>NC_069733.1:11061009-11661009 GCF_027358585.1 Pangasianodon hypophthalmus | reverse complement strand
AATGAAACTTAATAAAATCATGATAATTTTGAGAAGGGATTTTTTCCAGTTTCTCCATGATGGGAAACCATGAAAATTTGAGACTATACAGTGGATTGCTCTGAACAGGAGCCTATCAAACCTATTTCCCCACAAAATGCACCTTTATTCTTTGTAATGAGTGAGAATAACTTATCTGCAGTCACATTAAAAAAGAAAACTCTCTAACCCTGCCCTAATCACCCTGTCTTTGCCCCATGATAAATTATCTTCAGTCTCTGCTCTCACACCATAGGGCCTATCTGTTAGTAACATCTCTCCATATTACCAAACACTGCTCCTGCTGTCTTGTTCAATATTCTACTCTTCCTGAATTTCCCTCAAGATCTCCTTTCCAGCATTTATCAGGCAGCTGCAAGTCCTCAATGTGAGCTGGACATCCATAAGTCCACACTGTAAAAAACAAATTTGACTTTTAGTAAATTGTACGTGATAAAATGTTGCTTGTCTATTCAATTTAAATATTTTTGGTTCCACTAAAAAAATAATAAGCAATTTTAAAATGCAATCAATCAATTATTAAACAATTATTAATCAATAATTAAAAATATATTAATTAACTAAACAATCAATTAATTAACTAAATAATCAATTAATTAATTAAAGCAAATGATAAATAATTAAGCCTACCGTGCTTGAGGTTCCGACTGCGCGTGCCCAATGTCGTTTGCCCTAAACTGGCCCATTTTCTCCACCTCGGCATATTGATCCTGTGGTGGGCTGTGGCTTAAAAACTTGATTTGCATATGGATCTGAGGAACTTCAAACTGATTTAATTTTGAGTGTTATGGAAGGGTTGTTTTCAACATTTCTTGTTTTGTGTTGGTTTTTAAGGCCTAGGTTCTCAATCAGAACAGTTTAAGATGCTATTAGCATTAGCAGTAGTAATGATAAATGACTTGCAAAAACATGTTTTCAAATAAGAACAAGACGTGAAGTTTAGATAATGTACTTTTTAAGTGCTCAGATTTATGTGATTTACTTAAGCTCTTTTGCATGAAATAAATAAAATTCATTTTATTTTAAGGGAGCAAAAGTTTTTAAAAGATTTAAAATGACATTACATTAATTTTACTTAAAAAAATAAAATGAAAAATATTGCTAAATTAATTATATAAGTACCTTATATACCTTTATTTTTATTTTTATTTTTTAAGGTTAATTTTATTTTTCAGTGTAATTTATTCAAGTTTATTCATTTATCCAAGTAGATGGAACATGATCAGATGTTGGAATTACTCACTTGAAGTACACTATACTTGATTTAATTAAGCTAATATAACTAAAAAAACAATGAGTACTTGTTACTACAAATATACATCTGCGGGTGGACAAATTAAAGTCATGCAACCACTTGACATTAAAAAATATATAAAATTCAATAAGACATTTTTTTCAGTGGAGATTTTCAGTGGTGCTGAAATCTTACAAACTGGACAGTCAAGACCCGAATGAGTCACTAATGGTACATGGTGAGAAGCTAAGCCTGCTCCATCAACTGCTCCATTAAGCCATCAAGCACTCTCCTTAAAGCTCTTTCCTTAATGTGTGAACTGTCAGTGATTCACTGCCTAAAGTCAACTTAGGAAATATTACAAAAATCACCATTGTTATTACTTGGTCATATGAATAAACCCTTTTTATTTTATGTTCATTACATAAGAACACAATAGACAATCGGTGCAATAATTTGTAATTTTACCTCTACCTATGTTTTTAAAAGGATATTTCAGTGAAAATTTGGAAAATTCTAAATAAACAATTTAAGCCTTCCAAGTATGTGGACAGCTGACCATCATACCCATATGTGGTTCTTCCCCAAACTGTTGCCACAGAGTTGGAAGCACACAATTGTATAGGATGCCTTTATATGCTGTAGCATTAAGATTTCCCTTCACTGGAACTAAGGGGTCCAAACCTGTTCTAGCATGACAATGAATTGTATTGAATGGTATTGATGCATCCTATGATTATAATTATGATGATCAACGATAATATCCATAAACCATTACGTTGTTGTTGTTCTTTTGGCTGCTCCCGTTAGGGGGTCGCCACAGTGGATCATTGGTCTTCATGTTTAATTTGGCACAGGTTTTACACCGGATGCCCTTCCTGATGTAAACCTCCCATTTTTATCCAGGCTTGGGACCGGCACTGAGAGTACACTTCCAGTGCCTGGGTTGGTTCCCTGCCCAGGAATCAAAAGCAGGCTGCGGTGACGAGAGCACAGGATCCTTAGCCACTAGACCACCAGAGATCCCCAGCCATAAACCATTATAAATACTGAATATTTCCAACATGCATTCTCCTTGCATCTGCTGCTGGAATTACCAAACTATCAAGCACAAATGCCATCCTCCAAATGCACACACACAAACTCTCTCTCCCTTTCTAGTCATTTTTGCTACATGGGTTTGTCCTACCTAATAAACAGCTCAGTGTGGAGGTGGGGTGGTTGTCAGAGAGTACTAGCTACATATGCAACTGTGGTTCTATTAATGTTGGAAAACCATGAAAAACAGTGGTGGTGAAAATACCTTTGTGTGCATGTCAAGACTTTCAACAAAATTGTATAATGACAATGGGATATAATATGGGATTATACAGGCCATTCCCACCCAGTCAGCGCTGGTTTTCAAGTGACACCTGATGTTCACAGAACCACAAAACAAGAACAGGAAAGCAGATGAGTGTGACATAGCAGGTACATTTTATAGGCTATCCATGTGGGGTCACAGTCAGAATGTGATGACTTTGCTATTGGTAATTGGCAAGGAAATGAGAAAGGAAATTCACTACTGTCGGGCCAGATAATTAAACCCAGTCAGAAAGAAATGGCAAATTTGAGTGAGAGCAAACAGTTTTAGATGAGGCTAATCTCTAATGTGCTCATATACTGTCTTTACAGCGAGTTAGCATCAGCACCACTCACCACTTGAGCAAGAAATAGCCACAACTAATGAGAAACCAGCCACCATTCAGCACAGTATGTTCACTGAGTGACAGAAGACACTGAACAGGAAGTGATCTGTGAGGATCTTTTTTTCTTGTATGAAAATGAGACCATAAGGAATGATAACGCTAGTGAATTTAATACAGACTGCTATATCTTCCAGACCTGTTTCCTTGCTGGAACAAAATAATGTCCATATATATAAAAAAAGAAAAAGGCTTTATTCATTTTGTTTGTCAGATTTTAAAAGATAACTATAATTGTGTCGCTTGTGGAACCAAAACACAACAAAATGTATTAAAAAGATTAATGCAGTGTGTTGTTTTTATAGGGCAACCTTTAAAAATACTAGAAAATGCTGGAACACTATCTTAGTTCATTAGGCAGGCACAAGCATATGTCAATGTAAAATCAGTTCATAACCTGTCTTGTGAGTTAGAAAAGCCCTGTAGTTTTAGCACCAAGCTTGTTTATTGTTTTTTTTTTTTTTTTTTTACTCAGTCATTGTAAAGACTGTCAACATTTAAATTTGATGCATGATGAACTAGGTCCAAGTTAGGGCACCTGTCAGGGCTTCAGAAACCAGTAAATGAAACATGTAGTGCTTGTAGTACTTGAGAAGTAATATTTTGCAGCAAGCATTGGGCTGTAATGCAACAACTATCCATGACTGCAAATGCCAAGTAATATACATTCAATGAAAATTCAAGGCTGTGACTGAATCACAATTTAAACACCAAATAGTATGTCTAAATAGGAGTGGCACCAATGCAATGACTAATATACTATTTATTAGAGTACATTGTGGTTTGGCTTTTTTGATTTTAAAATCACTGGAACTGGAACATATTAAAAAAAAAATTGGCTAACACATGGGAAGCTGTGTCGGTGTGGGTTTTCTCCAGTTTATTTTCACCTCCTAAAACATGTGGGTTTATAAAATTGCTCTATGTGGAAATGAGTATGTAAATGAGTGTGTGCATATGTGTGTGCATGGTGCCTTGCAATAGACTGGTCTCCAGTCCAGGGTGTATTCCTGCCTCATGCCTGGTGTTCCTGGCTTAGGCTTCATGACACTGACCAGGACAAAGCAGTTACTGAATATGGATGAATGAATTATAGACAGTGGTCTAGCTGACAGACAAGGCTATTTAATGGACTGTTTTGGCTGGAATGTGATTGCAATTGATACACTTTTTGTCCCCTATTTTCTCCACAATAGCTACCAACTGGAGAGGGTAAAGACTAACAAATACTTCCACTGAGACATGAGAAGCCCGCTAAGCACACCTTTTTGAACTGTCGCTCATGCTGTATCACAGGGCAGTGTAAGAAACTTGGCAAAAGCAGTAACTGCCATCATCCGCATACATGTGCTGAAACACCAACGATTACCTCATGTTCCTGTGATTGACAGAGGAGGGTGAGCATGTCATCCTTCCCACTCAAAGAGTGTGGCCAACTTTGCTTCTTTGGCTTCTGGCCATGGATGGCTTTGGCATCATTTGATGCACTCTAAATGACATAACACCCCACTAACTCCATCATTCCAGACACTAAGGCTGCCAACCACCTTACCAAATACACACATCCACACACTCTACAATAACTCATAACATACTTGAATTCAAGCACTGGATCACTCTAAAACTGACATCAAGCTCTATACTTGCACTGAAGTGAGACAAACACATGCACACACAAAGAAATTCCTTTTAGCTTTGACAGTTGTGTATTTTACACAAAAGAACCTCCCACTGCACATTGTCATCAGTCCTGTTGTCAGATATGCCAAGTGTTTTCTTCACAATCTGAACACTGCAGTACACTGGAGAGTTGTTTGGATTTCAACTGATGAGCTATTTATATTATGAAAATTTATGATTTTGTATACACACACACATACCTGTGCTTACAGAGTTTATATTTAGAAATAAATTGGGTTTTTATGGAATATACACTTCGGACATGTTGAGGCAGAATAATGTGGTGACAAAGTTTGTAAACAATATCTTAGTGAAATACCATTATAGTAGCATCTATTATATAAATCTATAAATAGCTACATATTATATGTATCTATTAAAAGAATAGTATTCATTATACTATTTTTTCATTTTGATGAACCCCCACAGATAAAATGAAAATATTAGAAGAAAGGCATAACTCTATTTTGGTCATCATGCAAAAGAATGTGACAGATTATAGACAGAAAACAAAGAGAAAGTGTAACTATAATACTAGCTATTTTACTGAAATTTCTGTCCTGGTCTCTCCAGTACTTTCAACATCATTAGTGAGGAAACCTGCAGGAAGTGCAGGTGTATAATACACTAGCAAACTAGCAGAACATATTTTGTGAGGTACACATTGTTTGACCATATAGTGTAGAGTGGAGAAAAATAAAATTTAACTTTTATTTATCTATGCCTTTTGCCTTTTTCTAATGTCCTAGAAGCTTGTAAGTGTACAGCCTATGTAGAAATATTTTGCTACTCAGTTCTCAGTTCATCAGCTGTTTGTTGCTTTGGAATTCATAAAAAAAATACATAGGGGGAAAAAGTTCCACCTTCTCAAAAACAATGAAGTCTTTTGTTGTTGGTCTATAGGTCACATGAGTAAGGACAGAAAAGGGCATCTGTCATGCTGCATGTGTTGCCCAGTGCATCTCAGTGTGTTTCACATTGATCATGAGGCTATAGGAGAGGTCTCTAGATAAGCAAAGCAATCAAAGCCAGCAGTGGGCATAATAGGGCTGACAACTCTTGAGGTTTTTGACTGTAATAAAGTCAAAGGTAATAAAGTCAGGCAAAGTTAATAAGGTTATAAGGCCCTGGCAACCTGAAAATTTTATGCACTGAAAAGCTAACAGAAAAGCTGAACTGACAACAATCTTGTTGTATGCAAGGGGACAGGATCGGCCTGTCAAGTCTACTTGTTTCAGACACTGAGGTGAGTCATCACTACAGCAAAAGTTTTATAATTCTGCTTGCGGTTTATGCTCAGAAGAGCAAGTCTGTGACAAAAGACAAGTTTCCAATTTAGGACGATTTGAAACATATCTCTATAGCAATCTCAGCAGTATCCTGCTTTCAGAACACAACAGATGCAGGCTAAGAGCAAACGTGAGCTTTTTATTTGGGCTTACGCACCTAGTCAGTCAGAAATGCAATGAAAAGCATTTGCCTGCCAAACCACTGACACACTGTCAGACACACAGTTGGACAACAAATAGTAGGTAGTAGTAAGTAGGTAGGTTTTAATATTTTCTTTTGTTATAGACACAAATAATAGATGAATTTCTTAAATGCTGAGATTTGTGTCTAGCATTTTGATAGCATATTGGGTATTCTTGCATTGTTTTTTGATGACCAAACACCTGAATGTGAGGCTTACACAAGTTTTTACACACAACTTTACTAAAAGATTGATAAATGAGGCCCAGAGTTGGCCCAGGGATCATCTGGTCAGGTGTCACTGGTTTAAATAAGGCTACTAGTTTGTATATGTTTTGGTAATTGAACTAACTACATTTGTTAGAAAATACTGTGGGTAGGTACCCAAAAATAAAACATAAATAAAAATGTTTTATTTATAAATCATGTGCATGAGTGGGATTTAAAAACGTGTGCACACCTGTAGTTAAGAACAATTAGGAACTTAAGTGATGTAGAGCTGTCAGAGCCAGAACTGTCATTCACAGACCATAATGACAATTTTCTACCTCATGTTGTTTTTTCTAGTGTTTTCCAAGGGTATGGGGTTTAAAAGATACAAATAATTAGAACACTAAACAGATACAGACAGTGGTACTGTGTTACACCCTACTGCTTTACAATTACAACAGAAATATGGTACTTTTTAAATTTGTTATATAACATGCTTTGGCATCTTTAGTATCAAAATAAATATTAAACTAGTAACCTAAAAAAACCTTTAAAACTAAACCGAAAAAAAAAAAAAAACTAAAAACTTTCTGAGTGTCCACATCTCCTCTGACCTTTCCTGGAACCTCAACTTCTCCTCCCTTCTCAAAAAGGCACAACAGCGCCTGTACTTCTTAAGAAGACTGAAGAAAGCTCACCTTGCTCGTCAGATCATTGTGAACTTCTATCACTGTACCATTGGGAGCATCCTTACAAACTGCATCACAGGATGGTACAATGACTGCACGGTGTCTATCCAGAAGGCACTACAGCGGGTAGTGAAAACTGCCCAACACATCATTGGAACACAGTTGCCCAACATTTCAGACATTTATCAAAAGCGTTGCTCGGGGAGAGTGAGAGGTGTTATCAAGGACACCTCCCATCCTCACCATGGACTGTTTGTGTGTCTCCCATCAGGAAAACGCTACAGAAGTCTGCATTCTGTAAAAGAGACTCATGAACAGCTTTTTCCCTTCAGCTGTACTAATGCTTCCAAGCGTTAACTGCCAGGCTCCACCTAATAACTAAACATTAGCATTAGACACTACTGTTATCTGCAATTATTTGCAAGTACTTGCACTTTACTGCACTATCTGTCATTATTATTATTATTACTATTACTTATATCAGACTATTATTTGCACAATATTGCTATTTGCACATCTGCATTTTTATCCACTGTATGTATCCACTGCGTCATATTGCATGCATCATGCTGCTTACCACTACCTGTATACTGTTTATCTCAACTAACTGCACCATATTTATTGTATTTAACTTACTTGTCATTTGCATTACTGGTATGCATCATATTGTTTACCACTGTACACTGTAAACTTATTGCACCATAACCTTGTTACCTCATTTTAACTTATTTGCTATTTGCACTACTGTTGGATGCTAACTACGTTTCGTTGTCTCTGTACTCATACTCTGACAATGACAATAATGTTGAACCTAAACTAACCTAACCTTAAAAAAACCTTCTTAATTAGTATTGCATTAAAAATTGGAAGCCAAGGTGAGAAGCTGTTTTATGACAAAGCCACTAAGCATTCCACATTTGTGTAGATCTTGCCCACACTGGATGAGTATGGAATATTACCATTATCAGCATGATTACTGAATACATTTTGGATGTAATTATCATTAATCACCTATAGGCTTTGTGCCTTAGTGTGAGCCAGTGGAGAAGACTACTTTGCTATTGCAGCTCCCACTGAGTTCCTGAATGGCATCTGGGAACAATGCACCTTTAAACTAGAATCAAATTAGTTGAGAGAAATCTAATTGCCTGGGGCTTTGATCAAACAGGATACACACTGATGAGAGTGTCAGTCCACTGAGTTTCCTGCCCAACCCTGGTTCACAAATAAAGAAAAGTGAAGCAATTCCTCATTCTGTGTCAATGAAGGTCTCATTCTCAGAAGCGTGCAGTGCAAAATATCTAAAAATGTGTCTTCTGAAAAAGTAGGGAGCTTGAGAGCGTGCAATCACCATTGTATTTCTGTCTGTTCATTCTGCTATTTATTTTGTCTATGTGGGTGCTGAGATGTCTAGTCTTTCAAATCCAGCCTATTGCCCTGGGACTTGTTCCCACACCATGCTTCTGATTGTCTGATTCCTTCTTCCTGGTTCTATTTGATGTATCAATCCAATTTTAGTATATATGCTGCAGAGGGCACAACATTGCTCAGGCTTTGCATGACCATTGTTTGCTTGTGAAATTTGTGCCCCTTTGGCTATTTTTTCTGTGATTCTCTACTTTGTTTGCTCTTTGGATTTTGTTCACTTGGGTATATTTGTACATAGCGTGCAACCTTAGCGTAGTTGCAGAAAGCTATCCTTCTTTTCTCGTTGCATCAGTTGTGCAGGTTACTCCTTTACAACATCAGGAAGATCTGGACATTTGTCCCCACAGTTGCCACTCTGGTGCTTGTTCAGTCTAGTGTCATGTTAAGATTAGACTATTGCAACTTATTTCTGGCAGGATTTCCCCTGTGTGCCACCAAAACCCCCGCCAGTGATTCTGAATGCAGCTACATGTCATGTTTTCACTCTCTGCAAGCTTTCCCACTTCACCTCATTCATGCGTACCCTCAAGTGGCTTCCTGTAGCTGTCCACATCATATTTAAATGCATCATATTTAAAACCCCACCAACCAGAAGGCACTTATAAAACCGCATTCTGCACCATGTTCCATTTGAGACTCGAGCACAATGCCACTTGACCCACCATCTCTTTTCTAAGGACTTAAATGAGAGGATTTTATCATGACAGTAGTCTTAGTCCCAGATCTTTTCTGGCTAGCATGAGGATAAGTGTTTGATGGAGACTACAAACACTTCTGTAAGTCGCTCTGGATAAGGGTGTCTGTTAAATGCTGTACATGTAAAGTATATGTGTAGTGGAAAAGTAGGTTGATGTCATTACTGTTTAAACCATATTTGCTTTGTTATTTTTCGGATTAGAGTTTGGTTAGTTATTCATTTATTAAATTGGCCTGGATAGCTACTGAAACGCATCTCGGGTAATTGGAGAAACTATAAAATAAACAAACGCAATTCAGGTTTTGCCACCAATTAATATTTTTGTATGGTGTAGTTCATGATGATGAAAGCATACTGGATAACTACACTCTGACTGTAGAACAACAAATGAGCAAATAGTACTTCTGAGTCAAACTCGGTGGGAGTTAAACTCGGTGGGAGTTACAGCTTTTAATGGGCTGTCAAAAATTATCTGCAGATCTGTATAAATTAGTATGGCATGTCACTGTTGACTTTCACTGTTGATTATTCATGAACATGGACAGGTTCATTAAAAAAAAAAATCCTCCTTTTGCACTGTGCCAACTATTGCAGAAAGTATTCATGATTTTGTATTGCTGTGCCCTTGGGATAAAAATCATGCTGTGCAGATCTCCCAAAACGATGGCACAATGGTATTATTTCTGATAGAGTTGGCAGCAGGCTCATGAGCGCAATTTTGGCACATCATCTAGAGAATGAGCGACAGTGTTCAGTTAAATGTCAATTAGCCGTACATGATAGGTTGTCATTTTACATCCAGTACATTAATTATGCAATTTTGAAAAATTGAAAAAATATCTTGTAGAGTAGGTTTTTAAAACAATGATGCTAATTAATCAATGTGGACATCTTTTCATGATGAGTATTGCAATATATTTATCTCCTGATTAGCTATATTTGTGTTTTTTTGTTTTTTTTTTGGTTACAGACAAAAATATTAAAAAGATCTCTGCACCATTCCTGGCACTAACATGGTGGATCAACTGATGTACATGTGGGCTGGTACAAATTTCAGTAAAAGTGACCACATAATTGATAAACAACAAATAGCTGAGGTGCTGCATCAGCCCTGACTTTCAGGATTCTTTTAACTGCAGCTGCTAAAGTAATAATAATAATAATAATAATAATAATAATAATATATTCATAGGACATAAGTTTACCACAAGGGTAGGTTCTCACAAACTGGCAAACACTGACTCTCCATATACAATAAAAGTCAAGGAGGTCTATTCATGGAGGTTGTTTCACATAAGATACACTGCTGCTAATTATTACTATAATAATTATTACCAATTATTCTCTATTTTTTTCTTGACATCCTTCACCTGATAAGCACTTTTTTTTTTTTTGCTCTGTTCTCAGATTTCTAGGAAATACTAGATACATTCAAGATATTTTCAGTTGCTCTGTTTTTCTTTCTTTCTTTCTTTCTTTTTGCAGTGGATTAAAAAAATGAGCACAGCCTCTGGTTTACATTAGCAAATGTAAATGTCATAGAATCACCCACCAGCAATTAAAGACTGGTTTGAAAACCCAAATCATTTGAATGAATCGTTCAGAACTGATAAAGTTACAGGACAATACCCTTTGAGGCTGAAGGGTCTGAGAACATTTTAATGAGTGGTTTCTCAGAACAAGGCAGGCTGTATTTTAGTCTGACTAACCCATTTTTGAAATACAGTGAAAAAAGACGATTGATGATTTTCATATCTGTATGATAAAATCCCACAAAAACATAAAGCATAAAAGACAACAAAGGTAATCTTATCTTGCTGGGCTTCTCTAGCATAAAGCCCAAATCCAAATAGCTAAATCAGGAAATCCACAACAAGACATAAGAGTTAATGGAAAATGGCATGAACAAATCTGCAGCAGGCTCTGTCAATGCAGCATAAGCAGAAAAAAAGACACAGGTGATAAACAACCTCAAAATCTAATTTGCTTTCAAAACAATGCTGATATATGAAGAAAAATCCCTTCAAAATTCCTTTAAAATTTTTAAAAACGGTTTAAACTGAGATGATAGTGTTTCTCTTAAAAGACAGAGGTGACAAATAAAGGTCCTACAGCAAACTGATTGCTTTTTTTAAATTATAGAAATATATTGTTGGCCACCCTGTTAATGCCTCTGTAGCCTCTCTCTATTAGAAAATGCCTGTGGTGATTGCAAGCAGCGTATATAACATTATATACAGTAAAAATTATATAACATCAGTTGTGCTGTGCATCCCTCTTTCACACAGAGGATAATCGCTGTGAGTTGCAAATCAGTTCAGGTTGTATTCAATTACTGCCAAGGCTGTGGCCAGGGTGATTGGCTAAGGCAGCCATTGCACGCTTTGCAGTCTTTCTTGGTTAGATGGTGGGCTTATATATTCAGTTATACAGCTCCATGGTCCCTGGGTCGAAGGTGTACTATATTGCCGTTTCCAGGTAAAAGATACATACTCAAGATACTAAAGATGTGCGCTTGATGGTACCACCTCAGCGAAAGGTACAGTTTGGTACCTTCATTTCTGAGAGTGTAAATTGATCTAATTTGCAATTCAATAAGAATTCCTCGAATATTTTATTGTGTACTGGAAATATGAAATAATAGAATAGAATAGAATAGAATCTGTTCAATTTCAGGCACCTGACATAGTGTATTAGTTAATATGTAGCAGGAAGGAGAACCTGTTGAGAACCCATACGAGCGTTTTAAACGGAAGCACTAGGACACAAACACACACACACACACACACACACACACACTCACCGCCTCGCGCACAAGTGACGCGCGCTCACTCAGTGACGCTGTTCATCAGCTCGCCTGCCGCACTAGCCCCCCTCCCCCACTCTCTCTCTCCCTCCCCCCATCTCTCCCTCTCCCTCTCCCCCCCTCCCCCCCTCCCCCCTCTCTCTCTCCCTCTCTCTCTCTCGCTCCCTCTCCCTCTCCCCCCCCCCCCCCCCCTCTCTCTCTCTCTCTCTCTCTCTCTCTCTCTCTCTCGTGCCCGTGCCGTGATCAGTTGAAAAGAGCAGATCCACTTCCACCGCTGTCGGCTGGAGAAAGTTTTTAGCAGCAGTGCAGAATGACGGTGGACGTTGTTTTCCAGCTTGCTGTTGGAGAGCATGTTGGAGAGCATGTTGAAGAGCATGTTGGAGAGCATGTTGGAGAGCATGTGGGAGTGAAGCTGCGCAGCCTGTCTGTGTGATGGCAATGATCACTGCTCAGTCTTCATTCATTGATAACCTGTCGCACCTTTTTTTTTATTATTATTATTATTTTTTTTTTAATTTAAGGAACAGCTTCTGCACTGGGCTCTTCTGATTAAACAAGAGGTAAGAACTGGTTCTGTGCAGGGATTAGGATTTATACAGTGTGCAGTTTACCTAAACTGAGAAAGTATGACATTTTCCATTTACAGTACACGCAAAATTCAGAGATTAAAACTTCCTGGAGGTATTGCCATAGCCATACTATTCATTTTTATATCAGTTCATTTAAATTGTACTCATTTATTCTTTTGCACACTTTGCAAATATTACTTTGTATGTTTGGATCTGTGATGTCTCTGGTTGGATATTTATATCACCTAGTGCACTTTACATTTACAGGCTAGGATACTGTAGCTCACTGTAGCCAACCCTGGACCAGGAGTACCCTGTGTCCTGCACAGCTTTACACTCCCACTTCAGCTCAGGAAAGGCTGCCAATTAGCTAATTAGTTGATTAATTAGATCAGGTGTATGAGCAGGGAAAACATTTAAATGTACAGGAATGGACAAACCCAGGACCAGGGTTAATATTCTGTGCTCCAGGGACTGTTTGGGTTTGTGCAATTGAAATATTTAGCTTTTTTTTTCCCACCTGGTGCTGGGATTCCCTTGCACTAGGCAATTTAGTGTTTTCCCTGTTCTGATAAAACCTGAGTAATTAAAAAAAAACTCATTAACTGTATAAGAGCAGGGAAGACAGTGCAAGATGAGGATTGCATTCTATTCATTTAGTGTTTTATTCTGTAGACAATCATCATCATCAAAACAGGGATTTTTAATTACCATTGTTTCTTTTGCATTGTAGCCTACATAGATTAGATGAGTGATGTTTATGATGTGAAGAAAACAAATTAGACTGTCTTTGCAATCCCAGTCATAGTCACAGTCAGTGTATCATGGGTTTTGTGATCGGCTCACTTATTAGTGAAGATTCACAGTAACACCCACTTACAACTTGCAACAGTTATGCAAAAATTATTATTATTTTTTTTTGTGTATGTGTAAGGAACAATTCACCCTTCAACAATTTAACCTCATCTCTTTCAGATCAAAAATGGACGGAGAGCTGAACATCACCCTTGTGGATGAGAACTGGACTTTGCCCAACGTGTCCAGAGAATACACCACACGCCGGAGCAACATCACATATGTTGGATTTTACCTGCACCAGCCATCAGTAGCAGCTATCTTCATAGTTTCCTACTTGCTCATTTTCTTGGTCTGCATGGTTGGCAATGGAGTTGTGTGCTTCATTGTCTTAAGGAGCAAGAACATGCGTACTGTCACTAACCTGTTTATTCTCAACCTGGCTGTCAGTGACCTCCTCGTTGGGATTTTTTGCATGCCAACAACTCTTCTTGACAACATCATTACAGGTTAGTGCAATTTGTATTGCCTGATTTCATTTAGACTAGTAGTTCCTAATTCTGCTCCTGCAGTTTTGTTGCATTATATGTTTTAATGAGTACATATTATTAACTTTTTTACAGCATCTTTAATAAAGTTAAGGTTTCTTCAAAAGTATATGAAATGTATTGCAAATTTCATCGCTGTGGCTTTTGTTAGACTTTTACTAATTGGTATGTTTAGTTACATGCCATTTTAAATAAATGGAACTATAAAGGAACAAAACAACACTGGCTGTAACCGCTCAACCAAAGGGAAAATGGAATGTAAAGTTCATTGTGATATTACAATTTATAAGAGAAAATAAAATTAAAATAATTGTACTTGCTGACCTTAACTACTAATACTAACTCAGAAACCTTAAATAGGGTTTACAGCAGATGTCCGGGTGACTGTATCACTGTGACAGACAGCGATGACCAGACATGCTTTCCTTTTAAATGGGGTGTTTTTTAACTCTGCAAATAGCCTGTTGGTGTTGTGACAAATTGGGCTTATTGAGAATACACACATTTTTAGAAATCAAATACAAAAAGGCTTTGTTGTTCACTTACAATAACCACTGTCAATACCTGCAAAGCAAATGTAAATGATGGTAGTGACTTCTTTTTTTCTTACTAGTCCAACAGGTAAGAATGTGTGCTATTGATTTGTGATAATTTACTGTACTGAGCTTTGAAACACAATATTTCTACAGGATTTATGCAGGAATAAATGATAGAATGTGCATAGCTTAATATAGACTTTGTCTTAATTAAGCTTATAGCTTAATACATGACTTTGTCAATGCTTTAAGAGATCCCTGGGGTAGTTTTGCTGGGGTTGCTATGTTTAACATTGCTTCAAATAATCCACTCCATCTCCGTCATCACCTGTAGTGGTCAGATTATAGCTAAATCAGCTTTGGAACCACAGGTGGTAGGTGACAAATAAAAGGAAAAACTACGGGCTCTGCAAAAGATTCACTGCAAATCAATACAGAGTTCTTCTGACTGATCATCTATATCCTGGTAAGAGTGCTTTCTTTAAGAAAAACCCTGCCCCATGACAAGACAGGAAGGCTCATGCAATGGATTGATGAGTATGAAAATAATGTAAATCATATGGCATAACCTTTGCTGTCACCAGATCTCAACCCTATGGGAAGAACACCTATGGGAGAATTTGGCGTTAGACAGCACTCTCCACCACCATCATTAAAACATAACTGCAGGAATATCTTTTGAAAGAATGGTGTTCATCCCTCCAGTACACTGCATTGAAGCTATTCTGGCAGATCATGGTGGCCCAGCACCTTACTAAGACACTTTATGTCTTAGTAAGGCGTTAGGCAGCCTGTCTGTATCTGGAGAGTTACTTAGCTAAGTTGTGGATAAAGAACCTGGCTGCTGTATCAATTCAACACTGCCCACCAAAATGTCATTAAATGAATGTTGGTTATACAATGATGAGGAGATGAAAAAGGAGATAAATAAGTCATATTAGGTTCGTCATGAGAGGACCTTGGATGTTGAGGAAATTTAGCCAGCATTGACACAAGGTGCATGCAGATCTTTTGCTATTTGGGCAAAATGGTGCTGGCACAAGTGTTTTGACTCATTACGAATGCATGTATGTTCGGAATATTTTATAGCTTTATTATATATTATAATATAATATATAACCATGGTTAGTATTTTACTGGGTAAATAGTTCCCCAAAAGATTATGTCAATTAATTATGGGAGGAAAGGAGAGAATTGTTTATCAAATGGTGAGAATATGAAGATTTAATAAATCGTCACCAAGAGGGGGTGCCGTCTTACGCACTGATTTAAATCATGCGTTATACTCAAGGATGATGGCTGAAAAGAGCAGGTCATCACAAAACTTTTTAACATGACATCTTTCAAATTAGCAAAGTTGCAAAGTTGTTTATATGTGAATGCCTAGGTTTGCAAACAATATACAAAGATGGAGCTCAGAAAAACAAAGGCAGACGAACACACACCACTGGCAAGCTATCCAGCAAATATTAGCTAATTAGATAAAACACACAGGGCAGAGAACAAACTGCACAGTTCAAGAGGAATTAGACGCTGTGACTGACTCACAGTGTGAAGAATTTTACAATAAATTCCACAGCATGGGTAAGTTGGCTGGCAATCCATTTCTCAAAGCTGAATAGAAAATGACTTGCAAGTAAATATCTTGCCTACCTTATCTACAACCCTGGAATTTCTTTGAGTGAGCTTGGAGTAAGTAAATATAACCTTAGGAAAGAATAAAAAGAAAAATAAATAAACATGGAAAAATGAATTGATAAGAAGTAAATAAAAAAGTGAGTAAGCAAATTAAAGACAACCAGAAATAAAACAAAAAAAAAAAAAGAAATTCTTATTAATTCTTATTAATCAAGTAATTAATCAATCAATTAATCAATTAATAAAAAAATAGTTAATTATTAAACTAATTATTTTTAATTATTACGGTATTTATTTGTTATTTAATCTATTCTAGGGCCCACACCTTCATGCCAAATATTTCAAGCTCCTTTTAATTCTTAGGTTTGCACATTAGAACTGCCTTCTTCATTTCAGTTCACAGGCTAATAGAGTTCAAGTCCACAGTTTAAGAAGTGAAAACTACAAGCATAAACAGCCATAAGATATTAGCTATAAGACTAAAAAAGATAAGCACTGTGGCCAAGCATCGATAAAACAGTGTAGGGAAAGAATGTAAGTGAAGAGAATTGATATTGAAAAGCAGAGACACATCTGTTTAGTTCAGCCCTTCAGGTTTAAAGAAGATGATTTTCTCAGTCCCAAGTATAGTGCAAAATGTGTCAAGCAGCAGTGCCCTTTCAATTACGAGTTGTTTTAAAGGGGATTGCTTTTCATTCTTAAATACAATGCAAATACAGTGGTCTATCCTGTTACATTCAGCTTTGTTTTCTTTTACTGGATATCAAATGATGTGCATTACATAAAATAGGTCTAATTTTGTTTTTAAAATCAAAAATTTAAATCAGTGTATTGTAATTATCTCCCATTGAATGTTGATACAACATTATTTTTCAACCACTGTAATTAGCATTGTTAATGTGCATTTAATATGAAAGAGTGGGTGATTGGATGAGATTGTACAAAGGTTAGGAGTATGAATTATGTGTGTTTGTGTTTAATGTGTATAAGGTGTTGAGGTTTTTACTTTTGGGGGTTGGGGGTGTAAGCATCAAAGAATCAATGATCCGCTACCATAGATTATCATGTATTTTTGCTTCTATGCGGTCTCTCTCTCTCTCTCCTTTTAATTAAACATGCAGAAGGTGTATATAAGTCAATTTTTGGTCACATCTGACCACTAAACACAAATCCAATTGTAATTCCAATGACACCCTTCCAAGCAGATTCCTGTTATGAACGTAACATCTGATCATTGATGTTGAATGTATTTTTGCACATAGACAATCCTTTGACACTGCACCAGTATTTCTGTATTTTCTGGTATATCTATTTACTGCACTACAAAATATTCGTTACTGTATCCCTGTCACATTGACACTACTGTCATATTTATATTATTTTCCTTCTTACACATTATATTCTTATGACCATTCTGCTGTAACACTTTAACTTCCCTATAAGGGAAAAGTTTATCTTATCTTAAAACCTAACAAGAATAAACTAAACTATATTATTCTGAAACTATGATTTCTCAAGTCATTTTTTGGGCAAACTTTCAACTGTTTCAGACTTGTGAAATGTTTTATTATGGTTTTAATTGCAGTTAATGGTATATTTAGCTGCTTATATCTTTTTTAAAATATACAGTACGTTACCTGAATTTTTCAGGTCAAGGTATTTCCAGTCCAGAACCTGGTCATACATTGAGACCTTATTGAACAATTCCGGAAAATGATCTATAATTATTGGCCACTAACTGTCTCTGGATAGCCCAATTCAGGTAGACTCTAAATTGGATACTCAATGTACAGTAGGTTGATGTAAAGAATAACATTAAAGAATTGTAATGACATTTATTTTATATATGGAGTCAGGGTAGATGTTGCACTGCAAAAGGCAGAGCAGTGATTTTGGGTTTTTATAGCGCTATGGATTATTGATGGGAAAATATAGTATCACTCATGATAATACCACTAATAAGAAGTAATTTTTTCATATTGTGATACTGTGACATAAGCAGAATCCAAATGTGAGTTGAATTTGGATGTAGTAGCACATATGTGAAAACTACCACCTTCACATAAATGAGGAATAAAGAGTGCATGCTATTATAGGAAAATAATCAACACCACCGTGGTGTGATACGGCTAGCAGTTGATTATTTTCGGATAACAGCACATCCCCAAGTGTTTACTTCTTATATGCTGTACCACAGCAATTTGCCAATGATTATAATTTGTTATTAATTACAACAAATTGTAAAAAGTTATAAATTATGGCAAATTTAAACAGTCGTTCCCTCACCAACCTTTAATAATAAGACAAAAATCACAACTTGTGTCACAGATCAATCAAAATGCACTGCTACAAAGCACTGACACTGGAGACTCCTTACATAAACGTTAAAAATAAAACAGTAGGCTTTATATTATGAGATTTTACATGGACACAACAGTAACACAACAGGAAGGCAATTAAAAATCTCAAACATTTAGGAACCAATTTAGTAATAAGGCAAATTCTCCTGCTTGACCAACTCAGCCTGTGTTTTGGGAGCTGTTCAGACCAAGCTGGCTTGAGGGTTTTAGGGCCGTTAATCTTTGAAAGAAAAAAAAAAAAGAAAGAAAGAAAGAAAAAGATTTTCCCATTAATGTTTGTGAAATCTGCCCAAAGTAATAAATTTATCAGATTTAACTGATTAAGTTAATCAGATTTCTGCTTGTAGATTTTCAGTGTGGTGTTTTCTTTCCAAGTTAGAAGAACCAGTGCTCCTTGAAAAATGCTTATCATGTAACACTCTAAGCATGAGTCAAACATGATAATGATGCCTAACAGTGAGAGAAAGTGGGCTCATTGCTGACACTGAGAACAAATCAATTTGTAAATTATGAAATTATAAACCTGGGCCCAGTTGTTCAGAAGTAATCTGCTTTCGGCTATCAGATTGGATCAAATCTTGAAAATGGGTCGTTCAGAAAAAAAAAAGGATTCTGAAATCGGATTAGATCATGTAATCCAATCTTGGTTCTGATCTGGATCAAACCTTCAGTATGTGTTGTTCAAAACGTTTTAGTATGATTTATACATCCCAGCAGAAGAGTGAATCGAGGGAGGATTTCAGGGAGTCAAAAGTAATTTGTAACAATTGCATCCCTTATTGCATATCCAGTCAGTTCTTTATTCTGAGAGAATGCCGGAAGTTGGTTTGGGTCTTCAACTGGCTCAGGTGCATCATAAACACCTAGTAGTATTGTCATGCAGAACAATACATGCTCCACTCGCAAGAAGTTAAGGCATGCAAAGCGCCTCTTCAGAACTCTATTTAAGCACTCAATTGCACATCTTGTTTTGCAATGAGCAGTGACGAATTGTGCTTGATCAGGTGCATTTGCTGCAAGAAAAGGGGTGATCAGGTGATCTTGGTAGGAGTGGATAGGCACTGTCTCCTAATATTATGCCATCCGGTCAGTTGGTTTGGATCTCCCTGTATAGAGTACTTTCCCTCAGGATATGTGCATCATGGACAGACCCAGGCCACCTCACGACGCAGTTTGGGACAATGAGGTCAGCACTGCCCACAAGTTGGATGTTGATGCTGTGCCTCCCCTTTCGATTGACATACTCCCACTCCCTCTCAGGAGGTGCTTGTGTATGCACATGAGTGCAGTCAATAACCCCAATAGTATTGGGCATGCTTCCTAAAAGAAAAGCTTGTGCTTGGTCTGCGCAATCTGGTCATCCTTTGGAAATGGCTTGCCAATGCAATTGACAGAGCTTTCACCATATCACTCATAGTTGATTTGTCCACCCCTATATTGTCACCAACAACTTGGTAGAAAATCTCAGATGCATAGAAGTGCAGAGAAATGAGGACCTGATCTTCCACAGACAGAGCGTGACTCCTTCGGGTTCTGCGTTGAAGTTTTGGTCTGCAATGTACTTAATATCAGCATATCCAAAGTGAAACCAAGCATATAGCTCCTCAGTGGTGTATTGCTTCAGAGGTTTTGTAAAGTACACCCTTTGACGAAATTCTCTTCTACCAAACTAGTGGTTGCGATGAACAATACTTGCCATGTCAGTCCCTCTCTGTAATTCCTCTGAGAAAGGCTGAATAAGATGGCTGTGTGATTGCCCTTTTCAAACACACACATCAATTAGCTGATATGCTTTGACTTGTGTTCAGTTAACTTAATCATGCCCAAGGCCTATAAACTCTATGTTAACTACACCAAAGAGGTGGAACCATGGACTCAAAAGGTCCTAACTTCATGTTTTCAGAAACCCACACACTACTGGAAAGTGTTAAGTGCCATTATGCCTCAATAGTATGGAGTTTTACTTCTACTAAGGGTGGAGAAGTGACTAACAAAAAGAAAAAAAGACATTTGGGATGAAATCACCCAAAATGTGAATGCCATAGGGTGTGGCCAGAAGAGGACTACAGAGCAAGTGAAATTTAGATGGCCAGGGCAAAAAAATTGAAAAAGGATTGGGATGTTTATATTGTTTTATTGTGCTATTTTCTGTCTCTTCAAATAAAAACACTTAAAGTGACCCCATGCTGGCTTTTCTATCTGTTGTTCTTTACATAGCTAGTAGCCTATATTGTGATATGTAGTCCCATTTAGAGCACTAGTAATCTGGATTTGGTAATCTTGAAAAGTTTGTATCTGGATCAGGGTGATAAAATCCAATGTTGTAAAACTGACACAAACGTAAAATGAATTACCTGATCCTGGACAGCAAAACATGCTGGATCATTCTGATCCAGATTAAACATTTTGAAAAGGCCCTGGATCTTGTATGACTTGAAAATCATATGACAATAAAAGCAGGCAGTGTAATGAAATTACTGAAGCTGTCACTTGTTATGGTTGGCTGCACTACATAATAAATACTATATGTTTTAAGGGGAAATTAAATATTTTTAATATTTTTCAATATTGTTACAGAATACTGTTTTTGCAAAAAATATTCCAAATATAGTGAACAATTTATGTTTGTCTTGCCCATGAGTGTTCATTTTTTTCCTATTAATGGAGGGAGTAATAAACTCAGAACGCATAAAGCAGTTATGCAGGTGTGATTTGTATACAACTGTGATGTGAGCCTTAATTTGTGTATATGATATGTATAGATGTGTATATGTGAGCTTTGATATAGTAAAATTGCATTTTACCTCATTGTTCCCATTATACTATAGTCATAGCTGTATTGTAGCCCAGAGAAAATGAAATTTCTCTGTCTTCTTCACAGGTTGGCCATTTGGAAGCATGGTTTGCAAAGTGAGTGGTATGGTCCAGGGCATATCTGTCTCTGCCTCTGTCTTTACTCTGGTTGCTATTGCGGTTGACAGGTAATCTCACTTTTCATTTTATATAACATACACACACACATATATATATAAAACATACATACAACATATATATATATATATATATATATATATATATATATATATATATATATATATATATATAACATACACATATGAGTACTTTTATTTGCCATCAATCTATACACAATAAGCTACCAAGAAATACAAAATGACCCCAGAAACAATTAGGGCTTTATGGTAGGGGGTAGATGGAAGCCACTCCTAACTAAAAGGCATGGCAGCCCATCTGATGTCTGTCTGAAGTCTAGACAGAATAGCTAACAGTATAACATTTTTGTTCTGATTTTAGCGTAGAAATGCATTCTGATCGTTTAGGGCCATTCCATCTCAAGTGGTCCAATACAGGTTGCTTGACCATTTTTAATTTTCCTAATTTTTTTTTTGAGTGATTACCTCTATGTATAGACATTGCAAAACCATGAGGGCCATCTTTGTGTCATGGCACACAACAAATTTTGGTTATACAGCTGTTTGCAGAAACCTCAATATCTTAGCTCCTTGGAATAAAAACTGATCTCTAGAACACATTACAAGGTACATGTACATATATAAACATTTCGCACATTCTTGTTTCTTAGACTTAGCACTTAAGTCCTAATGTAATGCTCAAGATTGCTCACAGTTCCACTATTAGGGTCAGTTTATAATGGGAAGGGTTCACGTCTCAGTCTTCATTTTTTTAGGGGGTACCTACGCAAGTATAGTGTGCATGCAGAACATTTCAGGTTTGAGACTTCTCTTATTTTTTATGGGGGCAAGAAAGTAAATTTTTTTTAAATTCTCCTCACTTTCGGGTTGAATATCTCTGGTGGGGGACCAGATATGAACCTGAAATTTTTGTAGAAATAAGTCCTCTATAGTAGCATTTTGCTGTAAAAATTTTGATTTTGAGATTCCACTGGTTACAGAGCTAGGGCATGTATAAATCTGGGGAAAGCATACTTGATTCATGCATTTTGAGAAATGAATAGATGTAATACAAGAATAACAAATAATAAAAATGAACAGAGTTTTACAGTAATTATGTTTATGGTTGACACACAAGAGCTTATGTTTGTTAATGAGGTCTAAATGTTACTACATTTGACACTGCAACAGTGAAGCATGATCAATCTCAAATCTGCAGAGTTTAGCTCCAACCTCCAAACTCACCTGCCTGTAATTTTCTAGTAATCCTGAAGACCTTGGTTAGCTTGTTCAGGTGCGTTTGATTAGGCTTGGAGCTAAACTCTGATTAAGATGGAATTCGCTATGCCACAAGTTCTGCACAAACCTCTACATTTCATACAAAGTGACAGAAAATAAGCTTCCAGAGCATTAAACTATGTATACTGTATATGTGGGCCTTGATTTTGTTACAGAATACTGTTTTGCAAAAAAAATATCCCAAATATAGTGAACAATTTATGTTTGTCATCCTCTAGCCCTTCATGAGTGTTCATTTTTTTTCCATCAGTGGAGGGCGTAATAAATTGAACAGAATGGACAAACCTGTTATGTAAGTGTGGTTTGTATACAACTGCGATGTGAGCCTTGATTTGTGTATATGATTGTGTATGTATAGGTGTGTATGTGTGAGCTTCGATGTAGGAAAATTGCATTTTACCTCATTGTACCCATTATACTACCAGTCACAGCTAAAATGCTGCTTAATTGCTTAATTCTTTGCCAATATGCTAATATTGCCTTTGTCACACCCTTTGGTTTATTCAGTTTTTCACAGGAAGAAGGTAACAACAAACTGCAGAATGGCAATTCAATTGAAATCATACACTAAGTACACATTTAATAGTCTGCTAAGCCCCTGCTCATCCTCAACTCACCCACAAATCCCACACTTGCCTTTTGAAATGTCAGAGATGCTGGAGCTATATTCACTGCTTGGTGCACAGGGAGGAATTAGTATTAGAAACCTGCATGTGACATTCCTGAACCAAACCTGGAGCTGTGCGTCATATCCTTGTCTCTCATCTGTCTCTCATTCTAGTAGTGCTTTTCCTTTCATCTAGAGTTGCCAACTTCAGTAAAGTTTTCCTTGTGGATATGTTCTGCCTTACTAGGTAATTAGCCTTAAAACAAACATCACCAAGGGACTTAAAATAATGAAGTGATTTTTTGTACATTTCGCAACACATTATCACAAAATCCTGAGGAAAATATTACACTGCATATAATGATCTGGGGATTTACTGTACAGACACTTTATACAACAGACTACATGTACAATATAATGAATATACAAACTGCATTGTTGAATTGTTATACAGTATAGCATTTTGTCTGGATTAAGTCAATCCAGTTTCTGTTCTCTTCATCTATTAGTGATGGCGGAACTGAAGTTATAAATGTGGCTTTCTTTGGCTTATGGATGTCACATCCCCCAGGCTGTGTGCTGTATGCTTGCATGAAATTTTTTGAACTGTCATTCTTTTCACTACATCTAGAACAGACAGCTGTAAGCCTAGCATGTGTTCTTATTGCGTTACCTTTTGAGAAAAGCTGTCTGTGTATGTGTGTGTAATATTGCGCTCCTTGTTTGCTTCCACTAAATCATGGATCAGGATACCACATGCTCATCTGCCTTATGTATAAGAATCTCTCCTCTGAATCATTTGCATTTATATCCTCTATTAAAATCTACGTTTTCCCAAGGTGAGATTTTAATTATGATTAACATCTAGTTTAATAAGTAGAGCCACTTAAAAAAACTCATTTGTATTCTTGCTTTTTTCCCTTGCAATTTTGATTTAAAAAAAAAAAATTGTCTCACAAGCGTATGTTTATGGGCTTCATATCTGAGTACCAACTCCTGAGCCTTCTGAGAGTAAAAAGCACCTGCTCTCAAGACTTTTTCAGTCCTTATGCACATGTCTAACTTGAATACCACAACAGTACTCCTCTCTGCATCAAACTATTTACAGATATGGCTTTTCTTTTTCATATATTCTCACTGACATCATGTGGATGTAAGGCATAATAAATACCCAAACTGAGATTTCAGTATACCATGCATACCCTTACTTCAGATTTTAGCAGGTGGGTGAGTGATTTGGCATGGGTTTGTATTGTCAGGGAAGGGTTTTAGGATGAGGCAGAGGGCTAACGAGTTCACACCTGAACTTTTCTTCCTCGCATGTATTTATGTGTTTGTTTCCTCTCCCTCTTTGTGACAGTGAGCGTGTGTATCTGAACACGAGAGACTGTGAGCAAAGCTGTGGGAGTGTAGAGTGAGCTGGAAAGCTGCTAGTTTGTTTTCTTTTTCTGTTCTTTTCTTTTTTGCTTTCTTTTTTTCTATGTGCCAGACCAGAAGGGTGTTACAGAAAATAGAATAATATTAATATTATTAACAGTTGCATGTCACAAATCAACTGCTTATTAATGGAATAAATGCCTTTCCTATAAACATGATCAAATCTACTTTACGGTGACTTTAATTGCAACATGGGTGCAGTCAGTAGCCCCACTGATATTGTGAAACCCAGGGATTTCTTGGAAGTCCAGGAGCACATTGCACATAAGTGTAAGGGAACTGGATTATCCAACTTAATGATGTTTAGGAAATACCTGCCATATCTATGGAAATGTCCTGTAATCAGCTGCATGCTACAGCTACAGCTACATGGACATGCTCAGGTATTGCATTTGTCCTCCTCATTTCCTCTCCTGTTGAGGTACCAGCTGATGGCACCCATCCATCTGTATTGGTTCCGTGACTTTGTGTCTGCTGAAAAAAGTTGCAGAGCGTTTAGCAAAAAAATAATAAAAATAAATAAATAAAAAAAACAGCCTAGTCCCTGAAATGTGCTCCCTCCAAATGGCACACTGTACAGTATCCTCCAACAAAGCAATATAAGCCATGCTGCATTCATTCAATGCTGCATTCAATATTGGCAACAGACTAACGACGATGAGAACAACCTGTTTTTGTGGTAAAATTTGCAAGAACCTGAGAGGTCTGAGGATCCACCAGACCAAGATGGGCTGCACCAGGAGGAAACAAGTGGTGCAAAGCACAGCTCCAGAGCCCAGCACTGCACCTGTTGAGATGGAGGAGGAGCAGGGCCCAGAGTCACACCACAGTATCCAGAACCTCAGAGATCCACGTGCTGCAACTAGAAGAAGATCATTGCCAGGTCTTGTGGCCTGCCACACACAAAGAAGTGGCGCCAATTTGATGAGGATGTTGATGCTACCCTTGGAGCATCATCAAGGGAGGGAAGTGGAGCACTGACTCCAGTTGATCTGCACTCTGATTATCAGCATTTTGTCATCAAACAACCAAAAGCCAATAACAACACAGCTAGGCCAAATCGGTGTGAGGTCAGGATCACCCAGCTCATAAAAGAGCTGAAGTCTTAAAATACACCAGCACAGGAAGGCAAGAGAGGACGACAGACCAGCCCTTGCAGAGCTTTGGAACGTCCTATGGTGGAAGCTCCCTCTGACATGCTGAGTGGCACAGGAAAAGGGGCAGAGATTGGGCCCGCAAGCACACTGCCTTTATAGCAAATCCTTTTGGATACATTAAAGAGCTGCTTGGGCAGAATCAGAGTGGGACCCTTGCATGCCTGGAAGAAGACATTAACCGACATCAGTGATAACAGCGACAGTAGGAGGGAGAAAGAACTTGCCCACTGCAAAGGACTAATTACACCACCTGAACCCTTCATTCTGTTTAACATCAAGATGCCCACCCTGAGAATTCAGGAATACAGTTAGAGCAGCACAGACTAGCTCAGCTCCAGGGCTGAGTGGAGTGCCATACAAAGTGTATAAACATTGCCTGAGACCCCTGGAGAGACTGTGGAGAATCATCATGTAGTATGACAGACGGGGAAGGTAGCCAAGCAGTGCAGACATGCAGAACGTGTCTGGATACCAAAGGAGGAGAACGCAAGTGACGTCATGCAGTTCTGCACCATCTCCCTGCTCACTGTGGGAGGCAAAGTCTTTTTCAAGATTCTTGCTAACCACCTGACAGTGTACCTCCTGACATCGCAGTGTAGAAGGGAGAAGGGAGATTTCCCAGATATGCTGGGCTGTATAGAGCACACAGGAGTGGATACCCAGTTGAACTGTGAGGTAAGGGAGAATAAAGGAGACGTGGCAGTCATTTGACTGCCAACGCCTATGGATCCATTCCACATAAACTTGTGGCAACAGTGCTGACAAGATACCAAGATACTTACTATTGTAAGTCGCTCTGGATAAGGGCGTCTGCCAAATGCCATAAATGTAAATGTAAATGTACCATGTTCCAGAGAGGATCAAAGACCTCATACTGGACTACTACAACAGTTTCAGTTAGAGATTCCTCACTGGGTCAACATCTACATGGCATCACCTAGAGAAATCATTGCTGGTTGTCCCATATAGTGAAGTGAAGTGACTTGTGGCCAAGTATGGTGACCCATACTCAGAATTTGTGCTCTGCATTTAACCCATCCAAGTGCACACACACAGTAGTGAACACACACACTGTGAACACACACCCGGAGCAGTGGGCAGCCTTTTTGCTGCAGCACCCGGGGAGCAGTTGGGGGTTCAGTGCCTTGCTCAAGGGTCTCACCTCAGTCATGGTATTGAGGGTGGGAGAGAGCGCTGGTCATTCACTCCCCCCACCTACAATCCCTACGGGCCTGAGACTTGATCCCACAACCTTCAGGTTCACCTTCGGGTTGCAAGTCCGACTCTCTATCCTATAGGCCACGACTGCCCCTTATATAGGTGTCCTTGCTTGACTTGGTGATGAATATGCTTGTCGAGTCATCAAAAGTTGAATGTAGGGGCCCCCTGTCCAGATCTGGAACATTGTCAACCTCCGATCAGAGCCTTCATGGACAACCTGACTGTCACAACAACAGTGCCAGGATGCTGATGGCTTCTCCAAGGGCTGGAAAGCATTTACATGGGCAAGAATAAGCTTCAAGCCAGCCAAATCCAGGACCTTGGTCCTAAGGAAGGGAAGAGTATCTGACAAGCACTGCTTCTCTTTGGGAGGAGTCCCAATTCCATCTGTGTCTGAGAAGCCTGTGAATAGCCTAGGAAAGAAAGCATGGCCATCAACAGTGGATAACTCAGGACTTCCAGGGAAGTTCAAGGCATGGACATATCAGCATGGTATTCTGCCAAGACTTCTTTGGTCACTGCTGATATATGAAGTTCCATTGACCATTGTGGAGGGCTTCTAGATGGCTGGGCCTACCAAAGAGCCTAAGCAGCATTGCCTTTTCTGGGAAAACCAACAAGCTGCAGCTTCCATTCACCAGCCTGACAGAGGAATTTAAGGTCACCAGAGCAAGAGAGGTGCTACTTTATAGAGACTCAACTGACACCAGCATCTCCTCTGCAGGCATCACAGTTAGAAATGGGAGGAAGTGGCAGGCACAGGAGGTAGTCGAACAGGCAGAAGCGAGACATGGCATCATGGTAGAATCTGTAGCAGTGAGACAAGCCAGGCTTTGTAGGTGAGAGAGAGACTTCAACTGATTCAGGGAGACATTGCTGTGAAACTTGCTCTGGGTTGGGACAAGAATGAGGACTCAAATAACACACAGAGCTTCGCAGGACCCATCCACAATCATTTCCCTTACTAATGTTTAAAACCCTGGCCAATTTGTCCTTAGGACTGGAAAACAAGGGATCGTGGAACTGGTTTCGGGGGAATTGGCCTCTGTTTTCGTGGTGCAGGAATGGGGGAGGGCGGGAGGTGCAAGAGCAAGAGAGAGAGAGAGAGAGAGAGAGAGAGAGAGAGAGAGAGAGAGGGAGAAGGATCCCCTGGAGGCGCTGCCAAGTGGTCCATCACACCTTCCATTCACAAACACGCCGCCGCTTCCACAATCGCATTGTCAGAGTGGGTGAAAAACATCAGGCAGAGTTCAGGGCCTCAACTGGGCTGCTAGCCTCAACTGGTGACTGGCAGCTGAAGTTTCTGGAACACATTGCGAGGATGACACTCAGGCCAGATTTGGTCTTAACATCTGAGTGTTCTAATCAAGTGGTTATATTGGAACGCACTGTCCCCTAGGAAGGCCAGCTAGAGGCCGATGAGTGTAAGAAGCCCAAATATCTCAAACTGGTAGAGGAATGTAGAAGGCATGGGTGGAAGGCCCGCTGCAAGCCCATTGAGGTGGGCTGCAGGGGCTTTGCAGGGCAGTCTCTACATTGGACACTCAGTCTCCTCTGCATCACGTGTCTGATGAACTAAGACAATCTATGACTCTGGGTTCATCACTGATGATGTGTCCATGTCACATCATCTGGTGTTTCAAGAAACTAAGACACTGACCATCTTATCGTAATAACTGCTTGTATTCAACAATAATTACTTCCATTGGGAATTCAATGTATTAGCAGTACAACCCCATGATTTAACAAACCCATGTGTATAGCACTCCTGAGAGAATGCATTCCACAGGTGTTATGCATATGTATGCCCAATCCAAATATCTAAGCACATGTGTTTGGATAAATCCCTTATACTTCTGTGTTAGGTGGTTTGAGAAGGCAATGAATCACAATCTCACAACATTGCCAGTGAGTTTATTGTTCCTGGGAGCAACATTTCTTCTACAAAGAAACTCTCAATGTCTTTGACCTTAATCATGGAATATTAGCAAGAAGGCCTTGACTGATCATCTTTTAAGGGTAATTTTAACCATATAATTATTATGGGCAAATTATCTATGCACAGACACCAATAATGTAGGAGATATTACTTCCTACACAGAAAGCAATGAAAATGCACTGCTAATCCTGTTGCATTTTTTAAATATTATTATTAATTATATGCCTTAATCATTTGTTAATGTATTTATAAGTTACAAATTATAAATTTTAACTTTGTGTTTCTGAAAAGTCACTCTTCAAACTCAAAGCCTCCAAATGCTCCATTTGCATTTTGTCATTGACCAGACACTTTTATCCAGAGAGACTTTAAAAAGTCCAAACAATTGAAGGGGCAGCAGTACAAAGCATCTAGCAAATCGGCAACTATTCATGAACTGAAAGACAAAAAACAAATCCTAGTTTGGAGAAGTGCTAGAGTGGTTTGTGTTGTAACAAAACTACAATTTTGGAAGCTAAGGGCAAGGACAATTTAAAACCTAAGTGCATAAATAATAATGTAGTACATTGTAAACCAGTGAGTAATGCAACGTGTAAGGCAATAAATGCTAAGTAAATACAGACAAGGTAAGATGTTTTCCCAGATACTGCCTGAGAAGGCAGAAGGAATAGACACACAGAGTTGTTCACACAGAGTGGAATGGGAATCTCATTCCACCACTGAAGTGCCAGGATGCTGAAACAGAGAGGTCTACAAGGTGCTGGGAGCATGTTTAGACATCAGAGAGGAACATGCCAAGCTGAGGGTGCAGGTGTGCAGTTCAGAATCGGGGTTCATAAGTAATGTGGTGCAGAGCCCTTTGAAGTCTGCAATGCCAAGACATGCGTTTTGATTTTTTTTTTATTCTTCCTGTAGCAGGAATCCAATGGAGTGACCTCTGTGGCGGGTAATAAGAGAGATCTTAGACAGCATTCTGAGTGCTCTGCAAAGGAGACATGGCATACAGTATGTAGGAATACTGTATACTGTATAGGAAATACTGGTGATTGACAGGTTCAGTGGAGGGGAGTTTTGTCAGTTAAGTTTCAGATAACGAGTATTCTTGGGTGATGGATGGGGAAGTAAGAGAAGTAAAGCTGTGTGTCATCAGGGTAGCAGTGATAACAGCCATGTGACCTGATTGCTGAGCCCAGTGATTTAGTATAAAGGAGAAAGAGAATGGCCCAATTTCTTACAACCCATTCTTGGACATATTCACTAGCTATACTGCCCCACTGCAACAGTAACAAACAAACACTAGCTCAATACACAGATGTGTATAACAGGCAAGATTATTTTATATGTAAATAATCCAGTTATGTATACTAAAGGCCAGTTCACACCAAAAAGTTTTCATAGAGCATCTTTTAGATGCACACAGTCTTAGTGTCTAAACTTTTTTATGCTTATTTAGGCCTGGTCTGAAAAGATAATCTTGACATTATCAAAAGATCCAATAACTTAGAATAACTTTATTTGTGTATTCAATAGTTCAAAGGTAATGGATAACTGCTCAAGACTGCTCATGAACATCAAAATGTTGTACTGTTTACACTCAGTTCATAAAGAGGAGAGGAAATGATTTTTTAAAGCAAAACTGTGTTGCCTTTTCACTTTTATAAAAAAGAAACAACTCAGAGACCTACTCTCAGATGAACAACCAAGAAAAATGAAAAGAACAAAAGAACAGTAGACCATATTGCATGCATGAAAAGAACAATATTAATCTTGAATCTTCTTCTAGATTTCCTCAAAAACCACCCACCCATCGAAGATTAGGTGCCAACAAACACATCTACACTCCAGTAGCACCTATTAAACCTCAAATATTATGTACTGAGGACCATACCATTTCAAAATGAGTATAATTCCGCTCTCAGGCTCGTTCTTATTCTCTCTAACGCTAGAACTCTTTGGGGAAAGAAAAAAAAAATTCCCTGCACCACTGGTTACTGTTGGAGATTTATCTTTTACCCACTCCTTTAAATTTCATCTTCTAGTAAGAAATAACAGCTTGTTAAATATCTTGAACTGGTTCCTACTTGAAGCTATATCTTTGGTGGAGAGGTTTAGTTTGAAAAACCCTGGGTCCTTACTAAAAATAGTTGTCAAGACTATTCTCGATTCTTTTGCAATTTCATCCCAAAATTTAAGGATCACAGGGTATTGCTATACATAAAAATGAATGTCTATAGTTCAATTACATTTTTTATATAGTGCTTGTAACATTAGACATCGTCACAAAGCATCTTTACACAAATGTGGGTATGGATTTATATTTGGATCCGTAATGAGCAAGCCAGAGGGAACAGTGGCAAGGAAAAAGGAAACGTGTCCTTACATAACATGAAGAAGAAACTGTGAGAGGAATTATACTCAAAAGGGAACCCATGTACTGTAATTCTGGGTGACACTCTTCTGGGTGACTAAAGATCCCTCTTTCCTTTTGGCATTTATTAGACAGTTTTTTTAGGTCATAAGTTATATATAATTTGTAAAAAAAAATTATACTGACCTTCCCATAAAATATCACAAGCGAATGAAGTTTTAATAAAATTGCTTAATGTCAATCAGCTTCATTGTATTCCTTATTGAACTTTTGCAACACCATATGAATGTATCAGCTAAAAAAAAAAAATCAATATTTCAAAACTTTGAAATTAAGTTTCATGCATGTGAAACCATAAGCAAAAATGAATCTTTATGAATCAAAATTAATCTTTATATCATAATATGCAGGGGTATTTGCATTTTGTTTCAGTTTAGAGCTAACAAAATGGCAAACTTGAAGTTAATAGACAGAATGCCTTGGAGGAATGCCAAATTTTTGTTGGAACTGATTAAAAGACTTCAACATCTTGCACTGGGAGAGATATCCAATTACTTTTACTCTCTCTAACCAGAATTATACAATCTAGGTTTTTTTATAGTGCCAGATAAACTGAAAAATCTGAATCAGCTACCACTTTCCTAGATAGCCTGACTCGTATTATCAGCATAGGGCTGACTAATTCTCCCCATCCAAGAGAGAGAGAAATTGTTCCACTGCTTCATATCACTTTTAACTTTCTTGACAATAGGGATTGAGTTCTCATAAATTCTGTACATTTGGTAAAGTGAAGAATGAGTTTATGATTGACAGGACAGCAGTGACCAAAACCTCTGGCTTTATAAGAAGCAGAAGTATGTTGTTGGCATAGAGAGTGGTTTAAGTTCTTGTTTTGTCTAAAGAAACTCCATCTACTGATGTGTGATTCCTAATACGTTCTGCAAGAGGCTCTAATGTGAATGCAAATAGCCTCTGTCTCTGCACATTAGTAAATGAAAATCTCTTCTGAATGAAGCCTGTCTTATCTGGGCCTTTAAGTAGAGGTATTATTGGTTTCTGTTTTGTAGCTAGTAATTTGGATAACAGCTTTCAGTCCACATTAATAATATTCACAGCCCTTTACTTTCCACATTTTACTGAGAGAAATGCATGCTAAATTTAAGGTTATAGGAAGTCCTCTTTTAAATGTGTCCAAATACATGTAGGTAAAGGGCTTCGCAATAAGCCCTTAAGTTTTTCTTGGAGAATTCTGGGCCAGTGTCATCTGGACTGGTGCCTTCCTGTTTCTGAGGGTATCAATAGCCTCCTGACCCTACAAAAGACAGTAGGGAAAACAGTCTAGACAACTCAGGAATTGCTCAATGGTGACAACCTCAATTATCCAAACAACTTAGTCATTTACCCATAATTACTTGCTAACCATGAAGCCCACGACACCCCTACCAGCTTAAGGCAGATTTGTCAAATAGAATGTATATGTGCTTAAAAATGTAGTGGCATGTTCTGTAACTGGCAGAGCAGGTTTGGACTCAATAGCAGAAGAAACACATTGCCAATATTGCTGTTAAATAGCACTGGCATGTCAAGGAACAATCAGCAAATTGTTATTACAGTAAAGATGAAAGATTATCTGAACAAGAAAATTGTGTCATACCTCCTTATCTCGACGGTGAACAACAATTTACTTGCAATCCAATTTAACTGGATGTATATGATTTATACATTAATACCTGAATATCTAACTATGATGCAAATGCCTTAATATGATGCAAATATACCAAGCAGTCTATTGTGTCTTCCCATAATTTACAGCCTTCTTGTGTTATTTTTAGGCACACTGGAAAAAAGAGAATATGTGGTGGGTCAGATTTAGAAGAAATTATTATGTTGTTGTTCCTCTTTCGGCTGCTCCCGTTAGGGGTCGCAACCACAGATCATTGGTCCACATATCTGATTTTGGCACAGTTTTTATGCGGAATGCCCTTACTGATGCAGCCCTCCCCAGTTTTATCCAGGCTTGGGACCAGCACTGAGAGCGCACTGTTGCATACAACCCCAGTGGCTGGAGTTGGTTCCCTGGCCGGGAATCGAACCCAGGCCGCAGTGGTGAGAACGCTGTGGCCTAACCACTAGTCCTCCAGGGACCCACAAGAGAAAATATTATGTCTAGTTTACATAAAAGTATTTAGGTTTCCAAAAACATTATAAAATCTTTCAAAATCATGTTGGCTGTACGAAAACAAGTTGTGTTAATACAACTCAATTTGTTCATGTGGAACCAATGTACCCATTTCATTTAAGTAAATTCAATTAACTGGATCTGTGGAGATGGGATTTGTGTTAACTTGACCAACTTACGAAAAACATCGCATCACAACATTATGAATGATTTGAATACTTCCGCTCTGTAAATCAGTTTTACTTGATCATCATCTCTGAAACATTGTCACTGGAGCTACTACTTTGTAATAAATTCTACAAGAATTCAGAATCTTCCTCATATACTCACCGCCAAATTTATTAGGAACTTTATCATATTGGAGGCAAAGGCCAGGCAAAGTTTTCCAGTTTAACCTGTCCAGTTTAGTTGAACCTGTACCCAATGTAGTCTCACATTCCTGTTTTTGGCTGATAGGAGTGGAACTTGATGCAGTGTTCTCCTGTTGTGGCCCATCTACCTCAAGGTTTGACATATTGTGCATTCTGAAATGCTTTTCTGCTCACCATGGAAGTAAAGAGTGGTTATTTGAATTACCATAGACTTCCTGTCAGCTCAAACCAGTCTGGCCATTCTCACCGCTCTCATCCATGTGGCATTTCTGCTTGCAGAACTGCTGCTCACATGTTTTTTTTTTTTTTTTTTCCACACCATTCTATGTAAACTTTAGAGTCTGTTGTGTGTGAAAATCCCAGAATGTCAGCATTTTCTGAAATACTCAAACCAGCCCATGAATCCTGGTGAAACCTTTGAAACCTTTATCCTTTAATCACAAGTCTCAATCACTGAACACCAGTATACTCTGTGGAAAAAAAATGACCATAATTTAGCTGATTCCACAGCAGTGGTTCTACGGATTATTTAGTCTGAGATGCACTTTCATTAATTTGATATTTACCTTGTAGAGTTAATGTACAGGAATATAATGTGATAAGGACAATCATGCATATCTTCATCAGCACTAACAATCTTTTTATTTCTTTCTTTCTTAGATTCAGATGCATTGTTTACCCCTTCAAGCAAAAACTGACAATATCGACTGCCACACTCATCATTGTAATCATCTGGGTCTTGGCCATATCAATCATGTGCCCCTCTGGAGTCATGCTTCAAGTGACCAAAGAGCAAACCATTCGTGTCTTTCTTGGGGATGGCAACAGGACAAGTCCTTTCTACTGGTGTCGAGAAAACTGGCCAAATCAAGAGATGAGAAAGATATATACCACTGTTTTATTTGCCAACATATACCTGGCCCCTCTGTCCCTAATAGTGATCATGTATGTGAGGATTGGGATCACTCTGTTCAAAACTGCTGTGCCAACAGGTGGAAAACCTGGCCATGACAACCGCCACACTGTATCCAAGAAGAAACAGAGAGTCATAAAAATGCTTCTTGTTGTGGCCTTCCTCTTCATCTTGTCCTGGTTGCCTTTGTGGACACTGATGATGCTTACTGATTATGCCAGGCTTACAGAGAACCAGTATAGGCTCATTAATATCTACATTTATCCTTTTGCCCACTGGCTAGCCTTCTTCAACAGCAGTGTCAACCCTATAATTTATGGTTTCTTCAATGAGAATTTCCGGCGTGGATTTCAAGCAATTTTTAAGCTCAACCTGTGCTCAGTGGGCTGCCATCGAAGGAAGACCTACTCACATAGAATGCAGAGTAACTCTGTGTTGCCAGCTAACCCTCAGCCCTCTACTGAGCCTATCTCATTGAACAGTGTGGACAACCCCAGGGTCAACCATGTGAATGAGCAAGACTTAGTCATGGAGGACCTGGAAAAAGTATCTGAAAGCAGTATGGGGGGAGCTTCTCTCTAAAGGAAGTGAAGAAATGGAGTAAAGGCAGCCCAGTGGGGAGGTGGTTGCTTTCAGTTTTCATTATATACGTAGTGTAATATAATGTAAAGTATCTAGCCATTTGGTATGTATATTGTTTTATATCCATTTAACCGGTATTCCTATTTAAGGGTAAAATCTGTTTGCGAATATTAAATTGACACTTGTACAGAGCTCCTCAAAATCAAAAAGCCAAGATGCTACAGTTTTGCGTTTGTGTTTGTATAATACAGTTCCACAAAGACATGACAAAGTAATCTAATCTTGCTGAGCTTTGCCACCAAACCCAAATAGCTAAGAAAGTACAGCGAAACCACAACAGGAGATAAATGCCTAAAGTCATTGGAAAAAAATTAACAGAATAAATATTTTGAGAATGAAGATGTTGGCCATCAATGCCAATTAGGAATATTTTTATGTATGGAACAATGCAGGACGTCTCTTGCATTAGCAAGTCTACAGGATGCTCTGAGAACTAAGGAGGGACGGATTAATACTAATGCATTGTTTCGACATTTTCTTTTAAAAATCTATCCTAATATAAGAATATTCATACTGTGTGTTTTCTGTAATCAAACAGTGTGACCCTGAGAAATAAAATGTTGTAGGACCTAACATGTGCAGGATAGGAACTACATCTCATAGCCATTTCATACATGCCACATGCCAAATCAAGCATTCTCATAAAAGACAGAATTGAGAGGTAAATATCCTAGCTTAAATAGCTCTTACATAATCCTTGGTTGCAGTTTTATTTATTACAGATCTGCTTAAAATTATATATGACACTGGCTTTATGTAACTTGATGAGCCTCATGTAGGCAGGTTGTTTAATTATTTATAATGCTGTTGATTTAATTTTTTGATTTGTTATCCCCTTTTAACTGGCCTCTGAAAAAAAAATCTCATATAAATTAAGTGCTGAATATCCACTTAAGTAAAATATCTACATTCAGCAAAAAAGTAGTAAATAATAGCTTATGTTATGCTAAATTCATATGTTTATGTTAAATTCATTAAATAGAAAACCATTACAAACTTAATTTATTGTAATAACATGGACATTATATCAGTATGTAAATCTGCTGTCTGTGAGCTGCTGTGATAAGTGAATTTCCCCACTGTGGGATCAATAAAGTTTCTTATCTTATCTTATCTTATCTTTAATTCCATAATAATAAAAGGCCGGCATCACTTTTTTAGAGAGTGTTGATTATATAATAATATAAAAAATTGCCATTGTTACTTCAGGGTATCAGGGGATAACTTGTACTCTCAGAATACAGATATGTATTTTACTGAGTTTATTAAATCTATTTTTTTTTTCAGGCACTCAACCATAAAGTTATTTGAACTAATATATTTATTGTATGGTATTTTGAGCTGTGTGTTGTGCTGTGAACTAGCACATCAACTATTCATGAACCATGATATAAATTCAGTATTTTTAATGTGATGTTTGTCCACAAGGATGGATGGAAGGATATGTTTAATTTATGGAATGCCTTGCCTGAAACAGACAACCAGACATCAACGAAAACAAACATTTACTGCATTACCACATTTACAACACAACCGCTTATAACACAAACTAACAGAAACTAACATTTACAAGCAAAATTAACATAACAACACCAAAACCTCCAACACCAAAACAATAGAAGGAAAAACATGAGAGAACAAGGGTTTCAGAGTTTTGGTGCTAAGACACAAGACCTCAACTAATGGATAATCTAAACTTGGAGACCGCTAGGAACCCAGTATGAGAGAACCTCAGTGTACAAATGGAGTGTAGGGATAAGACCATATAAAAGTTAGTAAAAGTTTGTATTCAATATAGGCTAAACCAGTAGCTAGTGTAGCTAATATGGAATCAGAGTAATGTAATTAGATGTTGCTGTACGGGTGAGAATTTTGGCAAGTGAATTATGTATATATTTCAAAGCATATGTTTCAAAGCTGCTGAAATGTTTTAGCTGGTTGTGGAAGATCAACAAAATGGGAGTTATCAGCAAAAATTGCTTTATATCCATCAAATTGCAGAGGTGAGAAATACTGCGAAAACAGGGGGGAAAAAAAGAAAAAAGTGTTCTAGTTTGGTGGTGAGTGTTCTAATTTGAAAGTCAAAAGCTTGAAAGCAAGGAAAGGAGTTCAAAGTTATGCCAAGGTTACACACCACAGGGAAGGGATGGATAATCACCCAATCAATGATAATGACGAAGTCTAGACATTTAGAAATGAAGGAGTTGGGCTGATTTTTGTTTGCTGCTGGCAAATGATGTCCGTTAGTGAGATACAGCTGTGAGAGACAGAAAGAACTGATTATGCAGCCTGTGAAGCTTATTGGAGTGTTTCCCGTAAGTTTTATTATTTACTTGTATGTATGCGAGTATATAAGGATGTGAGGAAGTGGAAAACAAAACCTATATGAATAAAGAATAAGCCCATATGGGATACAAATAGTTTTTCTGCAACTATCCTTACTGTTAACTCCATAACTGACTGCACTAACCTTAGAAAGACTAAGGTCTGTAAACATCATTAGAAAACAAACAAAACAATGATGTTCCTTCTAAAGTAAGGCTGGTGTGTAATTAATCACAATACTGTAGTAAGGGGGAAAATAACTAACTAATAAATAAATAAATAGTTAGACTCTTTGTATCATCTCCTCAACAACATCAGGACATACATAGTGTATTTTTAATATATAAATTACATAATAAATATAAATGTTATAAATAAAATTGGTCATTGTTTTTGTGGATTGTTAAGAACACATCATGAGCAGTTTGTTTATGCTCTAGAAGCATTTTTAACTGTTTATAAAATGGTACTAAATATGTAAAATCATGAATAACTGTAAACACTTACATAATAACTGCTAAGGTTGTATTTCTGTAAGGTGGGAGGACACTGTTTTACCTATCATACAGAACAGTGGATAATTCTTTATCTTTTGTATTTTTATATCAATTTTAGATGTTAAATATTAGAAATGCATTGTGTTATAATGTTAAAATGGCTCATGAATGTTCATGTAACCATGTTATTATAACATTGTATTTCATCATGAAAAAAGTTTGGTTTTGAATGTACAAAGTTAATACATGGTATATTCATTCCCTGACCTAGATATGAAGGAGTGAAGAGATTTTTCTTTCCCGTTGTACTTTAAAGTACTGTTTGTGCTATAGGTACATGCTTTACTGTGGGAATAAATACTGTGACAAGACTTGACATGGCATATCACTTACTCCGTACTCAGAGTTTAGTTACGACATACCTCAGACATAAGCACTTTTCAGAAGTTGTACGAGAGTTACACCTACGGGGTGGAGTTTGTGTAATACAGAGACATGGCTCAGTTGCGTGTGATTCTGAACTTGGTATTAAGTGAGGCATTGATATATTTCAGTTCATATTGTGGTTATATGTTTTGGGTATTTTAAATAAACTCAAAAAACTATGTATTTTGATTTGACTCCAGTATTAAATATATAAATATGACACTATTATTTATTTAATCATATTGCTCCATTTTTCAAACAGAGGACACTGGAGGAGACAGTGACTGATTTTGAGACACTGCTTATTTTGAGGAGTGATTTTTTTATCATTTTGTATGTTTTTTTTTTAACAACACTTAAAGTGAACATTAACAGAAATGTTGGCATTTTTAGTTTAATTTGGCTAAATATACTAAATTAAAACCATGATAAAATAGTCTACATTCTGCACACACTACGATTTCGTGGCCTCTGTCTCATGGCATCATTCCTATCCCTAATTTTTTTTTTCAGGCTTAAAGGCATGTGCTTGTGTTTAAAGGCAGTGGTCTAGATGCTACTGAAAAACTCAGTCTCAGAGTCTTCTATTCAAGAAAATTCTGGCAACCTCAGAGGCGTGAACTACATGCAGGTAATTTGCATAATATGAATAACTTTCTCTGCGTAAATAATTTTTGAACTTAAGTCACAAACTTTGAATACAGTCCTTATTGACTGTGAATTCTTAGTTTTATGTATCAAGGAGCTATCAATGTACTGTATATTGTATTTGCTAGATGTACTGGACTCAAATCCTCAAACTGCTCAAAGCACAGTATAAAATAAATAAACCTACTTAATGGAGCTAATACGTAACTATGATTTTTGAAAAACGTACTAAATAAATCAGTATGAGTATGTTCACGCAGTGCTTTCACCAGCAACCTGATGAGAGAGGGGTAATTTTGCAAAATATATAGCCTGTTGAGCTGTCAGTCATTTTTTATAGCCTAGTGCTATAATATTACTTTTAACGTGGACAAATATGATTCTTAAAATTACTGTGAGTCAGTGCGACATACCAATCAAAGAAAATGATAAAGTCCATCTTTTTGTGAGATATGGATATTAAAGAGTCTGAATAAATATCTTCATGGAGTTTGAAAATAGTTTTTTAATCACAGTCCTGCAATGTTCATATGAATGCAGAGTGATCTGAGGCCCTGTTTTTTTGGGCTTCCAGTCAGTATTCTGCCTGTGAAATGAGTTGTATTGTATTGTTGAAATCAAATGTAAAATGTTATCTTTGTGAACCACCATCATAAGGATTTATCAGAAGTTGTTAAATGTATTTCCAAGTTCATATTCAGTTTATGTGACTTCACCGCATGGGCTCTTAAAATTTGAATTAAGAATTAAATTGGTAATACTGATACTGTGTTTGTGTACGGAAATACTTGGAAAATGATATGAAGCAAATAAAACCAAAATGAAATCCATAGATGGTACCCAGTCTTTTAGACTCTTAATATCATAACACATATCAAGAAGCATATATTAATGTTTTCCTTCTCTCTGAGGCAAGAATGTGTATAATTATAAAGTGCAAGTCTCTGTTTATAAACACACACACATACACACACACACACACACAGAATTCAAAGAGAATGTGCTAATAGACAATATATGGAGCAATTTTATAATGTTATTTCTTTGTGATTCTTCAATTACAGTTAAAAAGTGAGCAGCAATTGTGTCAGAGTTACAGTCATGATGATCATAAAGCATTAGGGGCAAAAACGTTGATGCTAAATCTCATGATAGCTTACCTGAAAAAAGTATTCATATACACATTATATGGATATGTGGTGGGAAAATGTACAGCACATTAATTTCATTTTCAGTCAAACAGCCATACAGTAATTATTTATAATAAAATTCAAGATGACAAACTGTATTACTGTTTTTACTGTTAAAGACCTTGATCAGGAATGATGAGAAACAGAAAATCACACAAAGTTTACTAAATGAGTTAATGTATTGAACATTTGCATTTTTATATTTGTTTGCACCAAATAATGAAAAATAAGTACTGAATGGACATTTGATTGAAAACAAAAGTGTGCCCTCTGATTTTTTGCACAGTAGTGTGTGTATATACATACACCATCCACTTTATTAGGAACAACTGCACACTTATGCAATTATCCAATCAGCCAGCCAATCCATAAAATACAAGTCAAGGATTGGGAGGGTTCACCCCTTTCTGTGTAAACACAGAAAACGTGTTTGTGTGGAAATCCCAGGAGATCTGCAGTTTCTTAAAATACTTAAATCAAACCGTCTGGGGAAAAAAAAAAAAAAAAAAAGAAAACATGCCATGGTCATAATCACTGAGAACATTTTTATATTTTTTACATTAACATATGAACACCTTATACACATATGAACATCCTGACCTGTATCTGCATCATTTTATGCATTGTGCCACTTGGCTGATTGGTTGATTGGATAATAGCTTGAATAATCAGGTGTACAGGTCGGTGAGTGTATGAATGAGAAGGTGTACAGGACATTCAGGATTATTTTGCACCTTTATGTAGAAACACATCAAATTGGATATTCATTAATTGCATATTCCAAACACGAATGACAAAAGTATGATCATGCAGTTTTTTTTGTTTGTTTGTTTGCTTGTTTGTTTGTTTTTTGCAGCACACATGCAAACTATTGTTGTTTTATAGTTACCAAGGTAAAGATATGGTTTGAAAAACTTGTTTTGTTCACTCCACCAAAAAACTGGTAACCTGGGGGTTTCACTACCAGAGTAAAAGAATGGCTAATTTTCCTAAGAAAAATCAAGCCCTGGATGTGATATAAATAATCTCTAATAACTTCCATAGCTTCGTCTTTTTTTTTTCTGAGGAATTCACTGAAATAGTACAGGCACTGCAAATGCATTGGACTTTTTCCCCTGAATGATTTGCAAAGAGACTGAGGAAAATTAAGGCTTGCATAAGAAGTGTAAGAATGTTAAGAAATTGTCAGCAGCATTGGCTGTGGAATTAATATGAATTAGAATAACTTAGATACCTAACCAAATCTGTTCACAATTTTGCATTTTACTATGAGAACGTGCCCACTATGAGAATGCCCAAATGTCATTGAATTGTTCGAGTTACATCTGTGACATTTTGTGCTTTTTTGTCTTTAATAATCTACAAATCTCTGTGTGATTTTCAGGAGATATAAAGCATATCATGGGAATACCAGGTAAATAAACAGTGATAAATGGCTTGAATGTCAGTTAGTTTTTCTCTTGTTCCTGTTCTTTGAAAATTAAACAAGCCCCTAGCAAAGCAAAAGCAATAGATGTAATTATATGTCATCTAGTTCATGTACTCAAGTACTGTAAATAGATGATAATAGACTGTAACAGAAATTCTGTTGGATATTTAATATTACTGTTATTCTACATGTGTCACCAATTATATCCTATTTGGCCATGTGTTTTCAAGTCTTTTTCAGGATGAGATATTCTTTCAAAAGTTTTACTTAAAATGACAAAAGGAAAAGCACTCACATTACAACATTCAGAAAGGAAGTAGATAATGGACATAATACTTTTTTTCCCTCTGAATTTAGACTCAAAGTGATTAACTAGTATTAAGTCACACAAAGAATACTGCTTCTAAAGAAATCAGTAGGGAACACACAAAGGCTTAAAAAGTATACATAAATATAAGTTTAGATTAATATGTAGGTACTTTGAATTGAAAGGCTCTAAATTGTTGAGTGGATCCATTTACAGCTTATTTACAATAAAAACAAATGCACAAATACAAATGCATAAACAGCCCAGTGTGTGTGTGTGTGTGTGTGTGTGTGTGTGTGTGTGTGTGTGTGTGCACGCGTATATATACACAATGATCAGCCATAACATTAAAACCACCTGTCCTTCTGCTGCCTAAACAGCTCTGTCCCATAGAGGCATGGACTCCACAAGACCACTGAAGGTGTGCTGTGGTATCTGGCACCAAGACTTTAGTAGCCTCTATGGATGTAACTTGTTTGTCCCACATCCCACAGATGCTCGATCGAATTGAGATCTGGGGAATTTGGAGACCAAGTCTACACCTTGAGCTATTTGTCATGTTCCTCAAACCATTCCTGAACAATTTTTGCAGTCTGGCAGGGTGCATTATCCTGCTGAAAAGGCCACTGCCATTAGGCAATACCGATGTCATGAAGGGATACTTGGTCTGCAACAATGTTTAGGTAGATGGCACGTGTCAAAGTAATATCCACATAAATGCCAGGACCCAAGGTTTCCCAGCAGAACACTGCCCATAGCATCACACTGCCCCCACCAGCTTGCCTTTTTTCCAAGGCGGAAGGTGGACACACACATTCATCCCTAGGGGCAATTTATCGTAGGCAATCCACTTTATGGAGGTGGGAGAACCCCACATAAACATGGGGAGAACATGCACAGAAACTCACAGAAATACTACACAGACAGTAACCCTGTGAGACACCCAATACTCCAGTTTTTCCAGAGTAGTGTCAACGAGGAGGCAGAAGGGACAGATAAGACTGAAGAGAGTGTTAGAGAGAGTGTTAGGGCAGTTACAGGTGGCTAAGGAAGAATGCTGGACTTGGAGTGGCATTGGATTTGACACTCAAATTTTAATGGTTGAGTTCCATTTGTAGCAAGACGTCCAGTGCCACCTTACAGAAGAAAAAAAAAAAAACATTCCATGGGTGACCATGCTGAAAAGATGTACATGCCCAAAAAAGCCTAATCTGGAGCCTATCCCAGTAACACTGGGTACAAGATGGGATACATCCTGGATGTGACGGCAGTCCATCGCAGGACACCATGCACACTCATTCACACTTAGGGGCAATTTAGATTCACCAATCCACCTATGTTGATAGTAAACCTGAGAACCCAGAGGAAACCTATACGGAAAGAGCATGCTCTAGAAAAAAACGCACAGACAATAAAACCCAAGCTCAGGATCAAAATTGGGTTGCCTGCATCAGGTGTGGCTGCCAACATATTAGTTTATCACATACTAACATACATGTAGTGGTACCCAGGATGTTACTTATTTTTTATTAGTTAAGTAAGTTCTTTATTTTACATATTCATGTGTATCTAGCATTCCTGCTGTACAGCTCCATGGTCCCCATTCCTTCCTAAACTTTGGCTCCAGTCTGTGTGGAGTTTTACATGTTTTTCTTCTGTCTATTTGGGTGTTAGACTCTAAATTGTCTCCAGGTTTTATAGGTATGTGTGTCTCTCCCTCTCCCTTCTGTTTCAGCTGGTGAATGTTATAAACCCCGGTTCTTCAGCCACTCATCGCCAGATTGTTTCGGCCTCAGTGTGGTACACTTCTGGTCTTCCTTGCATTTTCTTTCATGTCATGTCAAGTGTTTTTCCCCATCAAGTTTTCCTGTGCTTATCCTGTGTTTTTCTCCCTGTGTTTCCTGCTCATCCTGCCTGTCTGCTCATTCTTGGTTCTCTTCCTTCTTCGCCCAGCCCTGCCTTGTCTTTCTCATGGTTCACTGGCTCTGCACCAGCTCGGCCCAAGCCATCAACTCAAATCCTGGCTTCGACTGACACTGATTTCCAGCTCCGTTCCCACACACAGCCACCCTCCTCACATTGTTAATAAAACCCTCTTAACCTGCTTCCTAAGTCTGTGTTCTGCTTCTGGGTCATCTAGTTCTGGTGTCCATGACAGAACAATCTGGGCAACATGGACCCAGCAGAACCAGATCCTTGTCATGCAGCCCTAACCAACCATGGTTTTCTTCTTGGTCTGCATGAGCAGCAGCTCCGTGAACTTGCCGAGAGCCAGCGCCATGTTTAAGCAGATTGGGCTCCTCAGCCAGCAACTCAGTTGCATCCTCCCCAACTAGACCAGGTGCCCCAGTCCCCAGCCCAGTCAACCTACCCCTATGGCTCCCTCTGCTTCTCCTCCCAGTCCACCTTAGTGTGAAGCGCATGTCCCAGACCCTGAACCCAATGCGGGCAACTTGGGGAAGTGCAAGTCCTTCCTCCTCCAGTGTTCCCTCTTGTTTGCCCAGCACCCGTTAAGCTATGCCACCAAGGAGGCTTGCATCAGGGAGTTGCTGAGGGGAGACATCCTAGCCTGGGCCACTGCCATCTGGGACAGGCACCCTGTTCTGTGGTCCTCCTTCACCGCCAAACTCAACCAACTAAGATCTCTTGCTATCAGATTGGATAACTGCATGCCGGAGCGAAACACAGAGAAAGAGACAGCCAACCACAGGTGCTTCCAGCCCCTAGTCCTCTCTTCTACTCATCTGCCAATCCTGCCCCCGAGCCTTAGCCTAGTTCCAGAGTCCCATTGCCTAAATCTGTCACCTGGGGAAGAACCCATGCAGCTGGGTTATGCCCGGCTTACGCCTGCTGAGCGTTAGAGGAGATTCCAGGCAGGTGCATGCTTCTATTGTGGCCAAGCAGGCCACTCCTTGGCTAACTGCTCCCTGGAGGTGCCACAACCAGCTCTCTGTGCCACAACCAGCTCTGCGTTCCCCTCCTAGCACTTATTGACTCTGGCACTGAAGATAGCTTCCTGGATAGAGAGCTAGCTTCCCTGCAGCCCCCCATTACTTTTAACACCTTGTATGGGAAATTTCTGCCTTGGGTCACCCATCGCACAGCTCCATTTCTCCTTGTGCTCTCTGAGTACCACCATGAACAGGTTCAGCTGAACGTCACCTCCTCTCCAAGTACCCCGCTGGTGTAGGCTATTCTTGCCTGAAGAAACACAACCCCCAGGTAGACTGTTCAGCTGGGAGGGTTGCAAACTGGAGCCCCTTTTGTCACTCTTGTCACTGAAATCGGCCCTTCCACCCACTGCAGCCACTATGGCTTCCCCGGCTCCCACTCTTCCAGACCTCTCCGCAGTGCGCTCTGAGAACCCTGACCTGGGTGAGGTTTTTAGCAAGGACTGGGCCCTTTCACTACCACCTCACCACCCATACAATTGTGCTATCAATCTAATCCGTGGTACCACCCTTCCCTCAGGTCATCTGTATAACATGTCCAGTCTTGAGAGAGAGGCCATGGAGAAATATATATCCAAGTCTTTCGGCCTCACAGCCTCACCAATGCTCCACTGCCTTTCGGTCAGTGGTGTTTCAGGGTCTCGTCAACGACGTGCTCCGGGACTTCCTGAACCATTTTTGTATTTGTTTATCTGGATGACATCCTGATTTTCTCCTGCACTCCCACTGATCACATTATCCATGTCCGTGAAGTCCTGCAGTGGCTTCTTGTTTGTCAAAGCAGAAAAAAGTGTGAGTTTCATGTCCCCACAGTCACATTCCTGGAGTATGTCGATGATGAGTCAAGGCTGACCCTGAAAAGATCCGGGCTGCAGTTGAGTGGCCCAGACCCACTACATTCAAGCAACTTCAGCGGCTCCTGGGGTTTGTTAATTTCTATCGCCACTTTATCAGAAACTACAGCCAGGTCGCGGCACCCCTCACTAGACTCACCTCCACCTCTACGCCCTTCACGTGGACCCCTGAAGCCGAGTCCAACTTCACCAAACTGAAGGAGCTGTTTACCTCCGCCCTGTGTTGTTCAGCCTGACCTCTCACTTCAGTTCGTTGTAGAGGTGGATGCCTCAGACTCAGGTGTGGGTACTGTGCTCTCCCAATGATCTGTCCCTGACCAGAAGCTCCACCTATCCTTCCACATGTTCCAACTCAAGCCAGTTCATGACACCCCTCCAATTACAGATAACAGATTTCAGATTGATCTCACCTGGTTCTCATCTACTCTCCCAATCTGCAGCATTTATAAGCCCCAGTTCTTCAGCCATTCATCACCAGATTGTTCTGGCCTTATTGTGGTACACTTCCTACCTTCCTCACGTTTTCTTTCATGTTATGTCAAGTGTTTTCCTCATCAGGTTTATTTAATGGCATACATGACACCTGAATAAAACCTTTGTGACAAACACGTAAGCCTATGTCAGTATTTATAAACATGTGTTCCCACAGCCCACAACTGTCATAAAGGTGTTTTAGTCACATTAGATGAAAAATGTGCATAACACCCGAGTAGTGACAGATTTTTTTATTGACACAAGGACATGTTATGACACTTTCTAGACAGACTATAGAACATACCAGAGTGGCACACACTACAGGGTGTTCAGAAAGTCAGGAACCAATGAAAGTATAACTACATATAATTAATTTTGTATTTATTATTCACAACAGTGACCCAGTGCCATTGGCAGCCATACATGCCAATGCCATAACATACCTCCACCATGTTTGACAGATGACGAGGTACGCTTTGGATCATGAGCCTTTCTTTTCTTTCTCCATACTCTTCTCTTCCCATCATTCTGGTACAAGTTAATCTTGGTTTCATCTGTCCAAAGAATCTTGTCCAAAAATCTAGTTTTCAAGCAAAGTCTAATCTTGCCAGTTTTTTCTTCTGTGTTACCAGGGGTTTGCATCTTGAGTTAAACCCTCTGTATTTACATTCATCAAGGCATCTCTTGATTGTATGCTCTGACAATGATACACCTACCTCCTCAAGAGTGTTCTTGACTTGGCTAGATGTTGTGAAAGAGTTTTTCTTCATCAAGGAAAGAATTCTTCAAAATCCACTTAAGTGGTCTTCCAGGCCTTTTGGTGCTGCTGAGCTCACCAGTGAATTCCTTCTTTTTAAGAATGTACCAAATTGTTGATTTGACCACTCCTAAAATTTCTGCTATCTCTTGGGTAGGTCTGTTTTGTTATTTTCAGCCTAATGATGGCCTCCTTCACTGGCATCGACACCTCTTTGAAGTGCATATTGAGAGTTCCCATGAACAGCTACCAAATGCAAATTCAACACTTGAAATAAACTCCAGACATTTTATCTGCTTAATTTGTCATGAAATAACAAGGAAACAGGCCACTCATGCCCATGGATCTGCTTATCAGTCAATTGTCCAATTACTTTTGAACCTGTGAAAATTCTCAACATGTTTACCCTTACACTCTGCACATTTTCTCAGCCGCTGTGTCATGTTTTTGTGGATTTTCCCGTTGGTTTTCTTAGCCAAAAAACAGAGTTGCACTGCATAGACCTATAAAAATACAATAGCCAAATGAAAAATTGTAACCTTCTAGGTATGTATTATTTTAATGAGGTATACAAACAAGTTTTACCTAGGAAATGTAGGCTTCCTCACATATGCTTCACTTCAAATGAACCAGCAGAAAGAACAGGTAAAACCTTGTGGGACAGCTAGCAAATATATCAAGTGAAACCGACATGAGGTCCTCTGCTAAAAGGAAGGGGCTGAAAGGGGTGTTGGATATGATCATGCTATCTCACTTCCTAATCCGGCTGTTGTATACACTCACCAGCCACTTTATTATGAATACCTGTACACATGCACATTCATGCAATTATCCAAACAACCAATTATGTGGCAGGAGCGCAATGCATAAAATCATGCAGATACAGGTCAAGAGCTTCAGTTTATGTTCATATCAAACATCAGAATGGGGGAAAATGTGATCTCAGTGATTTTGACTATGACTTTGGTGCCAAACAGTCTGGTTTGAGTATTTCAGACACTGCTGATATTGTGGGATATTGTGTGATATTGTGTGATATTGTGTGATATTGTGAACGATCTCTAGAGAACATAAAATGGAGTAAAAAACAAAAACCAACTAGTAAATGTCAGTTATTCTGGCAGAAATACTTTGATGAGAGAGGTCAGAGGAGAATGGCCAGACTGACTCAAACTGACAGGAGACTTCAGTAATTCAAATAACCTCTTTCCAAAGTGGTGAGCAGAAAAGCGTATCAGAAGCCACAACATGTCAAATCTTGAAGCGAATGGGCTACAACAGCAGAAGACAAAAGCACCATGTAGGAATGCACAAGTAGTTTCAAATTGGTTCCATGAACATGAAAATGAGTTCAGTTTACTCTAATGGCCTCCCTAGTCATCAAATCTGAATCCAATAAAGCAGCTTTAGGGACGTGGTAGAACAGGAGATTTGCACCATGAATGTGCTGCTGACAAATTTGCAGCATTTATGTATTGCAATCATGTCAACATAGACCAGAATCTCAGTTTCCAAAACCTTGTGGAATCCATGCCATGAGGAAATAAGGCTGGTCTTGGGGGGAAAAGGGTGTGCTATGCAGTATTAATATGCTATTACTTGTAAAGTGGCCAGTGAGTGTATATATCATGAAGTGTAAGTAGATCTGTGTGAAGTGTAAGTGGATCTACAGTACATGAATGGTGGAGCATCACAGCCTGTAAAAGGATGAATTAATATAATTGCCTTAGGTAAAGAGAGAGAGCATGCATCCTCTGCTCTTTTTTCACTATGTAGGCAGTTTCCCACTTTAGGTCCTGCAGGAACTTTTTTCTACAGTAAGGATCACAGAGCTATTGATGTTGGAAGGGAGTGGGACTCTTTCTAAAAATATACAACCATCTGTACAGTCTTTGGAGTGATGAGCATCTGGTGTTTATTACTACATAGGACCACAGCAGCATGAAATTCTTTTTGTAGGCTGACCACTGTGGTGTTTTCCATGAACATCAGGGTCAGGTTTCTTGGAGGCACAATTATAGTAGGTATTGGGTATAAAGACTAAAGCAAAAGGAAGAGGGAGTGCATTTGGGTGATTTGAGGTACTGATGCAGATCTGCCAAGGTTGCTAACATGAAAATCCTAGTATGCAGAGAGAATAAAACAGGATTTTACCACAAAAATCCCTAGAGAATGTTGACTGACAGGATAGCTCATGATAAACTAAACTAATATTTTAGTCCACAGTCCACTTGTTTCCAAAATGCTTCTGGCTTATCTAGGTATTGTTTTGCATAATTCAGACATCGCACATTTGCAGTGAGGGCACAGGTAAGGTTTCTGATGACTCCCCCTTGGAGATCATTTTTGTGCAACAAATGCTGCAAAGTAGAATGGTACACCACCACTCTTGTCAGCTAAACTGTTCTGCAAGCCCTTGCTGTCATATGGAGGGTCTATTTGGCCTTTCTGCCCAGCATACAGGCAGTTCTCTCAGAGTTTTCTTGATCTTCCAGATCTTGCCTTGACTTTCACAGTTCCTCTTAAGTGCCATTTCTTAATGACATTTCAGACAGTGGAAGTTCAAGCTGGAAGCTTTTATAGCCTTTATAGCCTTCCCCTGATTTGTAGCTTATTAATTAGCTTCAGATCCTTAGCTGCTTAGGGGTCCTTAGGGGCCCATAGTTATTGAGTGTTAGCACAAGGTTTTAAGAGTCAGAGAATTTGTAAATTCTACAGTCCTAAATATATATAAAATATGTAGCTCTTAGTCTGAAGAACTAAGAACTTAATTAACTTGTTAGGCCTTAATATGTAAGTAAGTTCTTAGTTCTTCAGACTGGAAGAGCATCCAAACTTATGCACATGCCACAAATTACTATTTTTTTTTTCTATTTGTTAAGTTCCTCAAATATGGAGAGGTGGAAAATATTTTTTTGCCTTTTAAAAAAAATGTTTTTAATAGATTGCTGCTGGTTATTTAGGACAATATATATGGTGTGAAAGGAGCCAAGTGCGGAGACGGATCAAAAGACTCCGCCTAAAATGCAGCTGCCTAGAGTGGGGTGCGAACCAGAGAGGTTGTGAACCCCAAGCCGTAACATTACCCACTGAGCTCATTCTATTGTATGGGATTGTGAGTGTTGCAGTACTTGTGAAACTGGATCGGGAAGCTCAGCGCCAACAGCTGAACTCAAAAGCGCCGCAGTGCGGCGGAAAAACACAACTCAAAACTGGCCTTCCTTCTGGCTTAAAGGCTTAAACTTAAAGGCACCAAATGACAAAAAACAATCTCTAACTTAAGATGGCTGAATCTTTATCTGGGAGTGAGGATTCTCAGTCTGTCCTCCTCTTTAGTTTTGTGCCTACTTCCTCTTTAATCCTGAGCTCCCTTTTCTTTCTTTCCCTCAATAATTTCTCTCCCTTTCCTTTTCTTTCTAAACCTAAATATTTTATTTCTTTTCTTTTCTTCTTTTTTTTTTTACATATCAGAATCACCGATCAGAGTAGCGTGGCGCTGCTCTGTTACCTGGCACAGATCTATGTCTGCACACGGAGTGAGGCAATCTGAGGGCTTATAAAGAGGCGCGGCCAGGTGCTGCACATTTACGCTGATTACCTTCCTGAGATCGCCGCGTTATAAAAGCCCGTGCAGGTGGCCGCGGATCTGCCTGAGAAGGCACCTGCCGCGTTACACACATGCTTCGTCAAAGATATTTGAAGCCAGCGTTTCCATCATTTTTAACTGCTGCTCACTCTGTGTCATGGGGAAATGTAATGTAAGTGCTATCAGCCCTCTTCTGCATACAAGAGCTCACAGACACCACCCTAGTGTCACTATGAGAGTAAAGAGAGAGTATGCCATCCCTCCTGCCCCACCCAGAGACCACAGCCATTTTTTTCGCTCCCGTAGAGCTCCTGATGAATGTGACTCTTTTCTGTTATGCCACAATGTCTTTTTTCACATCCCATATCCTTTCTCCTTCAGTGGGGCAAATTTTATTCATATTTTGGTCTGACTGTATCTTTAAGTAAAAAAGTAGAAAAGCATAGTTTTCAGGTGTCTCCCATATTGCCATAGCAAGGGATAAAAAATCAGAAATGCTATGCCTAAACCATGGATGGTGGCACCTCTGAACACGAGGGTCAGAACATCTCTCTTAGCTACACCTGCTGTCTCTTGTCTGTCAGTAAATCCATGGTATAAAGACAAATGGGTTCTGGTGCAGTCAGCTGAGAGAGCTTGTCTTGCAGCAGCTCCGGGTTAATGGTAGAAGGCAAACTGAAGTCCATCAAGCCCATGAACAGAATACTAGCAGAATACTGTGGAGATGCTGTGGAGATGCTTAAAAAATCTGTATCAAAATGATACTAATACCACTTTTATGTCTTATAAGTGTACACAATAGAATAGATTGTTGCAATTTCTACAGTGAGAATTGGAAGCTGTGGACACAATATATGAACACATTTCCATTAGTGTTAAATCAATTCAGATTTGTAGGCTACACTAGAAGGCTTTTGTGTTCCACCTTTCCTCTACAGGAAATTGTTTCCACCTTTTTCGTTCAACATCATTTTATTTCTCGCTGTCTCTGCAAGGTTTCTTTCAGAGAGTTGTGCCTTATTCTGGCTCCAAAAGAGTTATTTATCTGCAATCAATTGTCTCTTTTAACTGCTTCTGCTGTAACTCCTGTTCTTTTATGTGGCAGATTTATTCAGTTCTGTAATTTTCCAAAATATTAAAGTGATGTCTGTCACTTATCTTATTATGTACCATTATATTGTCAATTGCCGTAAAAAAGTCCAAACCATACTAGTTTTTCTTCCTGCCATAGTAGAGGAGAGCTGTGTCACCTGCATTCTTGTAGCATGTCTGGGAGTGTGAGTCTGAGAAACGGGTAGAATATAAGTAAATTAATGGTGCAGCATAGCAACTACACCTTCTCCCTATGCTCCATCACACATACACATGTGAGGATAGGAACTATGCCTTTTCCCTGTGTTCCACACACATATGCATATGCATCACCAAGATGGCGGCGCGGCAGTAGCACGCAGCGGCCACTCCGGATACAAAATGGTGCTTTTTTCGTCCTTAGGCCGACTTTTTAACGGCACATGGACATCGGAGCTACCGGTGTTCGTGTTTACCACCGCCAGACACTTATAAACCTCACACACTACAATACAGCCTCTCTGCGAGATGATCTGTTGGAGAAGCTACACGATCTCGGCTTGCTGCGGGGACCAGGCCTCCAGTCCTTGGCGTCGCCCGATGCCGGTGGCCGGGGGAGGGGACGTCGCAAGCGGTGCGCGAGAAAGCAGAAGCGCGGCAAGAGGGCGGGGGTTCGTGCTAGGCTAAAAACAAACCCTAGCCGGCCAGCTCTCCCGTCCATCCTGCTCTCCAATGTCTGCTCCCTGGATAATAAACTGGACTACATCCGACTCCAGCAAGCTACGCGGTGTGAGTTTAGAGACTGCTGCGTCTTTGTTTTCACGGAGACGTGGCTCAGCGACAGAGTTCCGGACGCCGCCATTCAGCTAGACGGGCTAGCCTCGTTTCGTGCCGACAGAAACACAGCTCTGTGCGGTAAGGCTCACGGCGGTGGCGGTGTGTTTACATCAACACGGACTCTGTGCTAGTCTCTATTTACTGCTCATCGCTGGTGGAGTTTATGACTGTTAGATGTAGACCTTTTTATTTACCACGGGAATTCACTACTGTTTTCATAATCGGTGTATACATTCCCCCTAGTGCTAACGCTAATGCTAAGGAGGCGCTCTGTGAACTGTATGGGGCTATTAGCGAGCTGCAGAATTCACACCCTGACGGACTGTTTATTGTTGCCGGAGATTTCAACCATGCAAATCTCAAGTCAGTGCTCCCTAAATTCCATCAGCATGTGGACTTTGCAACGAGAGGGAAAAACGTGCTGGACCTTGTTTACACAAACATCCCCGGTGCGTACCGGGCGGAGCCCCGCCCCCACCTCGGATACTCAGACCACATCTCTGTTATGCTAATGCCAGCATACAGACCGCTAGTCAGACGCTCCAAACCGGTTCTGAAGCAGGTGAAAACCTGGCCAGCAGGAGCCATCTCTGCTCTTCAGGACTGTTTTGAACACACTGACTGGCACATGTTCAGGGAAGTGGCAACTGATGGCGACTTCACTGACTTGGAGGAATACGCGACATCAGTGACCAGCTATATTAGCAAGTGCATTGATGACGTCACCGCCTCCAAGACCATCACCTCACGCTCCAACCAGAAGCCGTGGATGACTGCAGAGGTGCGTGCGCTACTGAGGACCAGCGACTCCGCCTTCAGAGCAGGCGATAAGGTGGCCCTAAGAACAGCAAGGGCCAAACTGTCCCGGGCCATCAGAGAGGCGAAGCGCACACACGCTCAGAGAATCCACGACCACTTCAAGACCAGCAGAGACACCCGGCGCATGTGGCAGGGCATCCAGAACATCACCAACTACAGGTCATCACCATCTGCCTGTGACAGTGATGTCTCCCTCCCAGATGTGCTGAACGACTTCTATGCTCGGTTCGAGGCACAGAACGGCATGACGGCGAGGAAGATCACCCCTTCTCCCAATGACCAGGTGCTGCGTCTAACCACGGCTGACGTGAAGAAGACTCTACACAGAGTCAACCCACGGAAGGCTGCTGGACCAGACAACATTCCTGGCAGGGTGCTCAGGGGATGTGCAGACCAGTTGGCAGATGTTTTCCCTGTGCAGCACCATTGTCCCGACCTGCTTCAAGGCCACCACCATCGTCCCCATGCCAAAGAAGTCTTCAGTGTCCTGCCTCAATGACTACCGTCCCGTTGCACTTACACCCATCATCATGAAGTGCTTCAAGAGGCTCGTCATGAGGCACTTCAAGACCCTGCTGCCTCCCTCACTGGACCCCCTGCAATTCGCTTACCGCCCCAACCGCTCAACAGATGATGCCATCACCACCACCCTCCATCTGGCCCTCACCCACCTGGACAATAAAGACACTTATGTTAGAATGCTATTCATAGACTTCAGTTCAGCATTCAACACAATCATTCCTCAGCACTTGATCGGAAAGCTGAACCTGCTGGGCCTGAACACCTCGCTCTGCAACTGGATCCTGGACTTCCTGACTGGGAGACCTCAGTTAGTCCGAATCGGGAACAGCATCTCCAACACCACCACACTGAACACTGGGGCCCCACAGGGCTGTGTGCTCAGTCCATTGCTGTTCACTCTGCTGACTCACGACTGTGTAGCAATGCACAGCTCGAATCATATCATCAAGTTCGCCGATGACACAACCGTGGTGGGTCTCATCAGCAAGAACGACGAGTCAGCATACAGAGAGGAGGTGCAGCGGCTAACGGACTGGTGCAAAGCCAACAACCTGTCCCTGAACGTGGACAAAACTAAAGAGATGGTTGTTGACTTCAGAAGAGCACAGAATGACCACTCTCCGCTGAACATCGACGGCTCCTCCGTGGAGATCGTCAAGAGCACCAAGTTTCTTGGTGGTCACCTGGCGGAGAACCTCACCTGGTCACTCAACACCAGCTCCATAACAAAGAAAGCCCAGCAGCACCTGTACTTTCTGCAAAGGCTGAGGAAAGAACATCTTCCACCCTCCATCCTCACCATGTTCTACAGAGGGACTATCGAGAGCATCCTGAGCAGCTGCATCACTGCCTGGTTTGGGAATTGCACTGTTTCAGATCGCAAGACCCTGCAGCGGATAGTGAGGACAGCTGAGAAGATCATTGGGGTCTCTCTTCCCTTCATCACAGACATTTACACCTCTCGCTGCATCCGCAAAGCCACCAGCATTGTGGATGATCCCACACACCCCTCACACACACTCTTCACACTCCTGCCGTCTGGTAAACGGTACCGAAGCATTCGGGCCCTCACAACCAGACTGTGCAACAGTTTCTTCCCTCATGCCATCAGACTCCTAAATACCTAGAACTGGACTGAAGGAACACACACACACACACACACACACACACACATATATACACACACAACTGAACTGGTCCAAGGAACTCACGCATACATACATACATATATATATATATATATATATATATATATATATATATATATATATATATATATATATATATATATACAGTCAGGTCCATAAATATTGGGACAGTGACACAGTTTTGGTAATTTTGCCTCTGTACACCACCACAGTGGATTTGAAATGAAGCAGTCAAGATGTGACTGAAGCGTAGACTTTCAGCTTTAATTCAAGGGGTTTAACAAAAATATTGCATTAACCGTTTAGGAATTACAGCCATTTTTTACAGAGTTCCTCCATTTTCACAGGCTCAAAAGTAATGGGACAAACTAATATAATCATAAATATTAGGATTATTTTTATTACTTGGTGGTAAATCCTTTGCAGTCAATGACTACCTGAAGTCTGGATCCCATGGACATCACCAAATGCTGAGTTTCCTCCCTTGAGATGATTTGCCAGGTCTTTACTGCAGCCATCTTCAGTTGCTGCTTGTTTGTGGGTCTTTCTGCCTTCAGATTTGCCTTCAGTAAGTGAAAAGCAGCTCAGTTGGGTTGAGGTCAGGTGACTGACTCGGCCATTTAAGAACATTTAATTTCCAAGCTCTTGGGCTGCTTTCACAGTATGTTTTGGGTTGTTATCCATCTGTACTGTGAAGCGCTGTCCTATCAGTTTTGCAGCATTTGACTGAATCTGAGCAGAAAGTATAGCTCTGTACACTTCAGAATTCATCCTGCTACTTCTATCAACAGTCACATTATCAATAAACCCCAGTGACCCAGTTCCATTGGCAGCCAAACATGCCCATGCCATAACACTGCCTCCACATGTTTGACGGATGATGTGGTATGCTTTGGATCATGAGCCCTTCCTTTCCTTCTCCATACTTTTCTCTTCCCATCATTCTGGTACAAGTTAATCTTGCATCAGAACTGGTCAGGCTTTTTTTAGAGGTTTTTCAGCAAAGTCTAATCTGGCCTTTGTGTTCTTGAGTGTTACCAGCGGTTTGCATCTTGAGGAAAATCGTCTGTATTTACATTCATGAAGGTGGCTCTTGATTGTAGACTTTGACAATGATAGGCCTACCTCCTCCAGTGTGTTCCTGACTTGGCTAGATGTTGTGAAGGGGTTATTCTTCAATAAGAAAAGAATTCTGCAATCATCCACTTTAGTTGTTTTCTGTGGTCTCCCAGGCCTTTTGGTGTTGCTGAGCTCGCCAGTGCATTCCGTCTTTTTAAGAATGTACCAAATTGTTGATTTGGCCCTCCTAAAGTTTCTGCTATCTCTCTGATAGGTCTGTTTTGGTTTTTCAGCCTAATGATGGCCTCCTTCACTTGCATCAACACCTCTTTGAGAGTTCCCATGAACAGTTACCAAATGCAAATTCAACACTTGGAATCAGCTCCAGACCTTTTATCTCCTTAATTTATCATGATATAAGGAGGAAACAGGCCACAGCTGGCCATGAAACTGCTTATCAGTCAATTGTCCCATTACTTTTGAGCCTGTGAAAATGGAGGAACTCTGTAAAAAATGGCTGTAATTCCTAAACAGTTAATGCAATATTTTTGTTAAACCCCTTGAATTAAAGCTGAAAGTCTATGCTTCAGTCACATCTTGACTGCTTCATTTCAAATCCACTGTGGTGGTGTACAGAGGCAAAATTACCAAAACTGTGTCACTGTCCCAATATTTATGGACCTGACTGTATATATATATATATGTATATATATATATATATATATATATATATATATATATATATATATATATATATATACACACAACGGAACATCCTCTATGCACATGCACTGCACATGTTTTGCACATGTTTTATTATTGCTGCTACTACTATGTTTACACTGTTTACATTACCTCAGCTGTAATATTTGCACTACTGTCACTTTATCACTTTCAACAGGACTGTGTACTGGTCGGCGTCGTAGTTATGTACTGTCTGTTCTGTCTTGTGCTGTCTGCACATGTTTGCACTTGTGCACTTTACATTTAATTTATGTAATTTATGTAGTCCCCGTAGTTCTGTGTTGTTCTGTGTTGTCTTATGTGGCACCTTGGTCCTGGAGAAACGTTGTTTCGTTTCACTGTGTACTTGTATATGGCTGAAATGACAATAAACTCCACTTGACTTGACTTGATATGCATGTCAGGAAATGAATGCATTGTTTATTTTCCAACATGCATATGTGTGATGGGACATAAGGAGAAGACATAGTTTCTGTCATTATTTTCCACAACACTTAATATTTCTTTAACATTTCTGTATCCACTAGAGTATGTATTCAGTTTGATAATACACTAAACACAACACTTCAAATATATTATTTTGGGAAGAAAATACCATAAAACAGAGTACTATCTGCTTCTTTATTAACTACTTGCAATACAGTCCCAACAAAATCAATTTGGACAAAAAAAAAAAAAAGTCTATCATATGAAAAAGCCACAATCTTTTTTTTTTTGTTTGTTTTTAACCTTTTTGGTTCAATGTAGGTAATCTCAGACACCTGAGTGTAGAAGCATTGCAGCATTGCTTAGCTTTTTCAGTTCCCAGAAAAGTTATTTGACTCCGTGTATGTCTCCATTCATGCCAAAGATCTGATATTAACAAGGTAGTAGTTTACAGCAGCATATATGTAGATGGAGTTCTAGTTCTCAACATGCATGTATGTTTAGTACTTCTTGTATTTGGCCCACATCCTTAACATTATGATGTTTCATGAGTGTAAGGTCACTAGAATATGTCACAATGGTCCTCATTGTGGGATCCTGGGACCCCAGGGGGAAGCATATGCAAGGGGTATGTGATTTTCTTACTGTGCTGGAGATCATAACTTACTATTAGTAAAGTTGAGTTCTATGAGTTCTATGTGTGGAAAGCACAATCACTGAAATATTATTGTATAAATTTAAAAATTGTACCTCATAATTAAATGATTGGATTATACAGTATGTGTGACATAAAAATCCATACTGACAGGTTCCCTGGCTGTAAAAAAAAAAAAAAAAAAAAAAAAAAGGAAGATCTAGGATTACTATGAATCTAGGATTCTAGGAACTGTAACAGAAGGGTGAACACTTCAAACTTGGGCTGGAGTTCTGGATGCCTTATTCTTTGGGCTGGACAGCTGGGTCCCCTGATGAGTTGATGAGTTGTTGGATAGTACATTCATACAAAATGTAAAACATTTAGGGGGTCTTTGGTTGTCCCCCTGGGGGAAGCATTAAAGGTTCTATGTAGCACCCAAGAACTCAAATAAAAAAAAGGATCAGTCCAAGTAGACCCATTGTTTGGAAGTCAAGAATGATTAATTACACAATTAGCCCCTAAAGAAGCCTTGAAGAAAGAGTGTAGGAAGGAGGTGGAGGGTTCAGAGACTCTGTCTGAAAGTTAGCTATGGAACGGGAGGAACTTCAAGAGTATTCTCACAAATTTAAGTTGTTTCAAATACTCTACAAACCTCAATGTTTGCTCAGTGTTCCTCCTTTAATTATGAAAAAGAGTGCTTGGTGTTTTTCAGGGTTTACTGTTGGAGAGTTGTTTTTTTTTAAATATATAATTCTTTCTTTTCTTGCAAAAAATGGTCTCGTCATGGTGACATATCAAATTTTCATTAGTTCTACTACCAGTGAATTCCTGGGACAAGTTTACAGTCACTGAACTGCCAGAGATTCGGAGTTGTCAGACCTGCTATGAAACCCCTTTAGGAGGATGGTCTACCCTGTGTTCCACATCGCTCTTTGAATCTTCTAGCTCTCTCGGTTGGGTGCATATAAATAAGCCATTATCATCCCTCAAGCATGCTGGATACCCATGAAAAGCATTTACTGCAACATCACTGAAACACTTGGTTGTGAAATTTCTCAAATCTCTATAAAATGCAATATTTATAACATTAACATGTTAAACACACGCTACTCCTTGATGTTATTATATGTAATATTATTAGTAGTAGTTGGCAATAAAAAATATAAAAATAATTAAAACAATATTTAAGTAAGCACTTTGTAAAGTCAGTAAGTTTTCCACCAGGGGAGTCTTCAAAACAAAGGAGACAAAAGACAGTCTGTCTCACGGACGTTCCACAATAAACATAACTTTAACTTGATTAAAAAGAACAACACGTCATTTAGTAATAAATTATAAATTGTAATCATTGCCAAATCACTGTGCTATAAGGGCAATAAAACACTTTGGGACATGCTAGGACAAGCCCATTGTTGACTTTCCTATAAAAACACACCCTGTCGTGTTTTATTCCTTACATATAGAACAGCTTCAGGTCCTGTGCAACAATGCAGGTGATCAGTCAAAATAAATTTGTATTAACTTGCTTCACTCTAAGGGGACAACCAGACACAAACCATGCCAGCAAAATGTCCACACAGCATAACTGAATCGCTTGTTTTTCCTTTAATTTGTCACTAGTCTGGGTGTGTATACAGTATGTATGTGTATGTAATATATACATTATTAGATAGGCCAATGCATATGAAATCAGACTCATTAGTTAAATGATAGAAATCTTGCCAGAAAGTTCAGGAATTGAATAGAGTTTTTGCAAAGATTCCATTCCTGATTGAATAAATTTTTTGCAAATTGCTTTTTGCTGTTAGACCATACCCACTTCTGGTTTAAATTCATATATGAAATCAGATGTTGATTTTTTGAGCAGTAAACAGATACAGACACAGGTAATGGCAGTGTATTACACCTCTAATGAGCACACACATTCACACACTCATTCACACCTAGGAGCAATTTATCATACCCAATCTACATACCTACTGGCATAGCAGGTGGGAGGAAACCAAAGGACACCCAGGCATACACAGGGAGAATATGAACAGAAACTCCACAAAGACAGTAATTTGAGCTCAGGAGCAAACCAGGTGCCTTGGAACTGTGAGATAGCAACGCTACCCACTGTGCTCAGATTAATACTGTGCCAAGAATATAAGATGCTTAGAGCAGGACTAACATATCCCTGCTCATTATGTTGTAACCTCCTACAGAGTTTAGTTCCAGGTCTATGATCTTAGACCTGGCTGTCTCCCGCACACTTTACATAACTGCATCAAGCATGTTAGCTTAGTGTTGAAGTCTGTAGGTGGGAAGATTTCTAGCAGCAAAGTACAGCCCTGGTTTAGATGATATAGCATCATGGCTTTACAAGATTCTAAATTAAAAACGATAAGCTTGATATTATGAGATAACAGCTGTTATCTTTGCCAGCACTGCACAGAAATAGGTCACCATCCTCTTACATTGCAGAAACACCTCCATCAGAGCTCAAGAAATGTTGCAATGAGTAATTTTGACACATGCTTCGATAAGCAACCCTTTGCACCTCTGCTGCAAAGCTCAGTTCAAGTTGTGCCAGGTCACAGTATCAGTTAATTGACAGTGTAGATGAAAATAACCAGGAATCTTGGATGTGGGAAAAGGAAGAAGAAAAAAAAAAAAACAGACACAACACATTAGTGGATTCATAGCACAAATCTTCTAAGACAATGAGCTGACATGGAAAGGCTTGGTGCTTAAAAGCAATGAATGGCAATATAATGGGAACAAGTAAACCAGAATGATATAAAAAGCATTTCCAGAGGCTTTTAAATGAGATGAAAGGCACTGGTGGTCAAAAATGACTTGATCTTATGCTGCAATCCATTATATCCGGAACTCATATTTGTATGGCTTGTCTTTGAATTTGATAAACATATAAAAGATCTACTTGAATTACTTCTGCGTGATTAGCAAAGAGACACAAAGTTTATCTGACCCAGTGGTCTTATCACTTTAGTAAAATTGGTCAGAAATCAATGGAATTATGCTCGCAACACAAAAGCTCAAAATCAAGTAAAAATAAGCTATTTCAAGTAGGAAATGGTCAGACAAGGTGGAAGTTGCCAAAGTTTCCACCTGGAAATTCCAAGTTAAATGACTGCCACTGCACTTTTCCTTGTCAGAGGTCCAGTGGTACAATTGATTGCAAAATACTGCATTTACACTGTAACATTTATCTTGACAATGTAGAAACTAGTCACTTTCCAGTATTGATCAATGTATAAGACTGTAGCTACTGCTATTATATTTGGGGCTTGGATTTTTTAAGTTGTGTGTCATTGCAATAAAATTTAAGACATATTATATACAAAGAAATTATTGTGCATGTCTACTGTATACATTTGGCTACCACAGTAAATTACTAGTTCATCTATATAACTCAGTCAGAAAAGAGTAAACTGACAGATGCTAATCCAAAAGGCTATTTAAAGATGGATCCCACGTAGCGGCAAAAGATTAGCTTTATGCAAAATTATTTATTTTATTTATTTTTTATGTTTTTGATTTTAGTGTCACTTTTCTCTTTTCCTTAATGGTCAGAACCCCCATAAAGACCACCAATGAGTGAATCCTGTTTGAGTGGTGGAGCTTTTTTTTTTTTTTTTTAGCAATAAAGTGACCAATATGGTAGTGACATGTTAGTAGGTGTTGTGGTGGTACAGGTGGATCACATGCAACAGCAAATTTGGAAACAGATGGACTACAATCTGTAATTAAAGTTATATGGTAAGAGGCAGCCATATGGTAAGTGGACCTAGCATTTCTAACATTGCTTTGCAACATGTACACAGTAACAAGGGGGGAAAAAAACACCTTTGGAGTAGAAAAAGAAAACTAATATTGTGTGAGAAAGGATGGGAGCACTTAGGAACTGTGGTTGAATTTGCATGCACACATAACTGAACACTGCAATGAAAGCTGGGACGATTACTAGAGATAATTTGTTCAACAGTTAACATGTATAGGAGGAGGAGACTGAGAACTGAGCCTTGGGGTACACCCTGAATGCCATGTACTATGATGATTCATATCTTTCTGATGTGTTCTACTGAAAAGATATGATTAAAACATTTTAGAGTGATGCCTGCAATACCTATAGAGGAAAGATGAAAAAAAAATACATCTACAGTGAGATTAAGGATAAGAACATGAACCAGCATCAACACAGGAAGAGGTCACTGACAACTCTCAGCAGATCAAATAACTGATGTGCACAAAATTCAGACTGAAAGGGCTCATAAAGGTTATTTTCATTGAGACATAACTTTAGCCAAGAATAGAAGGTTGGAAATTGGTCTATGATTGGTATGAGAAGTCATGTCAAGGCCAGGTGTCTTTACTGTGGGGCACTGTGGCATATACACAACTCTGTATGTTTTACAAAGATCTACCCAGTGAACAGTCTAAACAGGCATGGCAGCTGTGATTCATGAGTATTAGTCTGTTATTTTCTCTATCCCCTTCTGTTGTAAATTCAAACTGCAACACTTAAACCAAGAAACTCACCAAATTATCCTTAATTGTAAGGAGTAGTAAATTCTTCAAGATGGACAAATATAACTCATATTGATGATTTACTGAAAATTACTGAAATTTATATACAGTACAGTGTGAATTTCTATTTTCACAAATGTTTACTATAAAACCCAAAGTTTTATTTAGCTTTGTTTTGTTTTAGCAATTTAGGACTGGAGACAAATACTTCATTGGGCAGATATCAAAGACTAGAATTGGATGTGTGCAATGATTAATGAGAAGTGAAATTTCAATTTTAAAAGTGCGAGGTGCAGCTCACTTGAATACATCTTTGAGTGGAAGCTGCATTAGGTTATATATCTTTGTCCTAGCAGGCAACAGTTCAGAACAGCACCTCGCTAATTAAATGTAGCTGAATATGTTCACCCCTGACTACTCTGAGCTTATGTTTCAGGGTTTTATTTCTGTTTCTATATGGGTGGCTATTTGAGGAAGCAAGTCACAAAGTATTTAGAAAAATATTCAGTGTATATGTCAGTGTGGGATAGAGCAGTGTAAAGTAAAAGTGAATGAAATTTTTTGGTTTTGGTACAACTAAAGTTTTATAACAGGAGGCCTGATGGTGCTGCAAGTAGTGGTGTTGCCTCTGAGTTCTCTTGTTTCCTACAACCTCCAAAAAATACGCCAGGAAGTGGAAAATAATCAACAAATCCATAAGTAAATCAGCTTTGGGGAAGTGACACATTTTACTACCCTATCGTTAACTATTTTCCTATGATGCTTTGCCTGTTGTGTATTATTCCTTACTTCAGTGCCAGTGTTATTACGTATTTTGACAGTTTGTTACCTCCCATTATGACTGTGAGGCATTTAAATACTATCGTTTATCACATAACCACAGAGGCAGGTAGTTGTTTAGGAAGTAACCAGCTGCTACTGGACAAAAATAAATGAACATAATACTGACTTTAAACCTGTTTACTTCCCTAAATTTGGGGGTATTTGTTGCTTAGAAACAGTGAAAGCAACTGGACTGAATTATTTTTTTCTTTCATACAGTACATAAAAAAGTGATTTTGTTGACATAGTAATCTGCGTCTAAATTCATCTTTAGAAATCAATACATACACTGCACAGTAAAAATTATATTGCACAGTAAAAATTATACTGCATATGTGCATATGATTTGTGCCACAAGTAATTTTGTAATTACCTGGAATCCTGCATTACCTTCTCATATAATGATGAAACACATTCTGCCTAAACTGATAAAACAAACAACTGAATGTTTTATTTAAATACAAGGGTTAATAATTCACCCTGGAAAGAGAATCTGAGCCTCCTTTATCAGCATTAATCATAATCATAATGCTCAGACTTACAGTGAGGATGAATTTGGGACCATAACTCCAATTATAGTTTATTACTATAACTCCCAAACCTTCTCAGTATAAAGTATTGTAAATGTTTGACCAAAAAAAATTGTACCACATTACCACTTACAAACCTGGGGCCTCATTTATCAACTGTGCGTACACATAATTTTGTATGTAAACCATGCGTACACAAGTTTTATATGTACAGCACTGAGTGGGATTTATCAAGTTTTGCTTATGCATGAGGATGTGCATATATATATTTCATTGAGATTGAGATTGAAATTGAGAGAGTAATTACTGATTTTGGTGCTCACAAGATGCAGACAGATGACACAGACTGAATGTAAAGTAAAATTGTATAAAAGAAACATTTAAAAGATCGATTGGGATTATGTCTTTTTTGGAGATTTGGCTCATGAAGCTTTGCGGAGGGAAAGTGTTTTTAGCACCACCGGAAACTCGGAAACTCTATGCTGATAGTGAGGAGTGGATCATCAGTCGATTTCATTTGCCCAGTGCAGTTTTATTAAATGTGTTTGCTGATACATTTGTTCTGAAACATATTGTGAAAATGTCTTCTTGATATCATATTTCTGGTGCCATGGCATTCTGGGTTGCTGTTGAGGCCATAGGCAGTGGTTCAAAATTCCATCAATTTTACTGTCTGATCCCTAAATCCATTCAGGCTTTGTTACTTCATATACACACACTGGGCCTCATTTATCAATCTTTAAGTTGTGCGTAAATGTTTTCCTTTGTCAGATGTCCAAAATCTTGTGTAATTTTCTTTGTACTTGAGAATATGCCGATAAATGCTAATTGCTTTAGTAGCAACCACAGAAGACCATAAAAGGTAAAACAACAAAATGATGACTTATTGGTGAAAGTCATCCTCCTAAGTTTTATCATGTGCCAAATCTTCCAGTAAGCTACCACATGTGAGTCTTAATTTTCTGAAATTATAGATTTGTTTTGGATTGCTTTCTTTGAAGTAAGTAATATGAAACAACAGAGTTTAACAAAGTTTTTATTAAATTCATGAGTGCAAATGAAACATATATGTATATATATTTAAATCTATCATCATAATCCCTATATGACTGCAGTAACTCAAGCCAATTAAACAATCTGAAGCCAATCATTCAAGGTTCATGTTAATTAGTCTCCTAATATGCAAATTTACACAAACACATGAGCACATGATAAATACATGATTAATTCTTCTTGTGAATGATTTATGAATAATTTTGTTCATATCCAGTTTGACAAATGAGACCCACTGCTGCTATGTAAAAAAAAAAAAATAATTGAGCTTGTTGACATAAACCAAGCTGCTTTTTTTAGTTATTTGTTGTTCCTATAGTTTTATTAGTTGTTTAATATGAAAATGGTTTGGGCAGAGTTTTTTTGTAGGTGGAAAATAAATTAATCAGTCCAATCTACCAGCCAAACCTAGTTATCTTTCTCTTTGTGCTTTGTTGTTTGAGCGATCTCTTATTACATGACTGATCGATCTGTCTGAGGGTTAGAAGGAATTAAGAGATGCAAGGGAACACAATTTTTTCAAAATAGATGGTACATTTATTTACCATGCATAATTACTCAGGAAATCTAAAACAGCTAATTGAAAGTATCAGGCTATTCAGCTTTAAAACCTGTTGCAAATTTGACAGCTTTGAATAAGTCATGAATTAATATAGGCTACAGACGTGGGATTGGTGAGTCCTTTTCGTTCTGTACCTTGGAAATAAAGTCTCAAACAAAATAACAGTAAGATCTCAGCCAGAAACTTCCAAGTCTCAAATCTGTGTTGATCGCCTGGAGAAGGGAGGGGGTGGCAGTCTTGTTATTAAAGGAATTCAACTAAAGCTTACTGAATAATGGATATTTTTAAACCACTGTGCTTCTCTTCCAAGAAAGTAACAAATGGCTGCTGCTTGCCTGCCGCAATTACAGTGTGCCGAAGCTTCCTATATGAAAAAAAGTGACAGGGGCTTTGCAAAGTAAAGAAAATTGAATGTCAATACATATAACTGGTTTGACTATGACATTTCATTAATGAGAGAGAGACACAGATGAAACAAAAATTTTCTCCGGCACTGAATCTCGCCTTGGTTTTCCTTGAAAATGAAAAGCTTTCTTCAACCTTTTTATGCCAGGTTATCCAAGTGTATGTTTGTGACAGCAAATTTTTGGAATATATCTGAAAACCAGACATTGCTGCAGACAGGAGGTCAGTCAACTGCTGGTGCCAAAAAATGGGATTTAGTCTGCATTATTTACTTATCATACTCCTTTGGAAAATTACCAGTGACACCAAGATATTTTGGTCCTTTCAAGCTGCATTGTACCTTGAGATCAAAGTCATCTTTGCTCTGGTGTTCTTTGAGCGATATGCGTATAGCAAACATTTTCATTTCATTTTGGATTAACAGTGACACTCTTGACATTGATACCATCTAAAAAATAATAGTCTTGTGACCAAGAAAGCTAATCCTTGCCAATAGAGCTTGGATTTTGATAACAGCACTGGATTTTGAATGCCAGCCACCTGAAACAGACAACCAGTGAGTGCACTGCCTCTTCTTTTTAGTCCTGCTCGTGCTGATGTGCACACAGCACACTCACCACGAATTACTCATCTTTTGCTTTGTGTCTCCAGAGAATAGTGGGTGCAAGCTATGTCGTGACTTAAACTTGGAAGTGATTATGATGGCTAACGCTGCAGAGGCAGAATTTGGTCTCAACATTTCTACCACAGAGAAATCTAATAACAGTAGAAGTCAAAAAGTTCATCCACTGCTAATAATGAAATCCAGCACACAGCCAACACAGGCTCAAGAATCTTCAAATGTCTCGTTCATGAAATAAATGGCCTTTTCTAAAGACATTCCTGTTTACACTGATTGACTAATTGAAATAAAATAAACAAAATGCAGGATACAAGGTGATATTGAAATGTTTCACCTCATTAACTACACGAAGTATTTGAGCAAGTCCATAACTCACCTCATATTTCTTCTAGAACTTGCATATTTTTAGACTTGTCACAGAAATTGGTATAATGCATTTCCTTCGAGGAAGGTGGCATTTACATGATTATAGTACTTCAGACTTTCTCACCAACCACATATGTGAAACTTAGAAAGAGAGAAAAGAAACAAAAGAACTTATGACTTTAGATTCACCAGGTAAAGCCAGGTTTACAGACAAAAATTACACATTGTAAAAAGAATTCTTTGGTTGTCAGTTGAGATCAGCAGTCTTATATGCAGAATGTTCCATGTTCACCAGCGGCCCATTATTAAGTGCCACTGCCACCAAAGACAGCTGGCTATGTCTGAATTTTTTTTTAATTAACGTCTCAGAGTGTGACCAATGCTATGTCACTCCTCTAAAAGCCAATAGGAGGACAGCACAGGATAACACGAAAGGCACAAGACAGCTACAAATATGGTAGTGGCGATTATGAAATGTAAACAAAATGTGGGATTGAAAAGAAGGGTTTGTTGTTTTCTCTAGGCATAACATAGCTACTATTATGAGGCTTACTTTCAGTTTATGCGATCAGTTTTCTGCACTAGCCCGATTTGCAGTGCATAGTAAATTCCTCTAAATGCCATCTATACTAAACCAGTTATACTGTATGAGAAATGTATGACAGGTACATAGAATAACTGCAATTAAGATCTTTCCATTTGACAGCAGGCATACTGGAGAGAACCCTACTCAAAGTGTACTTTATTGAAATGGGGAAAAAAAGAACTGTCATTACTCCTAAGCCTCATAATTATGTTTAAATGTCTTGGTTGTTTATGCTATATTGTGGCCCTTATTGAATACAAAATATGAGTTTGCTAAAAGTAGATTGCTTCAAGTATGAGGAATTGCTCAAGGCAAGAATTTAAGCACACTCCATGGTATGACTGTGGTGGAATCAGACTAGTATCTTAAATCTGTCATTTGTAGTCACTTGTGTTTGTGTATTAATGTAATTGACTATAATATATCAGCTGTTTTAAGCTGAGTTTTGTTTGTGGTGCTTGTAAAATGTATTACAGTAATGAGAATTTTTATGACTTTAACCAGAATCATCCAAAAAAATATAAAAAGTACAGTATGTATACATTTGTATATACAATATATATTTTTATATACAAATGTATACATGTTGTATAGCTTTTCCAATAAAGGTGTGAATGTGGAGATGGTTCAGGACTACAAATATCTGGGATGCAAACAGAGTGAATAGACAGACCAGCTGTGTTATTGGGGTGGATCTTGACTCCTTGGAGAAGGTGTCAGACAGAGGGATGCTGCACAAACTTCTAAACATCATGGACAATGTCTCTCACGTACTACGCAGCACATTCATCATATATATATAAAATGAGGGGAATCCATCCATTCAAGAGTGCATTTAAGAAATTGTGATTCAATAATAAACAAGTAAGACATATAAACATATATACAAAAACATTTATCATTGCAACTTTAAAAGAAAAGATCCATAGAGAAAAAGACTATTCACAATGTTGCCTTCTAACATGTAAATTGCATTTCAGTCCAAGCATTCAAGAGTTTTGAGTCCAGATGTAAATGAACAGATAATCAATTTCTCATTAAACCATGGAGTAAGAGGAAAGGTTTTCAGCAGTGTTGAAGTTCATTTGTAGCAAAGACACAATCCAGCATGAATAACAATTTGAAGCATAACAAGGCAGTTGTCCAAGTGGGCGACATCAGTAGATGAGTACAGTCAAAAACCAAAGCATAATCTAGTTGAAATAACCTCAGCATTGGATAAACAAACAAAGCACAAAAAAATCCTCTAAACAAATCATAAGAAAAAACAACAAATCAATACGAAGATATATACAATGAGAGCAAACACTGGATCAAGAAACAAGATAAGAAACAAACAATAAACAACTTACACAGAGCTGTAGAACACATGATGTTCCTCAGCAGAGGGTTTTGGTGTAATGTAGCTATAGTTGAACAAACACCCCTAACCACTGCTAGCACACCTCTCTAACCAGTTTGCTCTCTGCTTTAAGAAAGGAACTCCCTAGCACCCCCTTAAGGTCTGGAATAGTATTGCGGTTTTAGTAAATAAATGAAACTGTTTTCCGGAACTGTTACAACAGTATAGAAGCACCTTCAGTGGGAGGCAATTTTGCTGACTGACTGACTGAGTGAGTAACAGACTGACTGACTGAGTGAAGGACTGAGTGACTTACTGAGTGAAGGACTGAGTGACTTACTGAGTGAAGGACTGAGTGACTGACTGAGTGAAGGACTGAGTGACTGACTGAGTGATGGACTGAGTGACTGACTGAGTGATGGACTGAGTGACTGACTGAGTGAAGGACTGAGTGACTTACTGAGTGATGGACTGAGTGACTGACTGAGTGAAGGACTGAGTGACTGACTGAGTGAAGGACTGAGTGACTGACTGAGTGATGGACTGAGTGACTTACTGAGTGATGGACTGAGTGACTGACTGAGTGAAGGACTGAGTGACTGACTGAGTGAAGGACTGAGTGACTGACTGAGTGATGGACTGAGTGACTTACTGAGTGATGGACTGAGTGACTTACTGAGTGATGGACTGACTGATTTATGAACAGACTGACTGACTGATGTGTGGTTGAAACGCATATGTGTGGGACATCCATATACTTGGTGGCAGTATACAATTAAAACCAGCAGTCTCCAGAATTACTGACTGACAGTTTTTCTTACTGACTTACTGTCTGACTTACTGACTGACTTAATGTCTGATTGTAATATTTTCATGTTTCTTTTGTTTCTCTAGCTATATAGAGTAACTGTTAGAGAAATTTCCCACTGGGAATAATAAAGTCTTATGTCTTATCTTATCTTATATTGTTTAGCTGTATAAACTATATATTTAAAAAAAATTGCATTCTACATGTTCTTGAGACCAGCAAGCAAGGCAAATCAGGAATCTCAATAATCTACTCGTCATGCACATAAAAACATGTAATTATACCCTGTAGCGGTAATACATACACATCAAATCTGTCTGAACTCTTCAGACATGGCAGAGAGCGGAACACAATCATATGCATGCTTTAAAGACTGTCCAGTCCGATCTATCAATATTCTGACTTCTGAATTCTTCAATCTCTGAATGAAAGAGAAGATATGGTTCTGAATTGCAGGAGGGGAAATATTAAGACAGGACATTAGCTGGGCAGTCAGTTTTAATTATTCTTTGCCTGATGAACAAGTGACTCATAAGACTGCTGATAAAGTGGTTGCTGGTATTTTTTCACTTATTCATTAACCAGTTTTATATACTGAATTTGTTAGTGAGGTGACATACTTCGATTCAGTCAGTGTAAGATGTTTGAGAAAATTTGTAAAAACATGAAAGAAGTAAGGAATAAAACATAACAGAGTGTTCAACAACAGGGTGTAGTGATGTAACCTGGTATGAGTTACATAACACCCCAACATTGATTATTTTCTAACAACAACATCATGCAGTATTTTATTCCTCTTAAACCACAGCAATTTGTCAACACTTAACTATGGCAGCTATAAACTGTTGTTCCCTCACCAGCCTCTCTTTTTTCTCTCTCTCTTCAATTTAACAAGACAAAAAAATTGCAGCTTGTCATGTTGCTGATAAGCCGCAAAAGCCGTCTGTCCTAAAACGTTCCCATTTTGGAAAAACTAAAAGTTACAGCTTTACTTCTGACCAATACAAAGCATTGACACTGGAGACTCCTTCTAAAAATGCCAAATAAACATCTCATCACAGAAAACTTTACTACATCAGCAATTACATGTTGTTTTTAATCGGTCAATGTGGTGTCAGCCATACAAGTACCAGTGTAAGTTGGTACTATCGAAACAATAACATTAGGAACACAATTATATAAACCTTGCTACTGAAACTACTGTCCAAACTGATGTTTTAGAAAATGAATCAACATGCAATAACGCTGTGGTATAAATGTTTAATCAGTTTAAATAAATGCACTAATTTAAATAAATTCACTAGTTTTACCATTTACGACTTATTCAAATGTGTCATACATTTGGGTTACTTTTGCACTTGCTACCAATTTCTGACCTTGTTATTTACATTTTCCGGCAGCTAAAACATGGGACTAGGCAAGCACATTGAGACCGGGTTTGATTCAGCCTGGGGAGAGCCAAAACAGTAGTTCAGAAAATACGCCAGCATGATAACAAAAGTATGTATTCTTTAAAATGTAAAGTCAGCTTAGTATCTCTGTAACGCTAGAAAAAAGTGATAACACACATACTGTACATCATAGCACTCTTTCATTAGCACCTCCTTGTACAATCTGCACTAGCAAAGTCACAGTTGTCTTGAAAAAAAAAAGAATAATGAGAAAACTAGTGCATACTGTATACAGAGACACAATGATAATTACAATTAACAATTAGTGGAGCCCTGAAAACTCAACAAAAATTATTCAAAAATTCTAATTTATCAATAGAAACACTGTATTTAAAGCACTGTATCAGTTTCTGCCTGCTTCTCTTGTTCCATTTCCACTTTTCCCAGTAAACACACCTTTTGTGGTAACTTGAATAATTTTTGACAGTTTGTCAAATGAGCTGGCCCAGAAAAAGCAATTTTACTGACTGACTGAATGACAGACTGACTCACTAATGGACTGACTGACTGATCCCCATTGTTGAAATGCATGCGTGTGGGACATCCATACACTTGGTATAACAGATTACCGACCAATATTCTGTTACCTTTTATTTAATAAATAAGTCAGTTACCTGCTATTTAATAAAAAAAAACTATATAAATGGCCAAACCCCAAATTTCCTCTTCTTCTACGACATTTTAATCATAAATATACAGCCTATGTACAAATGAAGTAAACATCTGCATTTACTGTATTGAACAGCTTACTTGCAGCTATTATTCTCAATGTGGGGTCTATAAAACATAGTCAAAGTGTCTGTGAGTTTCTATTTTGTTTACAGTGGTGGAAACCCACCGTTATCAAAGTTATTATGCTTATAAATAATGTCAACTGGAATCTAATTACAATTTTAATAAAAATGGGTTCCATGGTTTAGAAGTATGGAAATTAATAAAACCTTCTCTTGCTCCAATAAATAGACAAAATAATATTATGAACATAAATAATGTGCCTATTTTTATTAGTTTGTAAAATAAATATGTGCTGAGGGGTCTATTAATTTCTGTTTTTAGAGTTAAAGGTTCCCTGAGTATACAAAATGTAGGAACCCCTGACCAACAGGATTTGTCATTGATGTAAATAATCAGTAAATAACTTTCCACAGTTTTAGGTGCTGAGAGAAATCAGCTGTAATTCTTTTTAAAAAAAAATTAAAGGTATTTGACACTATGTAAGTTAAACAACCTCAGCTCTGCAGCTGAACTGCACCCTTGAATCTATATAAAATAAGATTGCCTCCATAGACCTTTCCACATAATCAGCTTATATACAGAATATCACAAATATCTAGGAAAATCTAGGTGTGGAAATGAGCTGTAATAGTGTTAGTCAGTAAGAATTTAAGAATGAGTTATGACAGGCAAGGACTTACTCTTGCTGTATATGTACCTGAAATATGAAAGAGGCATGTAAAGCTACCGCTGTATGGGGAGTTCAGTCACTGCAAGTGAATATCTCATCTCTTTTCATCTCTCTTTATCTCAGAGTTCAAAGAAAGCATTGAAAGATTGAGCTAAAACAAGTGATATTTGAAGCAAAATGAAGTACATTAACAATAGTGGACATACTAGCATGGAACATAGAAATTTCTATCTTTCTATCTCTATGTCTCTGTCTCTGGTTCATTAAAATGGTGCACTTCACATTCATAAATTAGACAGGCTCCAGCATGCTAGCTCATGTTAGCCAACACAGGAGCACACTGAGATGCTATTCTCCCAGATTTCAGTAATGAGAAGAGTTCTTTCACAGGCATCTGCATCTTGCATCCCCATACAAATCTTTTCAGGATACAGGCTGTCTTTCTAACACACAGAGTCTGTCTGTCCATTAATAGAAGGTGTACTTTGTATTCAGCTATACTTCATGACAGTAGTAAGGTTAGAGAAGTTGTGCCCAGTGGACTAACAACCTTGATGTGCATGATGTGATATGAATGTCTAGAAGAGTACAACCTTTAACAGACTGATTCCAACCTTTTCATTTCACCCCTAAGCAGTTTCTGCTCATGAAAAGGAAACTGCTGTGTGGTGCCAAGGGTACAGTACCTTGTCCACCATGAGTCCCATGACCTTTCACACATTTTCCAGGGGAAGTATTTTGATATTTGCTTCAACATAATGGACTGTTGCCATGGGAAGAGTAGTACCAGGCTTCCTGGTACTCAAGAGTGTTGAATCATTCCCCTGGATGTGGCCAGCTTGCTGGCATAGTGGCTTTTTATGTTAGAGACAATTTCAGGCATCTGTCTATTTTCCCCAGCGTTCCCGCAGAGAACCAAGGATTCACAGGCAAGCACTGATTTGTTTTCAGTTTTTCAGTCACGAACAAACAAATCAATACACAGACAAATAACAAAAGGAACATGAAAGTAATTTGGAAATGCGATTTGGGAAGTTGGGGACAAATTAATATAATTGCAAGTTATTTAGAACAAAACACTGGCTGTATCGTCTATTGTTCAAAAGTTAAAAGGATGTGGTGAAAGTGAAAATTATGGCAAAGCAATTTTCTGACATTAGCTTATTTTAGTGACTCTGAGTACCTCCTTGTTTACCTCTGTTTACTTTGTGTATATATTTCTTATCTTCTACATCAAGTCAGAAAGTTCTGAGCTTTTTTGTAGTTCTTTATCTGCCAGTTCTGCAAGAGTCTACCAGACTCTTTTTCCTAGTTTCCCATATTAAAATAATAGATGATCATGCCTCATACATTTGAACTATCCACTTTTTCTGGATCACTGTTAAAAATGCGTCCCAGTCTCCTGCATTACACATTTAAAAAGCTCACCAATTTTTAGTTGTCCTGATGACAGCCTCATTACCAACATAAAATAAATGGAAATGGTAAAGAAATTCAAATCCCTGGTGGTTCACATGGGGATTGAAGTCCTTCTCCTTCTTAATGAGCAACATACAAGAACTGCTTCTCTTCCTAAGAAGTATCAAAAATTTGCTGGCACATGTAACCCTACGATGTCTACAGCAGCTCTGTTGAGAACATCATCATCCTCATCTTCACTTCCTGGTTTGGGAAAGGTTCAGCAGCAGGTGAAGATGTGTTACAACACCAACAACTTATTTCCACACATGCATACAAGGGCCGTAAATAAATATGAATATATTTTTTGGAAAGAACAGTAAGGTGATCACATCCTGTGAACAGGAGATTTTCACTTTCATGTGGGCACAAGTGAGTGGTCCAATACAAAGCTTATGGGACAAACAGTGACCATGTTCATTAACATGAATGTACAGAGTTCATTCCTTTATCCTTAGTAAATACCTAGCCCTGGGCACAGTGGTTTAAATTAGACTTCTAGCAAATTTAGTTAACCAACTATCATGGCAGGAATAAACTAAACTACTAATGAATAATGTTCTAATTAAAACAGTCACATGCACATCTCTATTTGAGATCATTTATGAACTGGAGTGGAGTGATGTAGCTGAGGTTGAGGAACTGTCAGAAACCAGAAACTAGGCTAAATACAAGGCTTGGCCATGACTGGTATGCAAACAGATAGCATATACTGTGTCTGTGATTAGTCTGTGATTAGTAATCAGGTGAGTTGGAAAGCAAAATTAATTAAAAGAACACTTTAAGCTTGAAACATCTATCATTCCACAATAAGAAATATTAGATAGATTTACCCATATTCAGATATTTTCACTTGTTAATTAAAAATAACAAAGAGCAACTGTCATTTTTTTGCAAATATGAATATCAATTTGAATGTGAAATAATTACCTCTGTGTAAAGCTGTTCTGGTGAGGAACTCATTAATCATTTAAACACTATTTTCCCTAGTAGAAATAGTAGTGCAATAGCTATACCATTATGGAAAAATATATTGCAACTCTGAATACTGATGTATTTGTTGGTAATACCATACAATACTGTGTGAGTACATTTACATTTATGGCATTTGGCAGACACCCTTATCCAGAGCAACTTACAATTATCTCATTTATACAACTGAGGGTTAAGGGCCTTGCTCAAGGGCAGCTTGGTGGTGCTGGGATTTGAACTCTCAACCTTCCAATCAGAAGTTACATCCAATCTTAACCACTGAGCTATACAATAACCGCTATTTTGTTGCATTTCTACATGAGCTGCTTTTATTATTTTTTGTATTTTATTCTGGCATTCATTGACGTGTTTGTACATTGAGTGTGTACTGGTGGGCTGGTCTGTCTTACTGTGTAGGAGAGGCATGACAAAAATTAGACTTGCTTTCTTGAAATACATTTAATGGAGTTTCCATAGTGGCCAGGAATTCAAGACCTTGAGAGGTATCATTTTAATTGCATAACTACAATAAATCACCAGGTAAACAAACCATAAAAGAAAGCCTTAGATGCTACATAAATAATTAATATGCGCCATAGGATTGCTGGCAGCTAATCCCAACAACAGTCAAAAGATTTCAGATCTGTCAAGAAGAGGAGAGCAACAGATTTCACTTCAGTTGCACCATCGTGCAACATTTAAGGTGCCATTTAAACACCCCTTTTCATCTGAAGACTTATTCTATTTGATTCACTACAAAAGCATTAGTAGTGCCCCTCAGCAGCCAGCAGCCATCTAGCTAAAATAGCTAATATAGCAAATATAGCATTAAGCGGTGTTTTTTCTATTTTTCTATTTTTCCATGATTAATTGTTAATAGATACATGATTTAATCATTTTAAGATCAGTGTAATGTGATTTCTGTTAGTGTCTTTGTTCACTCATGATGCACACGTGTCTGTTCATTGGGTCATGATGTTTTTGTCCTTGCTCATGTTTTTCTCTTATCTTAGACTTGGGCATTATCTATATGGTCTAGAGTGTGTCCTTTGCACATGCACATCAGTATAAAAGCCAGCCAACTTTTGTCCAACTTTTGTTTAGTCAATAGAACACCCAGGTTGTCTTCATGCATGGAGTAAACCATCTCTTTTTATTATAACCTGGCTCTTGGCTCTCCTGATTCTTCAGTCATCTTATTTCAGCCTCTGTATATCAGCCTCCTGAGGAAGTAAAAGCATTGGTGAGCTTTCTTGAAAAAGGTAGAGATGTGAAGGGTTCACGAGAGGTTTTGAGGTATGTGAACCCTCAGGAACTTAAAGCTGTCTGCAGAATCTGTCTGTGGTCCACACTCAACTTTCTAGAGTCATGATCAATTGCTTAGTCTTGCTGATGTTGATGCACAGGTTGCTCCCATTGCACTAGCTGTTCTACTTCCTCCCTGCAGGCTGTATGATCACTGGCTCAAGCCTAGAACACTTGTCTGCATATTTGATGATGAGTTTTCTGCATATTTGATGATGTAGTTTGTGTTATGTCTGGCGGCACAGTCAAGGGTGAACAGGGAGTACATGAGTGGGCTAATTACAAAGCCGTGTAGGGCACCACTGTACAGTGTGAGTGAGGTGGAGGTAAAGTCCTGATAGCCTGTCCAAGACCCAAGACCCAATTGCATATAGAATTGTTTAGGCCAATTGTTGTTGGAATTGTTGTTGACCAGCTTCAGGGGGATGGTGTTAAGTACACTGAGATGAGGTTCAAATTAGATAGTACATTATAACATTCACCCATAAGCATTACTCTTTTCAAGAAGTGTAAGTGTGAGATGGGTGGCTACAGAGATTGCATTTTCTGTCAAGTGGAGAATCTATGTTCTCTGGTATGGTGGCTTTGATGTGTGTAACTCAAAGCACTTCATTATTATGGGAGTCTGTGATTAGGCACAGGTAAGATTGTGGTAGTCTTAAAGCAATCTACCAGTAACTTGGGTCTATGACTGGCTATTCCACAGAGAGCACAGCCAGGTATTCCATCAGTTCCTGCAGCCTTATGTGTGTTTATCTTACTCAGGCATCTCCTCATGTCATTGTTAACAGCTGAACCCCTGGTGATCAGGGATTTTATGGCCCTGCATAGTGACTCTGGATTGTTGGCTTCAAAGCATGAATAGAATGTGTCGAGCTCCTTCAGCTCACAACAGCTGGTTTAGTTTTTGTAATCTGCGATAGTAGATATGCAATATGGATTGAAGTTGCTGAAGTGGTCTTCAATCTGCAACTGTTCTTTACAGTCTCTTCACAATGCCTTGCTTAAGATTGACTCGTCCCGCTTTGAGTTTATTTCTGTTGGTGGTTTTGAATGCAACATTAAGGATTTGAATGAGGGCCTGGATCTCACTATTCATCCAGGGTATATTTACATCAAAATTATATCGTTACATCAACACATTTCCGAATGAGGACACTGATGAAGCATACTCGTTAAGGTTAATGTGAGAGCCCTGGTTAACTGCCTCATTTCTGTCAGTACATATAAAGTATTCATGAAACCGCTGCTTTCATCCAAATTGATGTCAAGTGCACTTTTTAGAACTATGGGATGTGTCTTTGAGCAGCATTTAGGTGAACTTTGCGAGCCAACTTGCTTAGGCGAAAGTCTGTTGTTTGTTTGTTTGTTTGTTTGTTTTTTGTAGATGTAGGCAATGGCATTGCTCTTGTAATTTAATCAAAATGCTTCCATGGAAATCTCTTTTCAATATCTGAGCTGTTCATTAGTGTGAACGGAGCTCAGTTCTGTGTATGAGGCAGGATGGCAGGGAGGATCCATCTGCAATGCCGCTTGCTGAAGACATACTGGATGTATTCAAGTGTAGTCACATCACACTTAAAGAACATTGTGGCATGATGACAGTTTCATTTATTTTTATCTGGTCTGTGAGTTAATTGGGTTTAATTTTACTATCTATAAAATTTCTCTGAATATCTTTAGCAATACCATAATAAGACAATGACAGTTGTTGTTTTTTTTTTGCTCAGACCCTAAATTAGAATGTTTGTCACAGTGACATTATGTCATTCTGACATAACAAATGTACACTTTGCTACAAAGTCATATATCATGATCTAATAAGGTAATTTAGCCTGAAAAGTATTATTTAAAAATTGTCAAAGGTTTTGTCAAACAAAAATTTGTCAGTTGCCTCAGGTGTTATGTCAACCTAACATCGAAATTGACAAAAGCAGTCTTTATGACAGCTGATATTGATATGATATTGAAATATGCCATTATAAATGTTTACGCAAGAATTGTCATGAATAACTTATGTAGGGATCATGTAGCCCTAAGAACACTACCTTTAAATAATGTATTAGGTGTTCTCTTCTGAGCTTTAAGAGATAAAGTATATATTTGTATATTTATATTTGAAAAAAGGACATTCTCGCTCAGCCAAACACCATCAACCTCCCTTTTCCCCCCATTCCACTCTCTTCTATAAAAATGTTCATGTACTGTACACTGACAGATTAAATTATGCAATGCTGCAATGATATTCTGTGCATATATAATAAATAGATATAAAAAAAAAATTGTTCCCAAAAAAATCCCATTCACCTGTAATGTCACCTAAAATCAGACCAAGTTTAACTTTCATCTAATGCTAGCAGTGCTGAATATTAAATCCTTCTATATAAAGCAGTCCCTGTATGAAAAACAAAAAAACAAAAAACAAAACATATTACTATCAGGAACTTTATCATCTCACAGAAATTTGGATTAGTATACTAAGAATACTTAATAGACCTCCTATGGATACACTATAAGGACTGCCTCTGACTAATGGACCAGGAGGGATGTGTAACTATTTATACCACTGCTCTAGACATTACTCACAAAGCAGGATACAAATTCAACTCTTTTAAAACTCCTTTTATTCATACAACTGATCTAGCACATGAATAACAATTGTTAGTCATTCTCCCTCAGCACTATTCATAGACCACCAGGGTGTTACGTCAGCTCCATCTGTAAACACAAACTTCATTTCCCAGATTCCTCTGCTTAATAATGAAAAGACTTTATCTCATGACTCGTTACCTTGCTCTCACTCCCTAAACTCATCATGCATAACTCTTCACAATCATTAATTCACAACAAATACACAAACCTTAGTTCATTGTTTAATATCACTCCTAGTTAATCCAGTACTCTGCTTTTGACCCTGTTTGTTTTATCGAATTTGCTTTGTCCATTCTAGCCAGTTATTGATTGCTATGACCCCTGCGTTCTGACCTGGCTGTAATTTAAATTACTGCACTCATTCTAAAATGTTATAGTTTCTATAGTAACAGCTCGTACACAGGGACTTGTATGGCGGCTACGCTACATAACCTAAAGCTAAAAATAAACAGATTTTTTTTTTTAACGTTATTTAACAAAGAAATATGTATGATCATTGACATGGTGAAGTTAGGAGACTTTTTTTATCATTTATGGAAGGATTCTCAGGTGTCAGAGCCTTATAGTTAGTAAGCTTTCTGCCATGGCATAGTCTTTAGAACAAAGGACTCTGCGTTTTGTGCTTTCTTGTTAACTTGACAAACTGTATTTTTCTTCTTAATGTCTTTAAAGGAGATAAAAAGAGAGGCTGATGAGGGGACTGCTTATAGCTGCTATAACGTAAGGATATGAAAGGGTATTTTACAGGATTGTTTTGTGGAAATTAATAGCAGTTTGTTTGTCTGTACCATCTGCTATTATTATTTTTGTTGTTTTATAAAATATACTGATTAATCATATCCCGAATGATAAGTAATATACTCTTTGACCCCAAAACCTTTACAGAAATCTGACTCATGTCACTTTGCAAAAAAAAAAATAAAAAATTATTTTCAGCTTTTCCAAAAGAACTTGCAGCTTTGACAGTGCATCTTCCTCTGCCAGAAAACTATAATGTATCACTTTAATGGCATCATGCAGAGATCCTAATATCAAATTGCCTAACTAGCAAAAGCCTAGCAACTAGCATCTAAAAGCCTAGCAATATGGTTATTTCTTTTATAATGCTGCGGGGATTCAAAGCCATTTCTACCCATTTTTCATGTCATGTCAATAATAAATGTTCTAAAAATACAAAAATATGTAGTTAAAACACATGTATGTCATTATCAAAGCATTTGGTTGAATGAAAAAGAAACGCTGTCTCGGTATGGATGTTCAAAGTACACATGGTATATGGGATACTCAAGAAAACATATACAAGGAAAGTATACGATCTGAGACATTTCATTTTAGATGTCCTTTAACATATAATTTTACAAGGCATAATTAATAAATCATATTAATAGAACATCCATATGGTTAGTTAACAATTAACCACTCATAAAAAATAATGAAAAGAAAAACACTATACATTGTATAAATTGACATACTTTTTTTTTTTTTCAAAATTCTGATTATTTTTTGCTATTTGCCAGTTTGCATACTAGACTTTAGTGCTTGTTCTTAATGCTTTTTTCCTCCATCTCAAGAGGGCACTACACAGATCCAGGGCTGCTCAACTCTTATGTTCTAATACGAAGTTGCTTTCAAAATTCAATTTCTAATATTCATTTAACACACTTATCCACACTGATCCATATCAGAGAGGTTTTGGATAGTGGAACTAATAAACATTTCAGGCTAGATGCACAGGAGTAGGCTTGGGTATGCCTTGTATTGATTTTTTAGGAGGGTAGTACTTAATAGAATCAGGAGCAAAAGTGTCTTTCTAGTAACATGCTAAGTATTTTCTCTGGCGATCATCTGCCAGGCCTGTAATGCAACTAATCAAGCCTGTAATGATTCAGTGAAATGCATTCTTTGTGGGATTTGGGTCTAGAGACTGATACTGGCAGCCAAGGATATTAAACTTTTTGGGCCTGAAAATCTCTTTAATTCATTTCACAGCATGTTTCTGGTCAATTTCCTGAGATGAAGTGGAAAAATTAAAGGTTTAGTCACTTAGTGTAATCTAAGCAGTTAATGAGCTTCTGTGTATCATTAATTAAGATATGTGTGGCCATTTTTACTGGCAGCGATGCGTATGACATAAAACCATCTTTCATAGTTGAAGTATGGTTTGGATTATGAACACTTCGTTTTTCCTGCCTAATACAGAGAGATCAAGCTTAAATGGCTGTAAGTCATATAGAATTTGACTGTTATAAATGTGCATAGCCTCAAATTCAAATCCAAGTGAGCATATTAACTTCATTGTTTCAATTGTGACTTCATCTACTTGTACTTAAACTTATACTAACTATACTGACTGAATTGTATTCTAATGAATGTCCAAAATTAAATGTTAACAATTTATTGAAGCAACCAAATTGTTTCTATTAGATTTTATTAGCTTCATTCTCCATCTTAGCTAGTGATATTTAAATGCTAGTCTCAGTCAGATCTGTGTCTTGATTGTGCCAGAGAGTTTCTGGTTTGAGCTTTAAGCAAAAATTTAAGCAACAAATTCTTATACAAAGGTTTTATTTGATCACTGCTTGCATATAGATAATACATTATAGACACCCTTGTTTTAAATCAATGAGTCAGAAAAATATTAAAACACAAAAAAATTAGAAAGAGCTAAAGTGTCCCCACTAAGTGACGTAATATAATCTCTAATATTTTCCAGCTTGTTTTGGAGGAACACTGTCTACCTTGTAGAAAATATCATGATGAAATGAGATTAGCAGATAATTTATGATAAAATACTACTCAGCCATTATCATACAATAATTGTGTCTGATTACCATTTTCTATTGTCAAATATTAATAATTATAATTATTTAAAAATGCACAATTACTTTGTTTGATTAATTAAAAACAGGGAAAAAATAGTAATTATGGCATGTGCAAAAGTTTGGTCACCTTTCCAGTTGTAAAGTCTCAGAACTTAATTAACTTGTTAGGCCTTAATTGACTCATTAGGCATGTCCGGTGATTAAGAATAACAATTCCAGAGCGTAATAAATTCTCTGACTCTTCAAACAGTGTGCTAACACTCAACAGTAATGGGCTCCTCTAGGATCTGAAATTGAAAAAAAAAAATGCAGAGGAAGGCTATAAAAAGATATCAAAGAGCTTCCAGTTTACAGGTTCCACTGTGTGAAATATCATTGGAAATAGTTAAGAGGAACTGTGTTAATCAAGACAAGACCTGGAAGACCAAAAAACATCTAGCTAAAACTGCCCATATGCTGGGCAGAAAGGCAAAGCAAAACCTCCAAATGACAGCAAGGACCTGCAGGAAGGATTAGCTGACACAGGAGTGGTGGTGCACCATTCTACTGTTGCTTTCACAGATATCATCTGCATGGAAGAGTCATCAGAAGGAAACCTTACCTGCAACCTCATCACAAAATTCAGTGTCTGATGTATGTAAGACAATATGTAGATAAGGCAAAGGCATTTTAGAAAAAGTGATGTGGCCTGGTGAATTAAAAATGGAACTCTTTGGCCACAATCACCAAAAGTAGGTTTGGAGCAAACAAGAGCAGCATTTGATGAAAAGAATTTTGCTAACTCTTAAGCAATGGGGTTGTGTAACAGTGGCACAGAAACCATTCCATGGGTAGATGGAACAATGGATTCCTGTATATAATCAGCAAATTCTGGAAGCTGATGTGACACAAGCAGTCAAGAAACTGTAACGCTTAAAATATGCTGGCTTCTACAGCAGGACAATGATCCAAAAACATACCATGAACTAATCCACCATGAACTACTTCAAGAAACCCAAAGCTGGAGCTTTTGGAACAGTCTTTACAGTCCCCTTACTTTAACATCATTAAAAATATGTAGGTCCATCTTAAACATGCTGTACATGCAAGACAGCCCAAAAAATATCTCAGAACTAGGAGATATCTGCAAGGAAAAGTGGGTAAAAATTCATTAAAGAAGAATAGAAAGACTCCTAGCTGGCTACAAAAAGTGTTTGCAAGCAGTGATATATGCCAAAGGAGTTGTTACGAAGTACTTACATAGTAGGGTGTCCATACTTTTGCACATGCCACAATTACTTTTTTTTAATTTCATTAAATATAAAGTAACTGTGCCTTAACATCTGCAGACTATTTTTAATAGTTTGCTGCAGAGGTTGAATTTACTTATTTTCACTTAATAAAATCAACAAAATATGTAATTTGGTGAGGGGTGCCCAAACTTTTGTGTACAACTGTATTGTGACAGCTAGTTATTATCATCCAAGCTAGTTTGTAAAATCAAAGAAATTAGCATGCTTGCTTACATTTGAGATAATTTTTTAGACAGCTTTCTTTAGTAGTTGCCAACATTCTTTTATTCCTTGGCAAAATGTACACTAAATTGCCATCAGTTACCGACAGAAATTCATTTGAGGCCTGTTTCTCCTTTGTGAGACTTACTTTAAGAGTTTGTGAATTTGTACCAAAACTCTGTACTTTGTATTTCACCAGAGCATTTTTAGATGAGTAATTCACATCACTCCAAGCTGAAAGGCCTACACTGATTATTCATATTATAAGCTGAAACAGATATCCTCATATAATTATCCACATTATCAGGATAGAATTATCATTCTCATCATGACTCTTCTGTCTGCTAGCTGATTTACTGCATCTGAGACATTCAGCTGCTATTTCTGTCTCTTCTCTGCAACTATTCGTTCACTGAAATGTTGCTACAGTGGATATAAAAAGTCTAAATATCCCTGTTAAAATTGCAGGTTTTACTGAGGTTAAAAAAAAAAAAAAATGAAACCAAGATAAATCATGTCACATCTTTTTCCACGTTTAATGTGATATAACCACCAAAAGCATTCAAGCAAAAACAAATAGAACATTTTTAGGAAAAAAAGAAAATGTTGCAATAACCTGGTTGCACAAATGTGCACACTCTTTTATAATGGCCCATGTGACTGTGCTCAGTATTTATCACATTGAAACTCATGTTCAAATTATCATACACCTGTCCTCAATGAAGTGATTCTGATTAACCCAAATAAAGATCGGCTGTTTCTGTCTTCTTTCTGACTGCTGAAGCTATGACCCACAAAAAGCATACAAAGCATGTATGGGATGTCATGCATAGGTATCAATCAAGAGAGGGGTAAAAAAAGAATTTCCAAAACATTAAATGTACTATGGAATGTCCTCACATATCTGGGCTGTGGGGTTGGGATGGCTAGATGAGAAAAAAAAAAAAGCATACGAGCCTGCCTAAATTTTGCCAAAACCATGTGGAAAAATGTGTCTTGGTCTGATGCAACCAAAGCAGAACTTTTTGGCATAACTTTAAAAGATTTGTTTGGCACAAAGATAAGACAAGACAAGACAGAAAAGAACACCATACGGCAAAGCATGGTGGTGGCATCACTATACTATGGGGCTGTTTCTCTTCAGCTCAAACTAAAGCTCTGTCAAGACAGAGGAAATCATGAATAGCTCCAAATACAAATCTATTTTGGTACAAAACCTGCAGGCCTCTGTTAGACAGCTAAAGATGAAGAAAAATGTCCCCTTCCAGCATGATAACAGCCCAAAACACAAATCCAAATCAACAAAAGAAGCGCTTCAGAAGAAGAAGAAGATCAACGGCCCAGTCAGAGCTGAGATCTGAAGCCTGTCAAACCTGTAAAATGACTTACATTTTACACTTACACTTATACAGTTGGGTCCGTAAGTATTTGGATAGTTACATAATTTCTATAATTTTGTATGAATATTGTGTACACCTCTGTACACCACCACAGTGGATTTGAAATGAAGCAATCAAGATGTGATCGAAGTGTAGACTTTCAGCTTTAATTCAAGGGGTTTAACAAAACTATTGCATTAACCATTTAGGAATTACAGCCATTTTTTTTTACATAGTCCTTCCATTTTCTCAGGCTCAAAAGTAATTGGACAATTGACTGATGGGCAGTTTCATGGGCATCTGTGGCCTGTTTCCTCATTATTTCACGACAAATTAAGGAGATAAAAGGTCTGGAGTTGATTCCAAATGTTGAATTTGCATTTGGTATCTGTTCATGGGAACTCTCAATATGTTGTCCAAAAAAGGTGTCGATGCCAGTGAAGGAGGCCATCATTAGGCTGAAAAAAGAAAACTGACCTTTCAGAGAGATAGCAGAACTTTAGGAGTGGCCAAATCAACAATTTGGTACATTATTAAAAAGAAGGAATGCACTGGCGAGCTTAGCAACACCAAAACGCCTGGAAGACCACGGAAGACAACTACAGTGGATGATCGCAGAATTCTTTCCTTGGTGAAGAAAAACTCCTTCACAACATCAAGCCAAGTCAAGAACACTTTCGAGGAGGTAGGCGTATCATTGTCAAAGTCTACCATCAAGATACGCCTTCATGAATGTAAATACAGACCGTTTACCTCAAGATGCAAATCAGTGGTAACACTCAAAAACAGAAAGGCCAGATTAGACTTTGCTAACATATAAAAAAAAAACTTGACCAGTTCTGATGCAAGATTAACTTGTACCAGAATGATGGGAAGCCAAGAGTATGGCGAAAGAAAGGAAGGGCTCACGAACCAAAGCATACCACATCATCTGTCAAACATGGTGGAGGCAATGTTATGGTATGGGCATGTATGGCTGTCAATGGAACTGGGTCACTGGTTTTTATTGCAGATGTGACTGCTGGCAGAAGTAGCAGGATGAATTCTGAAATGTATAGAGCTATACATTCTGCTCAGATTCAAATCCAATCCTGCAAAACTGATAGGATGGTGCTTCACAGTACAGATGGATAATGACCCAAAACAGACCATGAAAGCAACCCAAGCACCTGAACTCAACCCAATTGAGCATGGTTTTCAATTAGTGAAGACAAAACTGAAAGCAGAAACCCCCACAAACAAACAGCAACTGAAGGCAGCTGCAGACTGTAGTATAGGCCTGGGAAAGCATCTCAAGGGAGGAAACTCAGCAGCTGGTGATGTCCATGGGTTCCAGACTTCAGGCAGTCATTGACTGCAAAGTTGACTTACTTTTGAGCCTGTGAAAATGGAGGGACTATGTAAACAATGTGTGTAATTCCTAAACAGTTCATGCAATATTTTCTTTAAACCCTCTGAATTAAAGCTGAAAGTCTACACTTCAATCACATCTTGATTGCTTCATTTGAAATCCATTGTAGTGGTGTACAGAGGCAAAATTACAAAATTGACTGTAGATCTGGAGTATTTGTTCAATGAAGAGTGGAATAAAATTTCCAAATCAAGACATGCTAAAAAAAGACTACTTTTGCTATTACAATCAAAAAGTGTTTTAATTAAGTATAAGTTAAGGGTTGTGCACAGAACCAGGCTATTTTTGTATAAGTTTCTTTCTATTTCTTTTTTTCCCTACAACATTTCTATTTGTTTTTCACTTGATTGTTTTTTTGGTTGCTATATCACATTAAAGGTGGAAAAGATCTGACATGATTTATCTTGGTTTTATTATTTTATATCACAAAACCTGCAATTTTAACAGGTGCGTGTAGACTTTTTATATCCAATGTAGATCAATTTTAAGAAGTCATTACATCTTAATGTGCCACCCATGTGCTGCTGCTGATTTGCATTGGAAATGCAATTACATGGTACTTTTATGAAAAGCTGTTGTGAGTCACAACTAATAATTTGAATGCTGTTGGTAAAATTAATAGGCACAGGAGTTCAGGCAGATAAGTAAAGGATTTTCTGATGAGACTTTACGACTAAGTGTGATAAATACCTTGATTATCTCTATTCTCTTATCTCTATTTTCTTCACCCCAAAAGTTAATGGCTAAAAATATTACCATCAAAGGACAATTCATAAAATTTTTAGAGACCGAGACAAATTGCCTTAGTGCTCTAGGACTGCAAAATAAAATATGAAATATTCAGAGAAGACCCTTCTTCATATATACTGTATTGTATGTAGGAACTGAAAGTAAGGAACATTTATAAATAGTGACAGTAATGGAGGATTTCCACAGCTGTGTTATCTGTGATTTCATTTTTCAATGCAGACTTGTCCAGCCCTCAACCTCTGCTACGAACGGATATCCTTCTTCCCATCTGTCAGCCTTGCAGGGTTTGTGCTGTAAAATAAAAACACGCTACACACTGGAACTGAAGCGATAGTAACAGGTGACAGCAACTGATGAATATTTACTATGTTCTTTATTGCTATGTGCTCCCCATTACAACAAACAGCATCAGTAGTGTACACTTCCATTAAAACTAAAAAAATAAGTACAAATAAACAGATGATGGCAAGCTGTAAGAAACTGACATGCTAGTCAGAGCATTAATTAATACTTACATGCAAAGGCAGGACTGGGGATATATATATAGATCTTTTTCATATACAGCGGATCTGTTTGAGGCTCAGGGATTGTCAATAAAAATCTACTAATACAAAACTACTTGGGCTTTGAAAAAAAAAAAAGCTTTGCATAGCATTAGCAGCAAAGTTGTCAAAGGCAGCAATTCAATGGCATCACATTGAAAATATTTTAAAAATAAGTTTCAAGAATGTTACAATAGGTTTTTTTCTATAAAACTCATATCTACAACACCAACATTTAACATGTTTGTCTTTGTTTAGATTAAACCTTTTCATGAATCAAATCCACTAACTGACTGTAAGAACAGATTCGTCTGGAAATTTAGTTAACTACATAGAAGCAGCTGACAGTTTTGTTGGGCTATTACACTAAACACTATTCTAAAACAGCTGGACTAGAGCTTTCTCCTCATTCTTTTTTTTTTTGGTATGGTGCTAAAATTTTGATGCTACTTGGAGAAATTCAGCAAAACTTGACTCAATATGCAAATGACTGACAAATTTTTGGCTCTAACCTGGTTGTGAAATAAGAGATGCTGGACATAAAAAACAGACAAGGAAGTCAATAAATACTCTAAAGTTCTTAATTCTATATACAACAGCTATACAGTAGCACACAGGCAAGCATGTGTGAATGGATTTTATATGTTTGCACTCCAATGACACGTACTCTGGAGTTCCTTGCTATTGCAGTCAGATGCATTGTGGTTGAGACATTACCCTTGTTTAAAAATAAACATCTTTCTCTTGAAATTGCAGGCAAAAGCACACCACCTCACACAATGTGCTTTTCACAAAAAGATGTGTGTTAATTCTACCTCGGTGCCCTCAAAATATAGCCTTTCATACCCTATACGCTGAGCTGGCACGAGATAGACTCCTACGCTGTGGCCCCACTGGGTTTTGACATATAAATATGTCTCTACATTTAGCTCTCTTGCTGGTGAAATACATGTTTAGCTTCAGAATAGAATACAGTACAAGTTCAAAAGAAGGAAATTCCAGAAAATGGTTAAGACAGCTTTGATATTAATCACTGATGTGCTTACACACAAAAGAAATATGATTAAATAAATTCCTTGATAGGTTTGGCAAGTAATGGCTTTATACTGGATGAGCTGTTTTGACAGGAAATAACTGAAAATAGTGACAGATCTTCAGTTGCTGTCATTTTACCCATATACTTAAATCTTACATTAAAAATTTGCACCATGTTTTAGTAAAAAATAATACTGACTATTAAACATAGAGTATTTACAAGAACATTCATAAATATTTTTTCAATAAACAAACCATTTGTGCTTGATTCTGAAATTCTACAAAACTAGAAGCATTTCTGATCACTGGTGTCTCTAATAGCATGAGCTAAATGTGCAAAACCTTAGAGGTTGCTGAAAAGGGACATCTGACTAACTTTGAAACATCTTTGGTGCCTCATCAAAAAAACAAAAAACAAAAAACAAAAAACAGATATTGTGTAAATGTCCAGTATGATTCTGAATAACCACTTGGGGGCATGACCTACAAACCAAAAAGTGAACCAGCACTTTACTTCCCTAAACCTCTTATAGGAATGATTTGAATGAAGACAAAGAATAAAGCTATTTATATCTACAAAAAGTCCAGGAATGTAAAAAAAAAAAAAAAAAAAAAAAAAAAAAAAGGTGTAAAATTTGCCTTCATCTTTCCACCTTGGAAATGTCTAGGAGACTATCCGTGTGCTGTGATGTAGCGCTAGCGAGGTTGTCGTTGTGCTGCTTGTAAACTGTCATGATGGGCAGATTTCTAGTGCTGGGTTTAGTGGCCTGCACCAGACGTTTTGGAGTTTTGCTCTCAGTGTTCGGTTTGAGAGCTGTACGGGTGGAGGTTTGCTTGGCCGAGCCACTGGGTTGGTTGGGTGTTTGAAGGGGGTGGTTAACAGTTTGATTGACTGAGGCTGAGAGTGTCTCGAGTAACTGTGAGGCTGAGCCAAATCGCACCTCCTCCTCGACCTCAGCCGCTTCAGCCAGGAGAGAAGAGAGAGTGCCGCTGCGTTGACTGCATGATTCGCAGCACAGTTTACTGTAGCCTGGGATGGAACAGTAGCGAGCAAGGACCTCCATCTGGCAGAATATGGACTTGTCTCCTCTGCAAGGCTCATCTGTGACAGAAATACATTATTCAGGTTGTTTACAATATACTCAATTTTTTATTTGAAATTTTGAGTAATATGCTTTAATTGTGTGTACATTCATAACGATTCACATCAAGAGACAAATGTGTTTAATGACCTGGAATCTCCCTGTCATTACTGTTAAATGTATTAATCCATTTTTATGTGTATGTCTTAAAGAGAAAGTAGGGTTAGAAACATACTCATCGCTGGCTGAGACTTTCTTGTACAGATGAAAAGTAGCAATATGATTAGGGTCATTTTGTTTGCATCAGGGAGCAGTGTTTTATAAGAGTGCTACTTGAAAAAGACTGGCCATTCTGCTGAGATTGAACTGCAACAGCAGTAAAGCAAACAGAAATGGAATGACTTACAGTGCCATGAAAAAGTATTTGTCCCTTCTGAATTCGTCTATTTTTGCATATTTGTCACACTAAATGGTTTCAGGTCATCATACAAAATGTAATACAAGATATGGATAACATGAGGAAACAAAAAAAAAATGCAGTTTTTAAATGATATCATTTTTTGAAGGAAAAAGATTATGCATCATCTATATTACTGATGTGAAAAAGTAACTGCGCCTAAACTTAACTGGTTGTGCAACATTTAGCAGCAACAACTGCAACCAAATTCTTCCGAAAACTGGAGGTCCTCCATCACTGTGGAGGAATTCTGGCCCACTCTTCTTGGCAGAATTGCTTTAATTCAGCCACAATGAAGGGATTTCAAGCATTAACGGTTCCTTTAAGGTCCTGCCACAGCATCTCAACAGGGACCAAATCAGAACTTTGACTAGGCCACTCCAAAACCTTAATTTTGTTTCTTTGAGCCATTCAGAAGTAGACTTGATCTTGTGCTTCATATTTAGATTAGATTAGACTCAACTTTATTGTCATTGTGCAGAGTACAAGTACAGATCCAGTGAAATGCAGTTAGCATCCAACCAGAAGTGCAAATAGCAATATGTCATATCATATATGTATATATGTATGTGTGTGTGTATGGAATATACACATGTGCAAGGTGTGAATATGATGTATATTGTTGTCTAGCTGCATAAAACCAACTGCACTTGATCTTCGCATCACGGACTGGTGACCACACATTTTCCTTCAGGATCTTCTGGTAGTGGGCAGAATTCATTCTTCTGTCAATTATGAGGCTCTGAAGCAGCAAAGCATCCCCACACCATCACACTACCTCCACAATGTTTGACTTTTGGCATGCTGTTATTGTGGAATGCTGCGTTAGCTTTATGCCAGATGTAACAATGTCTTCCAAAAGTTACAATGTAACTTTTAGAAATTTATCTTCCAAAAATTTCCAAATTCAACTCATCGGTCCACAGAACATTATCCCAAAAGCCTTGGAGGACATCAAGGTGTTTTTTTTTTTTTTTTTTTTTTTTAATCAAATGTGAGATGAGCCCTTGGTATTTGGCATCATCAGGAATGCTGGCCTTATCTGAGGCAAGCGAGGCCTGCAGTTCCTTAAGTGTTCATGTGGGTTCTTTTGTGACTTCCCAGATGAGTTGTCGATGTATTCTTGGAGAAATTCTGGTGGGCCAGCCACTTTTGGAAAGATTCACCGCTAATCCAAGTTTTCCCCATTTGGCAGTAATGGCTCTAACTGTGGTTGGCTAGAGTCCCAGAGCCTTAGAAATGGTTTTGTATCCCTTTAATGACTTATATATTTCAATAACTTTCTTTCTCATCTCTTTCAGAATTTCTTTTGATCACGCTACCATGTGCTGTTGAGACCTATTTTAGCCTACTTTACATTGCAGGAAAGCTTCTATTTAAGTGATGTTTAGATTCAACAGGCTGGCAGTAATCAAGCCTGTGTGTCTAGTCTAATTAGACCCAATTATCAATTAAATTTGGTTAGTAATTGACTGAGTAACTAAGGAGGAAATTACTTTTTCATACAGAGCATTGGATAACTTTTTTCCCTTCAATAACTCAAATCCTTATTTAAAAACTGTATATTGTCTTTACACAAGATGTCTTTGTCTTATATTAAATTTTTAAGATCTGAAACAACTGAGTGTGACAAATATGCAAAAATGAAAATCAGGAAGGGGGCAAAAAAACTTTTGCTAAATACTGTAACACTGTTGGCGACTGAGAGATAATTGCATTTATGTATGGAGATATAACAATCCATTTCTGAATTATTTTACAATCATCTTTCCAGTTTCTTACCAGTGATAACTGCAGGTTAGCATGTCTCAGAACATATGTTTTTCCTCATGCTCTGAGGAAATTCCAATGCCTTTACATTTTTACAGACTCAATTCTGCATTCCCTTCACCAATTAGCTCTCATGTAAATGAAATGCAACACAACGAATTTTGCATTGAAGGAAATGCATAACATATAGTTAGAAGAGTAAAATTTTATATTAAGGAACAGGAGCTGCAAAGTGCACCACAAAATGTATAATAAAAACTGACTATAATTAATTCATACAATTACTTTTCAAGTTTAGAGATCCTTGTCTTGTATTGTTTTTTCCACAATTGCAAAACTGTTGGTAAAGTGAAGAAAATTTGCAGTGAGGGCTTGCTCCTGTGATTAAAGGTATAAGCTCAAGTGCAGGACTATTTATAATCAGATGTGACAGCACAATAATTGTAATAAAGGCTCCCCAGAGTGCAGACATGTTAAATGGTCTCTGTGCATGAGAAAATATGCATCCTTCCACTTCACACCTAGCTCTGCAGAGTAAAAAGAAGTAAAAAGGCTATTCTAAAGCAATCCTCTTTAACCTTGAAAACATGTTCCCTTGTGGCACAACACTGCTACCAGTCTGGCAGGGTGAAGGCTGCATTGCTTTTGTTGTAAATGAAAAATTGATAGCATATTATTATATTTTTATTTATACCACACTGTTCCAGTTTTGTATTATTTAACTCTTCACTAATGGAAGTTAGTGAATGTTGTTGAAACTCCTAGTATAAATAAACTTTCAGCTAAAATTTGGGCTAAACTTTGGAATAAACATTCCTTTCCAACTGTGAGTTGTAGACTGAATTCGAAAATCACCTGTCTATTTTATTAGTACGTAAACGATAGATGTTTAGTGTCATAATCGACTTCTGTAACCACTTTACCAGGGTCAGAAAATACAAACTTATACTGTATTAAATAGCAATCTTTAGAAAATGTATTTGTTTTTATTTCTATTTATTGTTTTTATAGTATGTTCTACTTTTTAATTATTTGTATGCACTTGAGTATACTGTATATATCCTTCCATTCATCCTTCTATCCATACATTTATCCATTCACCCTGCACCTCTATCTCTTCCATTGTTATTGATATGTAGTAGTTGGCTTACCATTGCAAGGACCTGGGCGGCATGGCCTCTGTGACTCCGGTTTCTCACCGGCACATTGATCGCCGATGCGGCATGTGACCTGGCGGTGTGCCACTCCCTCGCCACAGGTCACTGAGCACTGGCAGAAAGAATTACAATCACAATCAGAAACTTGATTCATTTATATGTAATATCCAACAAATTTTACTTGGTATAGGCATTCATATAAATTCTGCAATTTAATCTTAAATATATAGATGTGCGTTTTGGGTGGTGTCGACAGATACAGTGGATTTGCACAGTTGCCAATACAGGGTGTGCAGATAATTGCCACCATGTAACTGCTCTCAGAAGAGAGATGTTGAAAAGATGCTGGAAGGTTGAAAAGGTTTGTAAGAGTACATGTGCTGGTGGAAAGAAATTGCACAGGGAATGGTTAGTTCGCAGGGTTGATGGGATAAAGTGCTGAAAGGAGAAATAGTCTCTCTCTCACCCTAGAAGCGTACAAGTCAATGAGGGGTAAAAGCTGGCAGCCAATTCTTTTTTCAGTCCAGAATTGAATGTCACACAGAACAGATGCCCTAATGTCCTCAAAACAAAATAACTGGCTAGTAGTGGTACACTGTTGAGCAAGATGCTCCCTGGCATACACATTAATCCTTTAATTGTGGCCAAAATCAAAATGAGAAAATGAGCACTCGCTGAGCTGAAACAAAAAGTGTTCTTCTGGCATCTCTTTAAGGCTTGACGATTCGGCTGTAGAAATGAGGACTGGATTCAAGATATATTATATGAATCAAAAAGCCAGCAGGTGACTTTTAAGGTTTTCTTGCATCTAAATGCAAATAGATTCCTTAGTCAGAAAACTATCCATTGTAAAGACAAGATATAACTCTCCATTGCCTGGGAGTTACAAATTGAAATATCACAGCTGTCTAAAATGATTTTTCCATTTGTAAATATTTGCAAATATCAGTGTTATTCATATTCAATACAGGCAGCAAAGAAAAGTAAATAACATTTGATCAAGTTTAACATAAAGCTAAGCAGAAAATAAATGTTCACAGAAAGGATTTTTCTCTCTATGGAATTACATGAAAGCATATCAGCAGTCTAATCGTTATTAAGGGCCCTTTCTAAACATGCCACACTGATTTAATGCTTTTTGAGCATTAAATAGTTAGAAGAAGTAGTTGACCAGGCTAGCTTATTCAAAATCCTTATTTTACCACAAAGGCAACCAAATACGTCCCGTTTGTAAATTGTATTCAAACACCCATGCACATTTAACGGAAATGTTCATAAATTCTTTCTTAAGTGTAAGAATATATATATTTACTAGACCTTATATATTTACTAGACCAAACTAGATCTTATATATTTACTAGACCAAACTACTTGCCCTAAGTAGCAAATGAAAGCCAATAACTGTGTGTCTTGGCTTTCAGCTTGTTAACATAACTGAAATCCATGTACCCAAGCAGGTTACTATATCTTAGCTGAAATCACCAACACAAAATAAAGAACTGTGTGTGCTAAACTCTAAAGGGCAAGACCTGTAATGAACTCACATCACACAGGCGTAGCTTCATAAAATGTTGGAGGAAATTGGTAAATATTGAAATGACATATTTTTGTGTAGATAAAAAGGCAGACCTCAGACCAGGCTCCAATCCTCCAGTGGGCAGGGCAGGGCACTCTGTTGCAGGGATGTCTGGTCTCGGGTTTCTCTCCGCTGCAATACTTGCTGTGGATGGAGCGATTTGTGCCCTCATGCAGGAACTGAACACAGCGCACAGTGCGGATCTGGTAACCCAGGTTTCCGCATGTCTTGGTGCAGTGCTCCCATTCCTCAGTTATCCACCTTTGAAAAATGAGCACAACAGTGGAGTTTGTAATGGCATGTTGGCATTTATTAACAATTAATTTTCTACCGATTTTCTTCTGATTATTTTATAAACTATTCTAGCAACAGGTTCCCCAGCAAGATGCAGCCATAGTCCAGTGAAGATTACCAGGCACCTTATTTATAATGATGCTCATCAGATGAGAATTCAAAATATAAAATGTTCCACAATCATTCCTACCTGTGGCCTGTTTATTAATCACAAAAATCTTAAAAGCTTAAAATCATGCGCCTTGAACAAACTTTAAATTCATGTAGGGTACTACCTCGATTGCACTTGAATGGAGGGCACATGTAATGTAATGCTAAATTTAATACTTTTCAAAGATTTTTTGATGCCAGTTTAAATGTATTTTAAGACCACATTTGCAGTGATGATATTCCAATACATACAAACTCCTATAATGGTCATCCACATACCTATAAAAAGCCTCATAACTTTTCATTCAACTGCACTAGTCATGCTTATCCACAGAAAACTGCAGGGGATGAGGACAGCCATATCACTGATGGAGACAGACTATACTTTTATAGACTATATTCCAGAAATTGATGTAATGACTTTCGGATCGGCCAACTGTCATAATTAGAGGTTAATTGAGAGGGTACCTTAATTTAAGGGGTTATCTTAGGGGCCAGTGCCTTTTTGCCCTTGATACATTTGGAAAATCCAAACAACTCAGCCAAGACCTCAGAAAAAAGTAGACCTCACAAATCCGGTTCCTCATTAGGAGAAATTTCTGAATGTACCACTGAATGTACCACACTGAATGTGCCACAAGCATCTGTGCAAGCAATTGTATGCAAATATAAAAATCGTAGGACCACACAGATAATGCATCAATCAGGAAAGACACACAAATGACTCCCAGGGAAGAATTAAATTTTGGTCTGAAAGGTCCAACTGACCAACTGACCCCCAGGACAACAACAAAGGAACTGAACAAAGGAGTTGAAGGCATCAGGTACATCCACCGTTAAGTGGGTCCTACATCTCCATAGCCTGAAAGGCTGTCGTGCAAGGCAGAACCCCTGACTGGCATAAAAACACCAAACTTTTTTTTTTTATGAAGTTTTCAGGTGATCACCAGGATGAAGACCTGAAGGCCTTTTGGAGGAAAAAACATTAACTGCTGGCCATAATGATCAGCGCTATGTATGGAGGAAAACAATGTGAGGATTTAATTTGAAGAACACCATCCCAACTGTGAAGCATGGAGGTGGCAGCATCATGTTGTGGGGGTGTTTTGGTGAAAAAGGGACTGGTGCACTTTAGAAAATAGATGGCATCATGAGGTAGGAGGATTATCCAGAAATACTGAAGCAACATCTCAAGACATCAGCCAGAAAGTTAAAACTTGGTTCCAACTTGATTTTCCAGAAGGACAATGATCCTAAGCATAGCTCCAAAGATGTAACAAAATGGCTTAAAGACAACAAAGTATTGGAGTAGCCATCACACAGCATTGACCTAAATCCTAGAGAACATTTGCAGACTGAATGAGCAAGGAGGTCCACAAACCTGACTGATTTACACCAGTTCTGTGAGGAGGAATGGGCAAGGTATTCTGGCAAAGTATTATGAGAAGCTTGAGGAAGCCTCAAGTGTTTGATTCAAGTTAAGCAATCAACAGACAAGAGAACCAAATACTAACTTATAAGTAAACCTCGACCGACTGAAAATCTGATAGTATATGTGTATGAAATCAACTCTAATACTCTTTAATTTTGACCCATATATTCTCTACTTTTGTCTTCTTATATATCTGAGAATGTGGCATACTCACATTGCAGTTTTGTTTTGTTTACTGATTGATTGATTGATTGCAGTATTTTAGGAGCACTGTACCACTTCTATAATCCAAGTCCATTGGACATATGTTTCTTCTGACTGCAAATTGGTATTCTATGCAAAGGCAAAAAAAATCTGGTAGGTTTCGATTCACTTGGCCATCTATTGACTTTAATCTTCCCTGAAGGGGTTAACTAATCTCATTTATCTCAAACCTGGAATTTCACCCCGAATCTCACAACAGGGATTTAACTCTGAATTGATTGCTAAGCAGTACTTTTAAAGGTAATTATGATCATATCCAATAAAGGTAGAGGTAGCTTTATTGGATATGATCATAATTACCTTTGAAAGTACCCCGAATCCCGTGGGATAGCCTCCAGGTTCCCCATGACCCGGTGTAAAATAAGCGGTACAGAAAATGGATGGATGGATGGATGGAAGGGACTGTTTACAGCTTCCTCCTCAATTATCTACTGCAGATTTGTTAATGATAGTAAGGCAGTGTTATATAAGATTACAGTAAGCTGAAGTAGATTCATTTTAAGCAAGATTCTGTGAAAAAAATTAAATACCTGGTAAAGAGCTTTATGGTATTTATAAAAACCCAGGGCCAGTGATTTTAATGACTTCATGGCATCTGGATGATATGAAGTTGCATTGTACATGAAAAACAGGAGCCATGAAAAAATAGCAGAGCAAACCAAACGTATGGACTCACAAATGGTTTTGTAGGGATAACATAAATGCTTTGGTGTTATGACATGACACCAAGAAAGTAATCTCCAAACTTTTAGAAACAATTATTCTATATTTTATTTTAATTAATGCTATATAGAAAATGGCCTTTTTGTCTCAAAGCCATTTCTGAGAAAAAGAAATACCTCTGTGAATTACATTATACTGCTGATTATTTCTATAGTACACATGTACATATACTGTATACATTATATATTTTTAAAAAATCTTGATATATATGGAAAGCCTAGAAGCAAAATTAAAAAAAAAAAGATCCTGTTTCTGTGAATGCACAGAAAAGAGCATCTTTAAAAAGTGAGATGTATCAGAATTTGTCTCCACTGACTGATGGGTGGAAAATCCTTCCATCTTTTTATCAGCAAACAGTGAGCTTTCCCATTCAAGTAAGACATTATGTGATATTTTTTATTAACTTGGACAGAGCTGACAAACACATTTGTGATCCTTCAAGGAACTGAAAAACTGCATCATACTGCAAGTTCCAGCAGAAAAGAAGTGCTATTGAATGACAGATAAAAGACATAATCTTTGACAGAAAAAGGGAGATTTGTGCAGCATGTTAGTTTGAGGCAATGTTGTGTTTGGCTTCATAAAACCGTATGCAGTAGTAAAATGCTGGACAGTTTCCCTATTTTTTTAATAAAAGATTTCTAAATATGATTTATATTAGCCCTTGCTTATATACCTGGTCATTTCCCTTTGTTCTTTCAGTTACACTTTTAAGGGTTTAGCAAAAGATACTTAATAATTTGTGGGTTCAAAATTCTTTCATTTTGAGTACATGTTGGAATATACTATAAAATGTGTTCAAAAAGTAATAATTAAAAAAATAATAATCAGTTATTAAAATTTAATCTTTAAAATTTAATAGCTCAAGGATGTTTCCACATTCTCTAAAATAAATGCAAAGCATGGTGGAAGGAATAAGAAATCAAACCACCGTACTGTCAAAGCCAAATTAGAGACTGGATTTCATATACCTTCCAAAGTGTCCATTGTCACCAAGAGCATTGTACTGAGGTAAGTGAGTGAAGAAAACAGCAAGGACTTCAGTCATTGAGCATTTGATTACAAGAAGAAATTAATTAAAAGTATTAAAATATTTAGCATAGAAAAAAATGCCTTAAAGTTGCGTGTAACTTAAAGTGACTTTTCAAGCTTGAACCACTTTAGTTTTTTTTTTTTGATTGTCTCATAACAAAGTTATTGTAACAAAGTACTGGAATAGAGAGAAATTAATAGTATTGCTATTTCTCATTTTGATGCCAGGTCAGACTTGTAAATAAATCTAGAATTGTGTGTAAAATTGCCATCTCCTCAAAGGCAAAGTAAACAATGTTTATATTTAACGTTTGTCTGCTTCTTTTGCAACAACCAATCCGTTGCATAGTGTAGATTCTCACAGTCTTTGTATATTAGGCGATATATGAAGTGATTTGCTACATAAACTCTGTGGTTGCAGTTGTTGATATACATTTAATTAGTTTTGTGTGTCAAAGCCAACCAAATATCACCATATATATTTATTTTTAGATCAATATTTATATCTGTCTGTATACTAGTTGTGAGATTTATGATTTATTGATCTACTGTACCAGTTGTAATTCTTTTTATGGTCTGGATTTTGTGCATACTGTTATATCAGTATGGAATACTATTATGTGAGAAAACAACGTAATACACATAATTCACGCAAAATATGAAGTGACAGACTAAATATTGTATACATACTGGTTGTGTATGTCTAATCCACTGATTTATGTGATGAAGTATTATAGAGACAGCAATATTGTCAAAATGTGTTCATATTGATGGAAAACGCTGTGAAGTCCATGCTCTGTGGCTGCTAGCAAGATCAACTAATATAACCACTTTAAACAAAGCTCAGTAATTTGTTAAAATTTACTGATGTCTATAACCACGAGATGAATCTGTATTTTTTATGAATATCCGTATCTGTTTAATGATCAAAATTTTTGATTTGAACTGAAAAAAAAAAAAAAAAAAAAAAAAAAAAATCTACAAAATTGTATTCACTTTGTCATTATGGGTTATTGCATGTATATTGATAGACAAAATCTAAATTTAATCCATTTTAAATTAAATCTATAATACATTAAAGTGTTTCAAAAACCGAAGGGGTCTGAATACTTTCTGAAGCCACTGCATACACACAGAGTTATACATAGAACAATGTTGTAATAAAAATGGCAGTTTAACACTGGAGAAGCAGCTGTCTCAATAACTGAAGTCAAACTGAAAGCCATGACATCTATCCTGATATTAAGTAGCACACAATCTCAAGCCAGAGTCTAATGTCAGGCTTTTCATTAAATGAGACTGCATGTACAAAGAGCCCAGGATATTTACAGTAGATGACAGAAGACTTGGATTATCTGAGGATTACTGTAGTTTCTATTATATAAAAAAATAAGCTACAAGGTTACGGTTTTCAAGGTCAGAACGCACTTTCATTCAAAGTATAAAGAGCAATTGTGGAAGTGAAGGGAAGGGAAAAGAAAGGAAATAAAGGGAATAATAGCACTCTGACACTTCATGCTAGAAAACCAGGCCACCCACTGAAAAGAAAAGGGCAGAAAAGTCAAGGAGAAGAAGTGAAGAGATGGGCAATTAGTGGGTGGGATAAATTTGTCACAGAGCCCACAAGGAGTGGAACACAGGGACTATTGAGAATATATCAATAAATATTGATCTGATCCAAAAATTGACCAACCTTAATATGTAATCTACCAGAGCAAGAATACAGTTCTACAGTGGTCAAGCATTCTCATTGACTGAGAATTCAATCAAACAGCACACAAGTAAACCTTGAATTTGAAGATTAAAAGTTAGCAAAAGGTTTGCCATGTTTGTGTATAGATTTTTGCACCCATAGCACTAATTATAGAACGTCAAGGATATAAAAACCTTTATTATGGACTGTTTATTATGTACTGTGAAACCCCAAGCCACCTTTGTATTTGTATTAATACAAAATAATGAATACATTATATGTTGTTCTTGTTAAAAAAAAAGAAAAAAAGCTGGGAACAAGGCAACCTGAGATTAGATTTAAAAAAAAAAAACCCTTAAGGCTAAAACCACACATCCTCATGCTCATGCATACGTTTAGATATAATACACAGAGCACGACTGGTCAGTCTTGCAGCCATGCAGACAAAATGAGAATCAATCACACAATATTCCTCACATGATCTCATGCAGAAGTAACAAAGGCATTATTTTGCATTTTCTGTTCTAACTTCACTACAAATATTGTCTCTCTCTCAACTAATAAGACAGAAAAACTAAGATAATGTTCAACTTATATGAATTCTGTTCTAAACAAACTCCTCCGCATTTATTCCATCATCAGTTATATAATCAGCAATTGTGCAATCACAAATGTATTGCTACATTCTGACACCTTATGTCTTTTAGAAAATGGTTCTTCAAAAGGCTCTTTGTATAGCTAAGGGTCCTATAAGGATTCTAGTTTGAAATCCGGTATGATAGGAAAACAAATAATTGCATGGTTTTACTTGGAACCTTTCAGGATTCCCCTGGAGAGACAACCAGAAAGATCCCTTAAAGGTTTTAAATTCTTCCCTTTCTTTGTTTTATTTTATCAAGCCATTCTCATTTATATTTGTTTTATTCATAGCTCACAGCATCAGAATACAACCCCTGGCATAAAGGATGTTCACCCAGTTTTTTTAATTCATAGCAAATTAAAAAATCACAGATATGACACAAAACTAAATTATTTTTTTTTCTAGATGGTCCCTGGAGGACTAGTGGTTAGGCCACAACACTCTCACTGCTGTGGCTGGGGTTGGATTACCAGCCACTGGGCGTGCGTGCAACAGTCTGCCGATCCCAAGCCTGGTTAAAATTGGGGAAGGTTGCGTCAGGAAGGGCATCCGGTGTAAAAAACTGTGCCAAATCAAATATGCGGACCAATGATCCGCTGTGGCGACCCCTAACGCAAGCAGCCGAAAGAGGAACAACACATTTTTTTCCAGATCAAATAGAGAAAAAAAATTATGGAATCACTCAATATTGAGGAAAAAAATATGGAATCACCTTGTAATTTCATTTCTAAAACAAACACCGGCACAATTCTAAAAATGCAAATTAGTCTGCAGTTAAAGAAAGTGCTTACAGACCTTAATGGGCTGAAGGACTTGGCTAATTGAAAGGAAGCATGGCCCCAACAATACAGTTGTCAATTAAAACAATGGAAAGGATTATAAAACTCTTTCAAGAAGGAAATCCAACACGGAGTGGGGCAAAAGATGTTGGTTGTTTCCAGTCAGCTGTCAGCTGTGTCTAAAATTTGGGGCAAGTATAAACAAAATGGGAAGGTTATAAAAGGAAAACAGACGGGTAGACCAAGAAAGACGTCAAGGCACAGGATAGACATCTCAAAGCAATATGCCTTGAAAACAGAAAATGCACAACAAAACAAATGAAAAACAAATGGGTGGAAAAAGGAGTCAATGTTTGTGACAGACCGGTAAGAAATTGGCTGAATGAAATGGGATTTACAAACAGAAAATCCAAATAAAAACGGGCACTAACACCTAAACAGAAGAAAACAAGGTTCCTGTGGGCTAAAGAGAAGCAATCATGGAGTGTGGATGATTGGATGAAAGTGATATTCAGTAATGAATCATGAATCTGCATTGGCCTAGGAGATGATGTTGGAAAGTTTGTCTGGTACTGTTCTATTGAAACATATAAAGATGACTGCCTGAAGAAAACAATCAAATTTCCCCACTCATTTGTGGGGTTGTATGTCAGGTAAAGGATCAGGGGAGATGGCAGTCATTACCTCAACAGTCAATGCACAGGTGTACCTTGAAATTTTGGGCACTTTTCTCATTCCGTCGATAGAAAATAGGTTTGGTCTGATAAAGTAATTTTTCAGGATGATAATGCATCTTGCCACAGAGCAAAGAATGTTAAAGCTTTTCTTCAGGAAAGGCATATCAACTCAATGACATGGCCAGCAAACATTCCGAAGCTCAATTCGGTTTATGGTGGAAATTAATAAAATTGGTCAATGACAAGACTCCATCCTGCAGAGCTGATGTGTCAACTGCTATTCAAGAAAGTTGGAACAAGCTTTATGGAGAATATTGTATTTCATTAGTGAAGTCCATGCCGTCATAAAAGCCTGAGGAGGAGCAACAGCATAGTAATTGTGATTTTTTTTTTAATGATGATTCCATACTTTTTTCCTCAACATTGAGTGATCCCATAATTTTTTTCTCTACTTGATCTTGAAAAAAATATGCCATTAATTAAAATAATTTAATTTGATTTGTTTGAAGTATGTTTCATGAAGCCAGAATGTTCAGCTATTAAATAAAAATTGTTTGGTGTTATATCTGTGATTTGTTTAATTGATATGAAGTAAAAAAAAAATGGGGAAACATCCTCTAGGTGTGGTGATTCCATAATTTTTGCCAGGTGTTGTATTATTGGGAAGTTCCTTAAAGTTATGCATACCTCAAAGTGATCTTTGCAAGCTTGAAGACTTTCACACAATCATACATAGCCAACTACCACTGGATAATTAGAGTGCAACTATGACAGAGTATTGAGAAATATTATTTTATATTCTGGTGACTTACTGTAATAGTAATGGTGGGTGTCAAAAAAAAAAAGAGATCTACTCACTGTGGTTGTGTGCAGTCCTGGAGATTACACATCCTGCGGATGGGTTTGGGCTTCTTACTAATGTCACAGTAGCTCCTGTGTACCATCTTATTGTCCCCCTTTTTACGACATCCATATTTTGTGTACTGGAATCCTTATGTGAAGAAAACAATGCATAAGAAAAAACACTGAGGCTGCTAAATCAAAATGAAGGTGTGGGGATGGGGTTTCTACGTGTAACAGAAAAAGATGAAATTGTACAAATAGCTAGTAGTAAGAAAAATGTGTGGGCAGGTTATTACCTCCTGCACAAGGTCGTGAGCACTGGGACCAACTCTTCAAAGCCCACTCATATGTGTCTTCCTGAATGACATTGTTGTTGTTTATTGGGACTGAGTCCTCATGGATGATGTATTTATACATCAGTGATGATCTTGTCTCATTGTCTTTTGGCATAATCTAGCAAAGGAAAGCAAAAGGACACACACACACAAAATCATAAGCAATAGGGCCTTGTCCTTTACTGCACTGTGCATGATGTACGAGAGTATGTTCATATTAAAATAAATGAATATGAATGAAATGAATATGCAAGCACTGGCAGATGAAACGACTACACACGACTCAGATGAGATTTAGTGTAATTTCATTTACAGTAACTATCTTCAATCCAGTTTCACCATGACATGTTACAAATCAATATTCAAATTAATATAAAGCTTAATCCAATTTCATATTGCATTCTGAATTAGAAATGACTGCTTATGATAAATTTGAAAATCCTGGAAATAATATTAAATTTTAATAGTAATAGATATATTAATAGATCATTTACACTGTCAAAAGGCTGAGGCGAAAAGCACCAATATATACGCTTTGTATAGTAAATATAATTATAGTCATAACATCAGGAGATACAGTACTGTGCAAAAGTCTTAGGCACATGCAAAGAAATGCTGTAGAGCAAAGATGCCTTCAAAAATAATGAAATTAAATGTTTCTACATTAACAAATACTATAAAAGAGCAGTAAACAGTAATAAATGAAACAAAGTCAATACTTGGTGTGATGAAGCTTTGCTTTAAAAACAAAATAAGTAGTCTCAGGTCCAATTTGTAGGTATGTTGTAGGTAAGTAAAATTAGCTGGTTGTTATGCATCTTGCATAACCAGCTACAGGTCTTCTGGAGACGTTGTTGCATTTGCTTCTTATTTTTTTCAGCAAAACCCAGCAGTCCTCATGTTTTTCGTCTGAAACGTGCTCCCTTACACCCTATGCTGCTTTCTTTACTGACATACAAACATTTTTCTGTAACATTTAATTTTCTGCTGGAAAACCAATGTTTGGAAATCGAAAATGTTTTTGTACTGACTTGTAGATATCATAACATAATGTAGAAGTCATAAAATAAAAATCTACAGCAAAGTTTGTACTAAAAAAAAAAAAAATAATAGAATGCCTATGTGGTTGTAGTGACAGTGTAGTGATTGCAGTTAGTTAAAGAAAACTAGTTTAAACAAATGTCTTGATACATTTTCATGTCCAATTCAGCAACAATCACCAAATTGTCATGTCATCATGTCTATTGAGTTGATTTGAAAGGAGGTATAATTACATCTTCTCTGATACACTGGAAAGAGCCTCATTACTACAAACTGACGAATCATTTTATTCCAAAAATTTGAAATGTGCCACTGTTAGACATACCTCCCATTACAGCAGCTGGGATTTTTGTTTGCCAGTGCTTTATATGTTTTTCCCTGCCCTGGCAATGACTTGATTAATGGAAAGACCAATTTAATCAGATGTTGTGCATATATGCTGCTCACAAAACACTGTTAAAATGCAAATAATGACCACACATTATACATATGGTTTTCTTTGGAGATATCAAGAGATTTTAGATAAAGAAGATCATTTTCTAAAGAGAGACTCATTAATAAGTATGCACTGGACATGTATATACTATAATTATATTGCTAAAAGTAAAACCTATTTGGGTTATGAAATAGTAAAATTGCAATCTGTTAAAATGCTTATTAATCCGGATGAAATCTAATGGTTTCCTTAAGATGCTACAAGACCAGTAGTATTCACTACATTTATCTATATGACTCAAAAACGAACATGAATTCTGTTCCAGGCCTGGCATGCTCTGCTGTGATACACATTCCCTGATCATTCCTCAACTTCCAACTTGTCTAGGCTTGACTTGTCTCTGTTGTAATAGATAACCTGTCCTCATCCTCTATCTCTCACCCCAGCATGAATCTTCTGTGGAGGAGTAAGCAGTTGCTCTCCAACACCTCAATTTCTCTGTCAGATGAGAATATCTGTCACAATGCACGCCACAGCCTCTTGCTGAAGCTCACCTCAAGTATGAACTCCATTTAGAAAGACTACTGATGTCAGGTGTTTAGTAACCCTGTGCCTTCTTGTGTTATCTAGTGACACATTTAGGCAGCAGTTCCTGCTCGCTCTTCTCTCTCTGTAATCTCCCACTCTATTTGCACTCCTGATCTCAAGACGTGAGCTAGTGCCCAATGGCCCGGCAGCACAGATTATAGAAACACAAATTGCTTACAATTTAGGTTTAAGACTAACATGTTTAAGGCTGGAATAGGCTGAGCAAAGAGATTTAACTGCTGTGAAAATAGATGTTGGGGAGGGATGTACACCCAAGAGGAACAGCTAAGTACATTTAGATGAGAAACTCCATGTATGTTATAAGCCAAACATTACTACAGAGTAGATTTTAACCACCTATCACGTAAAAATGTTCTGCAATGAATCAGTGAGTCTTCAGACATTAAATAGACATTGAGTAAATGGGCTTCTATTTTTTATAGGAGGGATTGTGAACTAAAACGATCTCTTCTCTCCCAGGTATATTCACAAATTTACACCAGGTTTTCCATAAAAGTGATCCACTCTTCATGATACCACTCCTGAATACTGTAATTCACCAGGAAACAGCTGTATACTCCTCACAGAAGGATCTACAATAAATCATTAAGGACCCACATTTGTCAAGAAATGTCAAAGAACAACTCAGCTGACTTGCATCAAGAATCTATACCACTGATGTGTTACCAGATCAAAAAAAAGCAGATGTGATGGCACATGTTGCCTAGCAACATTTCTTAGACAGAATACTCACTGCAAACATTCTCAGCCGAAAGATAAAAAAAAAGACTGAAGAATCCACGGTCTTTAAACACCACAAGGAACTGCATCCTTTGGTTCCAATTAGTGTTGACACTTCCCTTTAAATCAAACCTTTACGACGTGTTCAGGAGATATTCCCTCAAGGCGAGCTGACAGTTTCCAAGCAATCTATATCATACTTTATTGAATATTCATTCTTTCATTAATCTTCAGTAACCGTTTTATCTTGGTCAAGGTCACAGTGGGTATGCAAATTAATAAACTGTATATAATATATGTAAAAATAACGAATTCAGTGCCAATGGCATCAACAGGGATTCTTCCACCATGAAGTAACTTCGTGTTACTAATCTATATGCCAGAACTAGCCTTAAAATATACTTCAAATATAAAGGAAGCTATTAAAGAAAAACTATTTCAGACATTTGACCTTGCTGTGACCTTGATGCTGTTTTGATCAATTTCAAAATCTAATCAGTTCATCTGCTGGTTACAGTGATAATTCCATACAAACATTCCTACCAACATTCAACCACTCATTTTTGAGATATCGTGCTTATGAGAATCTTAAATTTGGACAGACACACGGATGGACAAACACATGCACGGACACACAGATGGACCAATGGAAAAAATAGTAGGTATCCAAAAATGGGTCTTTAGCTCCTGAATATGAACACATAAGTAACATATTTGTATGACAAAGAGGAAAGAAGCTATTACAGGAAAACTATTTCAAACATTTGACTTTTCTGTGACCTTGATCCTGTTTGGAGCAATTCCAAAATATAATCAGTTTATCTGCTGGTTGCAATGATAATTTCACATAAATTCTACAAAGATTCATCCACTCATTCTTGAAGCATTGTGCTAATGAGAATCTCAGACAGATGGACAGACAAACAGACACCCCAAAAATAATAATCATAATGCCTCCCCCATTCAGTGCAAATCAAAAAGAAATCAAATCATCTAATAAAATGTTTCAATATATATAAAAATCCAATTACCAGAACAATGACTGCATCATGTAATGGTCCGTCTGTGTGCAGAGTCTCAGCATCATCTTCAATGACATAATCCCACTCCACTCCAAGGTCTATGAAGCTGCGTGACCTCACCTCATCTCCTTTACCATTCAGGATGTAGTGTCCTGTGGCCTGGTTCTTTACCGCTGCAACCGATGATCAGTTACAAAACCTCAAACGTTACATTTGCAAGAAACTATTTGTGTTGACTGAGAGATCGTAAGTGAAGAGAGACAGCTGTCAAATCTACAGATGTTAAGTGATATCATGTAAATATTTGTAGACAATCTACAATCTGTGAATAGAATAATATTATACACAATATATAAAATCCCATGAACATGAAGAAGGCAGAATTATATGAAGATGTTAAATCATTAATATATAGCAAGGACCTTCAAAACATGTGGGGGTTTAAAAGGCTTTGTAAAAGTGCAGCTTATCAGCATTAGTAGTAGTTTATTACTAGCACTACTGAAGCGTGTAGCAGAGAAAGAGAGAAGATGAAATGATGCAGTCATTCAGTAACACTGAGAGGTAATGATGCAATCTGTGCTGAGGACCAGAGAAAGAGTGAATGTCAATGGAGACTACTGGCAGAGAAACATGTCAATTAATCACTATTGCTGTCAGGCATTATACGTCACTGCCATGATACAATGAGCTAGAACACTATAGTATATACTGAATATTATTATTATTGCATTCTAACAATTTTATTGTTACAGATTGTCACATTATTTTATTATTTCTCAAACAAAGGTTTGATTGAGCTTCAAGTTTTGATTTTGATTAAGGAAAACATTCTTTTTTTTTTTTTACTTTCACTGAACCAACTCACACTCTGACTCACATTCTATATGAACAGTATATCTTTATGCATTAACAATATTACTAATAACTACAAGTACTCCTCCCAGCTAGCTGTCAATATCAATCATAACTAAAGCTAGTAGTGATAAAAAAAAAAAAAGATAATAATCTTAATGGTAATAATGGACATTCTTTACAGACTGGAGTGAAACTCCCCATGATCAATGGGGAATTAAATGCATTGTTTATTTAAATTGAACCTTTATTTTATTTACTTTATTTAAATTAAACCTAAGATAATAGGTAATTGCAAACCCTAGGCTGAATACTCAAATAAGTTAAACTAAGTACAGTCTAATTAGTATGTTTGTCACTGCCCATTCATCTTTTTTTATTGAACGTTTTAGAACGGAAAAAATATATGCATGATTGAGAACTTAGCTCTGACAGAAACATAATACTTGGCTAATGAAGGATATGGGTGCCAACTGGCTAATTTTGCTCTCTTGGACCATGGCCACAGATGGCTGTGGCATCATCAGGATTCTAACTCCCGACAACTGAGAGCACTTTTATGTTAGGCCACTTGAAAGCCCGCCATTAAAAGCCCGAAAAGTAATCATATTGTAACAAGAAACAAGGATATACAGTCCCGTCTGAAAGTATTGCAATGACGAGGCCATTTCTTTTATTTTGGCTACAAAGTTTGAGATCATATACATTTAAGTTTGAGATCAAAAGATGAACATGAGATGAGAGATCAGAATTCCAGCTTTCATTTCCTGATATTTACATTGGCCTTGCCATTCCAATACTTTCAGAGGGGACTGTAGGTCCAGCATGTTATGTAATTGCTTGAAATGATCAACTTTATGAGTCATTATGTATGAAAAGGTGAACATGCATCTTATCTGCAGGCCAAAGAGTTGTGAGGACAGCTGTCACTTACCAAGAATGTGAGGGGAGGCCTCATGTTCTTGGATGATCACATGTCTAGCCCCAGGGGGGATGAGGAACATCTTTAGGTAACCTTTGCACCAGAGTGAAGCAGCAACAGAGACAAGATGTTCAGAGGGAAAAGATAGTAGAAGCAATTAGTGAGCATACGGAGTTGAACATTTAGGTTTTTTCTTTGAAGAGTGGACATCGCTTTGTTAGAAGGAATATTGTTCTGCTGTTTGGCTCTAGAAAGGACAGGTTAGAGCCCTATACTACTGCAGCTTGTGTCATGTCCATCAAGCTGGCTCACACAAAGCCTACTAAAGAAGGTTACTTGGGAATGTGACTATAGGTTTGTCATTCAGACTTCATACAATACATTCGTCTTTTCTGCGTAAATCTTACATGTATGTCTCACTAACTCAAGCTCCAAGTACAGTTAAGATGGGACTGAGGGACTTACCAAGGAATCAAGTGAGCTGTTGAGACTTCCCATTAATAGCTACATAATCCCTTTGACGAATGTATAACAGAAGCTGCAAAGCAAAACCTTGTGTCACTTTACAACAAAAGCACTATATATACTGAAGCACCCTTCCTGAGTTTGGATGTCCGTTACTCTTCAAAGCCTTGTACCACTCACCAATAACATTTCTAGAGTCCTCACTTTCATTCAGAAACACATGTCTTGCTCCCTTGGGCAGCAAGAAGACTCCTCTTGTTTTCCCTTGAGGAGAAATGCAACTGTTACCTCTGTATTGCACTGCACTCTTTTGCCATTGACTTAGATGGTTGCTTTGAAGTCATGAACAACATAGGGTCTTATATAGGGGTTTTATATGGTGATAGATATAGGCTGGCCTATAGGTTTCAGCAGCGATGGTGAGGTAGGAAAGGGAATGTGAGTACAAAATGGCAAAATTGCAGATCAGGTAAAAAAGGATAAATTGTAAAAGATTAGTAGTTACACACTGCAATTTTTACACTAACCTTGCTTACTGGGGGTTTGTGGAGTCATTTCTAAAGCCCTGAAAATGTCTCACAGACCTTTTTCATTACATTAGCTTCATCTGATGCTTAAATATTAAGTTGGATGTTTCAAGTATTCAACTGCATACAATCAGCATACAATCTTTTTCATTTAGCCCAGTGAGTCAGTGGCAAAGAAAGCATTACAAAAAGCGGGAAAGCATAAGATTAGGTAACACAGAATACTTGCAGATTTTGTTTTCCAAAAAAGGCATTTCTTTTTGGCATCTCTTGCTTATTTTTTTTCCTGTTAAGAAAGTGAGTGCACATTCACATTAGCACAATGTTAGAGATGTTTTACAGAATCATTCATGCAGTCAGCAGTGCCATGTCACATTGCAGTAAGATCATATAAGATGTGTGTTACAACCTGTTAATGACAATAATATGACACATTATCCGTAAGTCAGGAGTCATGCTCTTTTATCAAATAAACATGCTATGACATACTGCATTGTGAAAACTAAGACAAGTCTTAGCATGCAATTTGCAATTTACTGACACAGAGGTGACATCATTCCAACTAAAGAATGAAAGAGTGTAAAAGACATTATTTCAAATGTTAGACATGCTTGATTGAACATGTGAGGAATAAAACACAACAGGCTGTGTTGTTATAAGAAAATAATCTATAACCGGGTGGTGTGATAAGTTTCCACCAGCTTCTGTTATTCTCTCTCTTAAAGTTAATAAGTAAGAAATCACACCTCTTCATGTTACAGAGAAACCAGAAAGAGCAAAATCCTCTGTCCTGAATACTGAATACTGGAGGAAAAACTTACTGACAGTTGCAAAGTGCTAAAACCCGAGTCTCGTTTCACTGATGAATAAACTTCTACTAACTTCACATATCAATAAGTATATGTCTTTTGCTGTTAAACATGTTTTTTAATCACTTAATAAATCTATAATTAAAATTGCAGCTGGAACAAATATATTAGTTGTGGTGCTATAGAAAATTAATTAACATTAATTTTCTGACCTATGAGATTTGAGAATTCTACAATGCTATGATATAAATATTTTTTAGACAGTGTGAAATGTCTTTCCCAGACATTTTGATAAAGTATTATGGAGAAAATTTGTTCCTAACACAATTATTAAAGGGAAATTAATGCCTATGTATTCGTTTATTACACAGCCATTAGGGAATACTAATTGCCATGAAGGGGTGTACTAGGTACGTGTCAAAGTAACATCCACATGAAGGCCAGGACCCGAGTTTTCCCAGTAGAACATTGCCCAGAGCATCACACTGCGTCTGCCGGCTTGCCCTCCTCCCATAGTGCATCCTGGTGCCATCTCTTCCAGCACACACACCCAGCCATCCACATGATGTAAAAAAAAATGTGATTCATCAGACCAGGCCACCTTCTTCTATTGCTCCATGGTGCAGTTCTGATGCTCACGTGCCCATTGTAGGCACTTTCACCGGTAGACAGGCGCCAGCCTGTGCACTCTGACAAGTCCGCGGCTACACAGCCCCATACGCAGCAAGCTGCAATGCACTGTGTGTTCTGACACCTTTCTATCATAGCCAGCATTAACGTTTTTATCAATTTGTGCTACAGTAGCTCTTCTGAGGGATCGGACCAGATGAGCTAGCCTTCACTCCCCACGCACATCAGTGAGCCTTGGGCACCCATGACTCTGACAGTAGGTACTAACCACTGCATACCAGTAACACCCCGCAAGACCGGCCATTTTGGAGATGCTCTGACGCAGTTTCCTAGCCATCACAATCTGGCCCTGGTCAAACTCGCTCAGATCCTAATGCTTGCCCATTTTTTCCTGCTTCCAACACATTAACTTCGAGAACTGACTGTTCACTTGCTGCCTAATATATCCCACCCCTTGACAGGTGCCTCTGTAACGAGATAATCAATGTTATACTTCACCTCTCAGTGGTTTTAATGTTATGGCTAATTGATGTGTATTATCACATATCTAGAATTACAATACTTCAAAAGTTTATAGAAACTAACCAACGTTGCCACAGTAAAGGCCAATTCTTTGCAGTAGTAACTCAGCTAGTGAGCAAATGGATTTAAATCCTGTGGTGGCACTACTGGACCCTTCAGCAAAGTCCTTATTCCTCAACCGTTCAGCCTGGATTGGATTCTGGCTTGTTGTAAGTGTGTATAAGTTTGCCCATAAAAACATCCACATCTGACCAACATTGGTCAGTAAGAATAAATGTGTTTTAAGATCAAAATTAACCTTTTCTAGTAGCTAAATGCTGGATGGCATACTCAATATTCAAAATGAGTCACTTCTCCCAGATTATTTGAAATTATTTTTATTATTATGTATAATATGTATTACAGATTTTGCTTTTAGATAAAGGAGAAGCATGCCACACTTTTGTGAGGAATCCGGCCCCAAAAGTAGGACAAAATACTGGAACATAAGTGTGCCCAAGGGAAATCATGAATAAGAAGCAAAAACGTCATACCTGCTTTTTTGGGGGTTCGGGTAAAGGTTCCTTTCACAGTTCTGCAGTGGGAATTGTCGCCCCCACAGACTCCACACTTGTCTTCCTCCTTGTCAGAACCAATCTCTTTATCGCAGCCCACTTTCTGAAAGACAGAACGATAGAGGCAAAGAAACAAATCACATATTACATACGACACTTTCTTTGAAGCCTCTCATAGAGTGCTATTATTATTATTAGATGCGGATGACACAATGGTTCTACTCTTCTAAAAAAATCAAAGTGCACCATCTTAAAACCAGAATAACATGATCTGCTTGAGAAGGCTCATCTAAACTCGGCCTATTTTGTGTTATGATTGCAGATTGTTTTCTTCAAAATTATTTTTATTCCCTGTCTAATGAAAATGCTTGAATTGTCTGCACAAAAATCAGCCCACTGTTTAAAGCAGTACTCATTTGTAGCATCAGTGTGGCCATTTTTTTGTGAAGGTGTGTGAAAATGCAGTATTATGATTACAATGGTGCCATTGCTTAAATTGTTTTAAAATTCCTCATCCCTTTTAACCTCACAGAGCTTCTTGTTGTTTTGCTGTTGGATTTTTTGAACAGGTGCAGTCAGGGGAAGTGTTTGCTCTTGCGCTGAAGCTACATCGCTGCAGGGTGTAAAAGAGAGCTTAAGAGCAGGGCTGTCAGCAGCTTACCACACATTCCCCCCGTACACAAATGCTGTAGGGATCCTTGTAGGAGCACCGTGTGCCATCATGCACCAGCTGCTTCATGTAGGCCACATCGCTCGTCTCCTTCGACTGGCAGTAGAGGTGACATCTCTTGCTGGCTGGAGGAAAGTAAAAAAGCAATGCTTAACCATTTTGTTCTGTTTCAAGTTAAGATGATCTAATTAAAATTTTTGAATATCTCTAATTAACAAGATGAATATTTTTTAAACATGACAGTGATAACACTTTTGGGTCTTTTTAATGCAAGACAAACAACATGAAATAAAAATGTGATTATGAAACAACAATGATATTTCACTTCCTGGGATAATATCTCCATCTGTTATTTGCACACACCGGATTTTATTCTGAGTTAGAGACTTAATTTCAAAAGACGTCAATATTTACTTTGGGAAAGTGATTCTACAAAAGTTTATGCCAGTGCCTAAGTTAATTTCTTCTGGCAGAATGTACCAGATTTTTCTTCAGTTGAGATCTAAGACAGCGTTTTTCAAGAGCCTTGTTCAATTTTTTACACAATGAAGTAGAAGTACAACAGATGAAAGCATCTAATTGAGCAAGTTCTGAGATTTGTTCAATCCTGTTAGTGAATATGCTCTGTTCATTTGACTACTCTTTAGATTATATTTTGGTTGCCATTTGATGACTGATCATGTTTTGATCCTTGCCTGCTCTACCATTTTGGATTTTGGACCCTAAACATTCTCGAGTCCAATGTGCTACAAGCAATAATACAGCTGATATGCCATTAGATACCTAATTGGTTTTAACTTTTCGAAATAAATTTTGAGATTCAACTATATTTGATTACCTTGTGGTTAATTGTGGCTCCTACAAGAAACAATCAAAAAGTGCTGTTTATTTTGTGCAGATTCTGTGTAGATAATATGAAAACTGATGACCAGGGTTGCCAGTCAAAAGCAGCCCAATGGACTCACAAGCAGTATTAACACTACACCTGTACTTCATTTCACTCCAGACTCCCAGGGCAGTCTCCTTCAGAACTAGTAGAGTATTCCAGTTTGCTTGTTTCCTTGCCAAGTACCAATGCCAATGTCATCACATTGTGACCCCATATGGGTAGCTGATAAAAGTTCCCTGCTATGTAACATTTGTCATCTTTCCCATTATTATCTTATCAGTAGTTAAGGAAGTGAATTCAAGACACTAAGTTTTGTTTCTTTCTTTTGTTACTGTTTAAATTTGTGCCCTCACCAGAGCGTGCGCTGCCGCACACCTTGGGTGACAGTAATTTGACTTATTACTATTCTCGCCATAGTTGACACTTGTATTTATAAATTCATAACTTCATAACCCAACCATTTGTATCCCAGGGCAGGATGGTAAGCTGTTTGTTCTGCTAGGCCATAATGGAGCTGGATGAGCGACAATGATCAATGTCCAAATTGACTGGGACCAGAGCATCTTTGACAATCATTTACAGAGCCTTGCCCAAACTGCAGCATAACTCCAAACGCAATGTGTGGAGCTTGCAGGCTATGTAAATACTCCGAACTATTCATTATTTTCCCTCTGATGCGGCGTAGTCACAGCAGGGTGTGATGTGAACAGCCGACAATGAGGCATGCTTATTTGTCACGTTTACATGGCAGGAACAGCAATAGGCAAAAGCCTTGGCTGCTCAGCACCTGGAATTAGAGCATCTTTAAAATGCTGGAACAAAGAGGATTTGGTAATGGGCATGAGGCAAATGCAAGAGCTGCTAATGGTAATGCAGCAGCTCAATGAAGTGTAGCACTCAGAGAAGCTTAGTACAGTGCCTCATGTACAGAAACAGACCCTGACGTACTCTCTATGACTGCTTCTCATTCTGTAAATTTGAATAACGCGCCCACTCAGCAGAGAGTGCTGATAGCCCACCAATAATTTACACTTAATTTGCAGACAAAGTCACATAGCCACGTGTAATTGCCCAGAGTTTATTACATTCAACAGAATAGGTAATCAACCCCACTTCCCATTTCTCCCTTTGTTTGCACTTACTTCCCATTTTTTGCACAATACTTCCTCAAATGCATATTTATGAGGGCTAGAAGTGCATTTTGCATGCTGCTGTGTGTGCAGTGCATTACCTGAGTGTTTAGGCTCCTATTCCAGTTTCTAACATAAGGATCCCACAGAAAACTACCACTGGGTTTACTGATCTCTAAATTGTGATGGTAACAGTTTTTTCCATCTCTGTAGTAGTATGAGAATTTGTATATACGTATTCTCATCAGCATACAAAAATTTATAATCTCATGTACAAATATCATTACACGTATATTTATTGTAGTGAATCCTTTTCCCTGCCACTGCATAAAGCTTTAAGGTATTTCCACCATCCACCTTTATTGTCTAATAAATAGCTTTGGAAGACTTCCTGGTTGTCAATTACAGGATAAGAGTAAAGAGGATTTTTCCTTTACCATTTTTCCACAGGGTACAGTAAATGAACATCATTACATAACATCAGTACACAATTACAGTGTAGAGTGCCTGACCCTTACTATACAGAAAGGTAGAGCCTAATAGAGTACCTACTGTAGTCCAAGATACACAATAACCCTAGACTTTCACTATAACCAGTGAACTAGGCTTTCACTGTAACTGGGCACACCCACTCACCATCTGGGTGCTCATATGGGAGCCAGTGGTGTTTGGTGTTCTGGTACTCAAAGTGGGAGTTGCGGAGCTGACACTGCTGGGCTCTAAAGTCCTCAAAGTGCTTGGGGCAGTCATCTGTGTTGCACAGCTGGAACTCATAGTTGACCCCTGGGCAGTCCTGACCACCATTAGATGGACTGTGTTACAGAGTCAAAGGAAAGAAAATTAACACCTATCATCACAGAACACTGTGCAATGTGCTTGATTACTTTGTAAAGAATTGAGTAAATAATGATCACTGTATTTTAACCAGCAGTTAAAATGGACAATTTTTGAGTTAATAGAAGGCCACAATAAAATAAAAAAGGCCCAAACGTTGTCTGTTTTCATTTTCCTTAGAAACCATACCAATATATAGTCAACTGCAGAATCACTAACATCTGTCCAAAAATGAGCAAAAATGAATATACAGAATGAACAACACAATAAGTGCAGTAAGAGTTATAATGAGGGACATAAATATGGGAATGCTGTATAGTTTTACACAAAATGTTTTCAAATATAACATTTTCTTTTTATTAAAACAACTGAAACTGGTTTCTAAATTAGTAGCTAGCCTACAGCTAATATTGGCTGATGAAAATATCAAGTTTGGAGACACTTGTAGAGGGATCTTTGAGCACTGCTCTATGCCGAATATTCTCAGGTCTGCTCACGTGAACTCTCTGAAGAGGTTTCCACTGGGTTCAAACTGAGACGGTTATTGGAAAACATTATTTCTTCAACCATTTCTGGATTGATTTAGATGTATGTGCACAATGTAAATATTTTTTGTGGGTGCCAATAATATTGACACTTATTTTTGTGAGAAAATGCTAATATTAAAAAAAGCATTTTAATAGGAACAAAATAAAAAGTATTTTTTAGTGCAAAATTTGTGTAATATTTATACAATTATTTTTGCCCATTGTCTTCAAGTGTGGGGTGCCAATAATTCTGTAGTTGACTAAAGAAAGCTAATCAGTGCACCTCTGTGAATATTATGGTTGTGTGAAACTAAACGTACGCTGGGTTGTTGCACTGACGTGTCCTGAAGCGTACGCCTGTCCCACAGGAGCGTGAGCATGAACCATACTTGGTCCACATACCCCAAGCTCCATCCTGCTTCACCTGGTTGGCATTTTTCCACATGCAGTGACCTTTGTAGCACCACTAGAGAAAGGAGGAAGATTTTTTGATTTATCCTGGAACAGAGAACAACAACAAAAAACAATATTATAAAGATTTGTTAGATTTACCTTGCCGGGTGCACATTCGGTGCCGTCCAGTGGTGGTCCCTTTTTAGTCTTGCAGAAATAAGGGTTGTCTGGATGGCTGCACCATAGCTGTTTGCAAGGATCAAATGTACGGAACTAACGGGAGAGAACAAGTGTAACATGTGATACATGCAAGAGAAAGATGAAATTATATGTCACCTATATTTCACAGCAGATTGTGACAATGGTTCTTCTTCTCAATTCTGAGCACTCTGGCACTAACAAGCTGATCAGACAATTCATCAGTCATTACCACTGACACTCTGTGAACATGATAATACAAAGGCATAGACACCTTTGTTCATTAAGCCACACTTTATACACCAGTATGTACACCAGGGGCTCCAGGGATTGCAGTTGCACCATAAGAGGCGTGAAGACACAAGGCCTGCTAATTGTCAACAGTGAGTATGTTTTAAAAGAATCATACATAAATAGAGCAAGTACCTCCACAAACTCTGTTTTAGCAAACATGCCTACAGAAGGAAGCTTCCTCCATCTACACTTACTGATGTGCATATTTTGTATCCAACTCCAAAATCAAAACGACACTGCTCATCCATGGAGTAATTGATGCCAGGAAGTTCAGGGAGCTGTGGCCAGTCATGCTTGAATGGATCATCCAGTAAGCAGTCATAGGAACTGTGAAGAATCAATTAAAAAAAATCTGTTCCAGTTTGAGACATACTATATGTACTAGACTGTATGTGTTTATGACCTTTCAATACAGAGAAAAAATGGTAATGAAAGAAAGCAGTGGCTCTTAAAGACCAGTGTAAGTGAAATACACATTCATTAGAAGTGAAATAGGGCACAGTGAAGAGGAAAATGTATTAGGTGTGCTTTTAAAGTGGTTTCACATTAAGAACTAATTGGGAATGTCAGTATTTCATCTATATTTGTAATGTGGGTTTCTGTTGTACATAGCGTTTTGGCTGTTTTTGATTCACTGCCCAGGGGGCATTGCTCTACTACCTGAATATTTCAGACAGGTGTTGGATATTTCTCATTAACAGCATGCAATTAGCCATCTGAAATGAGCTGGTGATGAGAACAAAACTCTTCTTTCACATTGTAATGAAATGATCAACAATAATTGAACCACATGCCCCTCTTAAAAAAGATTGATTTGCTTGGTGAGGAAAGAAAAGTCATTAATCACTGACATGTTAATGATGTTAATTTAATTTCATATACTTCATCTGAAGCAGAGAAAGAATTTTGAGGGTTCAATCATCATTATTTTTCACGAGGGATTAGCCTAATTGTGAAGTAATAGATACAACTATTCAAAATTAGTTATTCAAAGTAAGTCCCAGAACCACTTTGGCAAAAAAGAGTGCTTGAGAGTGTCAGTAAAAAGATGACCTCAGTTTCCATGGTTTATTAAAACTGTGTCTCACTGAAAGAAACTGCAGAATGTGTCATAATTCAGAATAAGGTGTATCAAATTAATGCATAAACTGCCAGTGACCTATAACAGCTTTGGAATCATTTTATTAAACTTCATAGGTCATGATCCTATTCCACAACTGAATCACTGAATAGTGAAAATAAACTCTCCACATCCCAAAATAGCAATGAAATACTAATTGTGAGTATAACCTGGAATGTGGAAACTTGCATTAATTGGCCCTGTTTATTCAAATTGTTACAAGTAGCCTCAAAAACATTTAGAACCCTAAAAATTCAAAATAAACAGGAATTCAAATTAGCTGATCGAGTATCAGCAGGAAAGACACACTGCTTCTGGTTATTATCTTCAACACTCCGCTAATTTGCCTAATTGAAATTGCTCCCCTGTAAAGAGAGGACTAATATCTAAAAAAAAGCTGTGACCCAAACATGGCTTAACTAATTAAGGAATAAAACACAACGGGTGGTGCCGCTAATCTACACCAGGGTGGTGTAATATGACACAAAATGGAAGTGGATTATTCTCCTATAAGAACACATCCCAAAAGATTGTTATTCAACTTATACCACAGCAATTTGCCAAAGATTGCCAGAAAATTTCACCATATCAATGATCGTGGTCTTTCTTTGCTAAGTCAGCACTAAAAATTTGTTTTTCTGTTTACTATTAGCTTTACATTATGTGGTGTGTCTGCCATACAAGGCCCTGTGTATGATCTGTTCATACAGAAACACTAACATATTAGAACAAACAGATTAATATAAACCTATCATTTATGTTACAACCAGAGCTACTGTCAGAGCCACGCTGTTGTATAATCTGTGGAATAACACAGATTAGTAGATTTTTTCTGAGAGTAGTACCATGCTGCTCTGTTTTAACAAATAGTTTTTTTGTAGCTTCAATTCAAAAGGTTCATTTATAAAAAAATTTAAAAAAAACTTTTGACATGAAAGGACTTTCAGACATCAGTCTCTTGATGCAGTCTTCAGTAAACTTTCATAAAAAAGATCAACACTAAGCAAAACTTTCCAGCTAGTGATTATTCCACAAAAAAGTTTTCTAAGTCAGAGGTACAGCTGTCTTCTTGCAGCTATAACTGTGTAGTCAGCTGTTTTTCTGGGGTTACATTCCTCATAATAAGGCTATTCTTATAAATACTAAAACAATATCGTCTGATTTTCATGACACAGTTATCTGACACAGAGGCTTTAATGAATGTATGACCTAACTCTATGTTTGGAATGATGTACTGAAAACGAGTAAGAATTTCCGACCTAATGATGGTTGTTTTTCATGAGAGGTCATAAACTGACATACAGAGCTGAAACACAACAAGCAGCAGTAGAGTCATTTAACTTAGAAGGATAACTTTACAAGGACACTGTTATGCTTAGTTGCAATGTAACTGGAACAAAACAAGAATAATCGTGGCCAAAGACCAACAGCAACTGTCATCTGTATACCATTTAAATTGGCATTAATTAAAACTGGCATATTTTATACAGTACTGATAATTGCATGTGCCACTATACAGGGCATTCATGTTTAAAGATAAGAAAGGACAGAGAAAGAGAGAGAGGCAGCTGATGACTCACTGAATGTATCTCTTCAGCTCTTGTCCACTGCACATGGACCAGTGATAGCGGTGGAAAGCAGCTTGCACCAGAGGGGCCATGACACTCCCCATGGCTGTCTCATCACCACAACGATTGCCCTGTCCATCATGCTCCATTCCCAGCCTAAAGACATGATAGCAAGAGAGAATTTACAATCTGTGGTTTTGGCTACAAGCAAGTAAAAGTTCTTGTTTGAGAACTTCTGCATAATTGCATGTGTTCATATATAATCATATACATGTAAATGCAGTGATTACAGATAATTGAAGATTTTTGTAACATTATGCAGAGCAGTCCTGCTAGTATAAGTGTAGTTCATAGAATTTGCTGTTTCGGAAATTTGTTTTTCTTCTTTTTCATTGCAAATGACTGTTGGAAAATTGTTCTGGCTCCCAAAAAAATAACTAAACACAGTGTCCAAAATAAACAGCTGTGGAAATGTTGCACTGTAGTATAAGAAGATAATAAAAGGACCTGAGTTGCAGTTTCAATTAAATGGATATAAAGTGGTATAAAATGCAAAAGAATGGATTGCCATTCATCCCTCTATGTTTTGTATCTAGAAACAACAAGTGTTTATTTTCTTCTCGTGAGAACTGCATAATCATCCATTAGCTGTGCTAATACCAGATCCAGGGAATGAATGCAGGTAGGTATATGGGGAAATGATCTGTCTTTGTCTTGTTTGCATTGATAATCAGAGAGAAAGAGAAAGAGAGAGACAGAGAAACAAAGAAACAGAGAATCAAAGCTCTGATAAGGGCACACAGTATGGAGAGATGGAGAAAATGATACAGATGACACAGTGATAATCTGCATGGGTAGTAAGGGAATTATAAGCGCTTGTGTGCACCAAGGCTTTTACGCTTTATACACTAAAGTAATCTGACAGATGATATTATTCGACTGGGATTTTAAAGCGGCTTTGCAAAGAGCCTTTAAATAAATATATAAAATGAAACTGTCAGAACACAAGAGACTACCATTGTTCTAAGGTGAATACAATTCAATGTTGCATCCTCAAATTAGACAAAATATATCACAGCTCACTACACAAATGAGGTGGTCAGTTAGGGATCAGCTATTCTGTTTATAGTTCAAAAAGGTGCAAAACGTGTGTCTGGTTTAGGTCATTAACATGTTATGGCTAAGAGTTTAGGCCAGGGGACTTCAACACTAGTCCCAGCAAAGTTTCAAATTTTCTACCTTAAATATATGTGAACCTTGAATTATCAGCCAGTGCTCAAGGCTTTTATGATGTTCGCTCTGTCATGATCTTTCAGCAGTGGGTCCAGAGTGCTATAAAATGCTATAAAGTGCACATAGCTTCATCGTGATCTATTTCTGCTAGCGGAGCAAAAATAGCCAGAACATTTGGCCATATTGTGTCTGAAATGTCAGTTATTCTAAATTAATTTCTTGTTTATAGAACGGTTGTATAAAAGCAATATCGCACTTGCAATCGTGTGGTTTTAGTGAATATTGGCATGGCCAACATTCACCCGCGGGGCGAGTGCCGTAGCTAATCAAGGCCATGCTGACATTCATTATAGCCACACTCCTGCTCATGTGTTACTGCTTAAATAGATATCATGACTCATCTCTCTACTCGGAATGTAAACAACAAAAAATACTTTAGCATCAAAAGGAACCCTTCTCTGAATTCATAATACTAAGATGAACTAAGATAAGCAATTTTGAAACATAAACAGTCTTCTGAGACTTTGAGAATGTTCATGCACTCTGAGCACTCCAGAGTTTTAAAAACCTACACGTGTCCTGTCTCGTGGGCCACTACGAAGGCAGAGGAGAAGCCGTCCTCATGGTTGAGGGTGCAGCTGCGAACTGGATGGCACATCCCAGTGACAGGAGCATAGCCTAGGATGAGAGGGAACAAAAATGAAGGAGAGTTAGGCTTATAAATAAACCATATATAAATAAAGCATATTTTTGGGTTCACTTGCTATGTGATGTGACTTCTTATTTTTCCATCTTATAAATAGGTTCTGATTGGAGAGGGTTCTTATGTCAAACTGATACTTCAATACATAACTGAATTAAAATCTAGGGAATAGATGAAGTGTACTTCACGAGTGAAAGAGAACAGAGAACCTGTTTACTTGGATAATGGCAGATTATTAACATTTATGCAAAACCATTAATTAATTCAATATAGTTCAAAACATAAAAATCGATGCATAAATACTCATTCCTGTTGCTGTTTTTTTTAAGAGACATGGTTACAGCGTCAAATCTCAAACTTGCGAATTAAGAATTACATCATTAGCACATTTTGTCAGTAGCTGAGCTTTTGACTCTAGTGGAATGACAGACACTAGCTATTTTTTAATATTTCAATTCAATTACAGTCCACAAGATATTTTTTTTTAGAACGTGGATTCTAAATGCATTTGGTGGGCCGGATTAGAACCTTTATCAGGTCGGTCCTGGCCTGCGGGCTATATGTTTGACACCTCTAAAAAAATATAAATATATAAAAATAAGCTCTATCAAGATCCACAGATTTATCAGGATTAACAGATCAATCAACATTGCAGCTTTATGAGAGCAGCTGCATATTCAGAGTGTTTGAAAATTCAACAAGGGCTAATACATTTCATAAATTAGATTAATTCAATAATTAAATTAATCTGAAAACAGTAAAATAATTAAATGAGCCTAATTCAAAAGTTGCTACTAAAGTTAAAGAGCATCATTTGACTGAAAATACAGAACAAAATGCAATAAAACATTTGACGTTTCTGGAAACTACATGATTCAGTGTAGTCTATACAAACACGAATTAACTTGGCACAACTGCGCAACTTCCATGAGCATACACCAATCATCCCGGTGTGAGAACTTGCGAGAGATCTGTAAGGTGAGTTGACTAGGTTGAGTCATTAATAAAACAAAGTTTGACTATATTGTAACTGTAAATATGATTACAGGAGTCCCCAGAAATGAAGTACACATTGCTGTTACATGAGTAGCTATGCTTACTATGAGTAGCTTAGACATCTAAGTTACGCTGACAATAACATAATCACTTAAGTCACAATAACTTAATTGTCTTAATGCCAGGTGGAATCTGAATATGTGTCCTACACTGTTGTGGTCCACTAGCTAGTACAGCTGAAAAGCTGAACCTGAATGCAAGTAAATGAGCATGTGCTAGCTCACTCTCTGGAGGAGTAAAAAAAAAACCTGCTGTTCTTTACCGAGACCCTGGAGTCCTGGTCTTACACAATATTCAAATATCTGACCCATTATTTGACAGAATATTCAAAAAACAATCAACAGCTGCAGCTGTAAATTCAACAATTAATTTATCACATGAAAATGTATTCTGAAACCAGTGTTTCTTTCATTCCTAAACCAGTGTATTTTCCAATAATAAACAGACAATAGAAAATGATTTGAAAGAATGAAAAAAAAGCAGAACAGAACACTACCATTTTTTTTAAATTGGCTCATCACTCCTGCAATTCAGAGCTAAATATCAGACGGTTAGCTCTTTGTTGACTCACTGATGAGTATATTCTGAGTCATGTCACACTATGAGAATTTCATCATTGTAAGCTTACCAGCCTAATATCATGAAACAATATACCAAAAATGATTTGTCACAGGGTGATGGCTCTGTAATACAGCAATCAGTGCAGGAAGCAAGTCTAAGTGTAGAGGAGCACATTGTCACTTATCGAAGTCAGATCCTTTTAACTTTTGTGGGACCTTCAGAGTAATTTAAATTTACACTACTGCTCCATGGTTTCATTAAAGCACTTGCAAGAAATGTTTCATGTAACTGGAGCATGACCATAAAAATCAGAAAAGATATTTTGATAAAGGGATAAATTATAAAGTAAACAAATGTGAATGAATAACAATAAAAAGTGTGACAAAATTCACTTGAGAGAAAAGAGGGATGTAAAAAATGCATTTGTTACTGTTCATGCAATGAATGTCAGAGAGAGTGCTGAATGAATAACAGTGAAAAATGTGACAAATTTCACATTAGGAGAAAACAGAGATGTAAAAAAAAACATTTGTTACTGTTATTGCAATGAATGTCAGAGAGAGTGCTGAATGAATGACAATGAAAAATGTGACAAAATTCACTTAAGGGAAAAGAGGGATGAAAAAAATACATTTGTTACTGTTGTCTGTTTACTGTTACTATTACTGTTGTCTGGTTTTTAAAAATGAAAGATGGAGAATTATTATGCTGAATATTTTAATCGTTCAATGAAAAAAATGATAAAAGTATAAACATGGGTGATAAAGCAACCTCGACTTGTATCACTACATATTTTTCCTCGATAACGTTGAGAAGCTGAGAGTATTCAAATCCGATGAACTTTTATTTCTATTTTCTCGTCTAACTTCTAAAATAGCACGTAGCGTTGGCACAAAGCCAGCACAACAGCCAATTAGGCTGCATGCTCAATTGCACACACCCACTTGAGGGAATCACGTCTAAACAGCAGTAGCAAGCTACAGAAAGATGGTCTACATCATTCCAGAGAAAGGCCACAGCACTATTGGATCAGATATCTATAGTATGATAAGGAGCAAATATAACATAACAGTTTCACATAAAATAGTGGAGAAGCTCAAAATCAGGGTTACGGGATAGAGACTAACAGGCGTGTGCTATGTGAGACTGCACATCAACACCATCATTCTTTTTTAAAAAAAATGGTCTTTCATCACAAGTTCACTTTTTGGCCATATTGCCCAGCTCTATCATCAGCTTTTGACCAAAAGATAATCTTGTTCACTGTTGGATTTCTCTCATCTTTTCTAATTCTCTTTAGCCCTTTCTCAAACTGCAATTGGATTCCTCTTGGACATACAGTGTGTAATCACCAAGAATGATGGTTTAATTTAGTGACAAATTCTTAACTACTAGAAGGGAATTGAATGGTCAGATGTATATGAACACGTGACCATAACAAAAATATGTGCTTGTTGAACATCCCATTCCAAAACCATGGGCATAGATATGGAGTTGGTCCCCTGTTTGCTGCTATAACAGCCTCCACTCTTCATGGAAGGTTTTCACTTGATTTTGGAAAATGGGGATCTATGAAACATTAGTGAGGTCAGGCACTGATGCCTGGCGAGAAGGCCTTGCGTGCAGTCGGTGTTCCAGTTCATCCCAGAGGTGTTCAGTTGAGTTGAGGTCATGACTCTGTGCAGGCAACCCGAGTTCTTCCACTCCAACCTTGGCAAACCATGTCTTAATGGGTCCTGCTTTGCATACAGGAGCACTGTCATGCTGGAGTGAAGAGAAATCTTACTGCTACAGCATACAAAAATATTTTAGCAATTCTATACAATTGGATGCTTCCAACAAGATCAAGTGTAGCCAGGCGTTCATAGCGTCATTTAGTGTATTATTAGAGTTGCACTTTACCGTCACCCTGGTTTTCATTGTTTTTGCTACTTTGTTCTTTCATACCAAATAGCTTTCTGATGCTCATTCCAATCCTGCTTGAAAATGCAATGTGGCTAGATCAAAACTCTAAACTGTTTACTTGCACAGAAGAAAAAGAGAAACAGCTTATAAGTGAATAAAGGAGCTCATAAATCAGTATGAGCTGAATTTCTCATGTTTATAGTTTTATAGCTTGGCTTTCAAACAGTTGAATGAAAAAAAATGGGCAAAAGCTAAAGACTAAAATGCTAACATCATGGGGGACTCTGATGCTGACTGCTATAACAAGCAGATGTGTAACATGATTAGACAATAAGTCACCCAGAACAAGTAAAATTGATGGTTAGAAATCACCAAATGCAATACATCAACGTCTGCCAAGGAGAGATCCTAATCTAAAAGTAGATGCTAATCCTGTATATAGCATACAGCCTCACTGTTGTTAAGAACTTGTGAAATTGTTGTTTTATCTCTGAAAGAAGACCAAAGATGTCAGGTCTGCTAAAAAAAAAAAAAAAACATATTGCCACATGCTCTGGTGTTTTTTTTTATTTATTTATTTGGGTCTTGATAAAGCAATGCTAGGATAATGCTAGCTAGGTATTTATCTATGTATGAGGTATATTTTATCTTATTATAAGATTTTTATTATTCCCTAATGCTGTTCAAAAAAACATTAGGTACTTTTATTATCTATATCTAAACAACAAAGGAAGACAATAGCGTATCTCAACTTTAATGTATGGGTAACATTAAGCAGCTATTTTTTTTCTAGATGTGCACCAACCAACAGTATTATAATAACACGGCAATAGTCTGGTGTGACTTCTACTTCATAATTCTCCATCCACCTTTTTTTTTTTCACCAACTACAAAACAGACCACCGAAACAATGCTATTTTTGTGCCTCCCTTTCCCCTTTAGTCAACTGTCTTTTCCATCAGCTGAATTTCATTTGTATTTGGTCTGACTGCTGCTTTAGCTGAAAAAGCAGAAACGTGTAGATTTATGTGGAGGTAAAAGTGTGAATCAGTGTGGTGTGAAATAAGGAGATGATGACGTGAAGTAGATCTGTGAAGGAGATTTCCTACCCTGCATGCCAGTAGGGCCAAAGCCCTGCCGTGTCAGGAAGATGGCATGGTCATGGTGCTCAGAGTGCTCTGGATCCTCTTTCTGCTGTACGAAGGCCCAGCGGCACACGTTCTCCAAGCTCCGCGACGGGTTCCCGCGCTCAATAAGGCTAATGGACTGAGGGGAAATAATAGAAGGCAAAACACATTAGAATTGTTTGTGACTTTATTTAGCATTGTTCAACAACACAAAGCGGCAGCAAACTCTCAGTCCGAATGAAGCATCACTTACTGTTTAATACAGAAAAACTAAGGCAGATTTTTTTTTTTTTATTTTTAAATTTTATGCAATTTCTTAATTTGAGATTCATCTGTCAATGTTTTGTGTAAGCATGCAAAATTTATAGAGTTGGCTCAGTTTGGTGTGTCTTACCTTTGCATAGCCAAGCATGATCATCCTCACCAGAACTACATTGATGTGCACACCTAGTGAGTCGTCATGGTATATCTCATTCACCTGCAACAACATGATACAGAAAAACTAATTTACCTAAAAGCCAACATTTCTTCTTCTACCTGAACAGAATAAAACAATGAAAACTTTGAAGCTTGCCTCCAAATACTAACAAAAGTGTCAACTTAATGCATTGTATTCAGCATCCCATTTCTTTTCTGGAGTGGGTCAGGAACTGAGAATAAAATTATGTAGTAATTGCATGAAAAATACTGGTGTCACGTCAACCTGTGAAGAAGGCTTTTTACAAGATCCCCACGCACCTGTTCAAACAGCAATATTTATACTCATAACAGTGGTGTATGAAGCCCACTGGGCATTTCAAACTTTCCTTGTGAAAACACAGGCTTAGTAAATCACCATCTGATGATTTATATGCAGTGTCCTAGACCATCGCTTCTTATTGACAGTCTTTTGAACCCCAAGCTCAAAACATTTTAATATTATACGTGCTTTAACCTTTAACCAGCTCATGCTGAGCTTGATAATCAAATGTGCAGTTGAATCATGTGTCCTCGGGATTGATACAGAGAAATCTTTTTGGTCTAGACATTTAATTTGCAACTAAGTGTTTGCGGGATAGTAACCATTACTTCAATTTGTAACACAATAAATAAACCGCCAACTATATTTGGTGGAAAGACAACACATTGTGCTAGCTTTTTTTTCAAGAGCACTTAGGTCTGCTGACCGTTTACTCTTGGTTGTACCTCGAACAAGGCTAAAAAGCAGGGGTGACCGGGCTTTTGCTGTCGCAGCCCCAAAACTTTGGAATAACTTGCCTCTATATGTTAGGCAGGCCCAAACACTTGCTGTTTTTAAATCCAGTCTTAAAACTTATTTTTATACTCTAGCATTTAACTCAGTATGAGAGCTGTTTTATGTATCTGGTCAGTGTTAATGTCTGTTCTTTTTTTTAATGTGTAAAATTTGTGTTATCTTGATTATGCTTGTACAGCACTTTGGTAAACAATTGTTGTTTTAAAAAAGTGCTCTATAAATAAATTTTGATTGATTTGATTGATAGCTTTTAAGAGGGAATATTTTTGTAGGGCAATGGCATCAATCTATTTGACTTCTATAGCTACACTCTGTGTTCCTACAATACAATTTTGAGTGAGAACAAATGAAACTGACTATTTTTTTTCATTCCAGAACATCGAAGAAAGCCCATGAACATTTTAAAATTTTACATGCTAGAAGCACCACAGCTGTCATTTAGGCTATGACTCCTAAAACCTGAACAAACTGGACTGGCTTAATCTAGACTACGTTAAACAGTTAAACACTCACCTGCTAACTGTCTCTCATTTATCAAATTACTGCTAAGCTGGCTGTTCTCTACATGTTAGCTCCATTTTCAGTTTCTATGCATGTTTCATTTATTAAAGCTGTGAGCTATTTAATGCAAAAAATGCTAAATATTCTTGATTTTGTATCTATAAAGCATAGACCTGTTTATGTAAAAGCAGTGCAAAAAATAAATGCCAGTACTCCCCCTTTTTTGGCATGCTAGTGGTTTTTAGCAAAATGTCATTTTCAATCTCTGCACTGAATGAGTCACTAAACCACCAATGTTTCAAACATAGTGTATATTACATTGAAAACAAAGTTAAGTTATTGAAAAAAAATTAAACTATCCAAATATTCAAAAATATTAAAATATCCATGATATTTGGTTTAAAGCCCCATCAGTGCAGCTGATCGCTCCTCGCTTTCGTTTGGTTTGCCAGTGTATTTCTCAGTATTTGACTCATTTGTTTTTTTAGGCTTATTGAGGTGAAATTATCCTCAGGCTTTATTTAGAATAAAACATGGACAAGTTTCTGAAGCTTCTTCTTCACATGTGAGATGTGTATTGCACACAGCTGTTATGTTTTCAGTTTTAACAAGCAATCAACACCTTCCGTGTTAGAGGAGCGTAAAACTGGAGACTCTCGCATCATATGGCGCTTGCTGCTGTCTATAGTTTTCCTACATACGCATAAGTTAACCTTAACTGCCATAGAAATCCACAGAAGTCACACAATCACACTTTCTATAAGCTATGAACGTAACAATGACACAGAAGAACTGTTATTATTATGAATCGTTTTGACGCCGTGGGTGTGCACTGGTAAAGTGGAGAGAAGTGCTGGTACAATGAACAAACAAAAGTCTGCAAAACAGTAAGTATCACTACAAGCAATTGTAATGTAAATGTAAATAATTATTTCGTAAGCTGTAGTATTTATCTGTAGGCTGTAGCTGACACTGAATTATAAGATTCTATCTGACTAATCAGTGGTTTTAATTCAGATACATTTAGCCTTTTTTCATGCTTAAAAAATAGCATTATTTAAAATTTCATGCACATGTATATTCTGGGTGCTAAAAATGTACAATATTCAATCATTCATGCATCTTCATCCTGGTCAGGGTTGCAATTGATTCAGACCTGTAGGTGAGAATACACTCTGCATTTACAAGTGTAGCAGGTTCTGTGTATGTTGAGTTCATTCATTTTTAATTATTATATGCAAATGAGATGTTAGGTTTAAAACAATCAATATTACAAAACGTTCCCGTATTTCTTATTTACTTGTTTTTCATCATTTCAGACTGATTTTGAAATTACTGGATAACTAGTAGTGAGAAGAGGCTAGATTAAAGACTGCTGCTGGTGTGTGATGTACTGCTTGTATGGATTACTGTGTGCTTTTTAAAAGTAACAACTGGGTTACAGTAAAGAGGGAATGACACGGTGGCTGAAAAAAATCAGTGAGATTATCCAGGCACTGCAATATTTTAATCACCCAAAATTGATTTCTGTACATGTTGATCCCTTTTATATCATATATTTTATGAAAGAATAATAGGGTTTCAGAATATACAGAATATGTAAAATAGTGTTCTTAGTCTGCATTCAACTCTGTTCACTCTGAAATGTACTACAGTACATTTTTTTTTCATATGTTTCATATATCTCGAATATTTGATTTTTAGACTTTGTGTAATGAAACAAGTAGAAAGAAATGAATCAATACTTTAATTTTTAAAAATAATTTTATGAAAAACTTAATTAATTTCTTATTTTTGTGTGTGGCAAGAGAAACAAAAATAAAATAAAAAAGAAGTTTCCTTGTTTTCCCACTTTCATTTAGAAATGACAGACAATGAGTGCAATACATAGATTTAGCAGCAATCTGATCAATTTATAGAAAATCACACTGCAATCACTGTCTAGGCAGCTCATTTAGACTACACTTGATCTCCCCCTTGGAAAGACTAATCAGCTAAAACGAGGACACAGTTTCTGACAGCACGGTCCTTTGAGAGCTTCCAGCCCGAGGATGTTAAACAGCTTCTGTGCGGATATTGAAACTCTCAAGTACATCTAAGTACAATTTATCTTTACAGGAACACATCATAGGAATCATATATTTCCTAATGCAAAAAAATGACAGTGCAATTTTGGAGACGCATGAAATAATTTTAGACTATTCAAGACTGCTCTACTTTAAAGGACTAGCTCAGCCAGTAACTACAGTGTTGTTAATGAGTGAAAGCTAATGGAAGCCAGTTAGAAGACCGTGCTTGCCCTCTGTCTTTTATCCTTAAAAGCATTTTCTCATTAAAAAAAAGGGACTGAGCTCACACACAATTAACTACACTGGAGTGCCAATATTACTTTACATAATGCAGTATCAGGAAGGATCTCTACAAAAGAGCAGCAGCATGAATGATTAAGAGAATGAAACAGATTTTGATTTGCATTGCTCTCATAAGGAGGCGAGAACAAGTTGGAGGTGAGGGGAGTAATATGATGGAGTTTATAGGTGTGGCTACAGACGAATGATGAAAGGGCCCCAGTGTTGAGCAAGTAATACAGAGGTCCTTTAAACACAGCTGTTTTTCCTTCCTCACTTAGCTAAGAGGCTGCTGTGTGTCTCAGAGTGGGGAGGCACAGAGTCTCGAAGGCCCCTCTAAGGCTCTAAGGCACCTACTCCATAAGCCAAAAGTCTTAGAATTTCAGTCTCTGGGATATATATATATTTGTGATTTTGCCTTTATACACCACCACAATGGATTTGAAATAAAACAATCAAGATGTGATCGAAGTGTAGACTTTCAGCTTTATTTTAAGAGGTTCCACAAAAATATGGCATTTACCATTTAGGAATTACAGCCATTTTCAACAAAGTACCTCCATTTTCAGGGGCTCAAAGGTATTTGGACAAAGTGACATAATTGTAAATATAACCATAATTTTAATACTTGGATGAAAATCCTTTGCAGTCAATGACTGCCTGAAGTCTGGAGCCCATGTTCTCAAAACTCAGATTCTGAGTTTCCTCCCTGGAGATGCTTTACCAGGCCTTCAAATATTCAGTATTGATTCATATTGTCATTTTAAGAAACAACACAACCTTAATTCGTGATTATATCTGTGTATCTGCTCTAATAAATTAAACTCAATGGTCGGATATTTGTTATATTTTAATAAAACCCTAGAGCATCTTGACAAATAGAGATGGAGGTGGAGATGCATTAAACAGGGATGCTTATATCCATGTTCATTACATTATTCAGCAAACTTTAAAATCCCCTACAGGATTAAAGCTCAGTGATGTGTGACTGACACCAACACAGACATATGGGGAAATCTTCCAGCTCAGACATACAAGCAGAATTATTCAGTGGTTAATGAATAACCAGGTGGCTAAACCGTCTGGGTGTGACGTAGTCTTGTTTAACAGCAGATTCTACTCGCTAATTCTACCCACCTAATTAGGAATATTCTTCCAAGAAACCTTAATCCTTCTTGTTAGCACTGTTGTTTATATTCCACCGGCACTAAAGAGGAGTGAGATGTAAGCTAGAATACAAATAATCCTAAATAATCAATAATTTTGCAAACAAATCTAATTATCTCAGATCGGTAATCTCTCATCTCTAATTCTTTACAAGAGGTAATAAATCATTTGACAGTAGACCTGCCACAATTTAGAAATTCTGTCTAACAACTGTCATACATATAACTGCAATTAATAATTCAATTGTCTTTTCTGACATTAAGCTATGTTTATAATATTATATATATATATATATATATATATATATATATATATATATATATATATATATATATATATAAACATTTAAATCTGAATTATCTACATTATCTGAATCTACATTAAAATTATTAGGTGCACTAAACAGAAAGAGATATTGGCCCTGCATTACACCCCTACTGAACATTCAGTTTCTGTCTTGCCTTTACACTGCAGAAAAGTGCAAAGGAATCACACTAAACAAATACTGATTAAGGATAAAAAATGATTGTGCAAAGATTTGGCTATATCAGTATGCTATCTGTGAAATAAACTATAGGATTGTTCCTATAAGAACAATTGTGCAATCTTATGATTAATTATAATCATGTCAAATAATAAACCTGATTAGCTAAACACCTTTAAAATGCATCGAAGACAATATCAAATCCCTGCTTCTGTCTTTTACTGTGACTAGCTTAAAAAAATGAAAGATCAATCAATCATTGTAAATATGATGCAGTGATTAACAAGACGGGCAGAAAACTAAACTGAGATGACTTGTGCTTTGTGATGATGCACATTTATCATGTTGGAAGTAGCCATTATAAGATGGGTAAATTGAGGCCATAAAGGAATGCATGTGGTCAGGAACAATACTCAAATAGGCTGTGACATTCAAACGATGCTCAATTGGTATTAAGGGGACCAATGTTTGCCAAGAATTCATTCCCCACAACATTACACCACCACCTCCACCAGTCTGAACTGTGGACACAAGGCAGGTTGGGTCCATGGATTCATGCTGTTTTCATAATTAAGATTTATCAGGCCAGAAGCCTCATTTATAAAAACAAGGCAGCAAAATAGTGTGCGCACAACAAAATCAGATTTTTTTAAAAACTTGACTATACACACCTGAATGTTGTTTTTGCTTTATTAATCACTATCTTCTTGAAAATGTTTGCAGGTTTCCAACCACAGATATCCATAAAGGGAGGACGCACATTACCTCACACATACTATATTTAAATGTGGGGTGCCCCCTTCATTGGTGAGTAAGGTGGTGGCGAGTAAGGTAATGGTATAGAGAAGATCAAAAAAGCAAAAAGAATCTGGGGGAATACGAGGTGGAAATTGTGTAGGAGTTTGAGGACTAGCGCTGCTGAAAACGTGACAAATGAACCAAAAGAAATAAAAGGGATCATGTTTGAAATTCCAATGACATTAATAGACCTTATGTATTGGATCATCAGGTTTTTGGTAAGGGGAGACGAGAAGGTGGAGCCCATTCTGCTGTGTCATGTGCAGCACAGCGCACGCCTCACAATCTGTCACATTTTTTCTAGGTGGCAGAGCAGTTTCCTACCGGATGCGTCCAGACTGTGTCAATGACCTTTTAGCAGGCCAATAGTGAGCTCCACAACTGAACTTACAAGAGAGTGTGCGTCATTGTAGCGTCTCTCCTCTGCACTATGTGGGTCAGGGAATTAAAATGAAAATTATTTGTACATTTATAGAATGAAATTGCATTCGATAAACCCATTTTTTGAGTGTATTTGTAAAGAGTGATTATTTGATTTACTGTAGCAGAATTGCTCCTCACTGGATTTTTTCACCATTTTGTGGAACCCTAGAGACCAGTGTGTGTGAAAATGAGCAAGAGATCAATAGTTTCTGAAATACTCACACCAGCCTGTCTGACACCAAATACCATGCCACAGTTAAAGTCACTGAGATCACACTGCTCCCCTTTCGGATGTTTGATGTGAACATTGACTGAAGCTCTTGACCTGCGTGATTTTATGCATTGCACTGCTGCCACATGACTGATTGACTGGATAAATGCATGAATGTGCAGGTGTACAGATGTTCCTAATAGAGTGAATATTATGATATCCACTTTTTTGGATATTAGTTTCATCAACAGCAACAAGTAGTTAACACACTGTCAGGAAACAGGACTGGCAGTTATTATCACAGCAAGTAGAAGTGAAAACAAGTGAGTTGGGACTTCACTCCCAAATCAGCAGGGATGAGGCCATATATCAGAGCAGTCTCTGGAAAACTGAACTGATAACATGATAGCACAGAGATCATTATAAAGTCTCAACAACACCTCCACTTCCTGAGGTGATTAAGAAGGTACGGGATAGCAGAGACTGATTATGTGCTAACACTGACCAATCAAGCATGTCCTGACTAGAATGATCACTGTCTGATGAAGCAACATATCAACTCACACAAAGAATTACAGGATCTGTGTTACCAAAAATTGATTCAAACTAAATGGATCTCGGCATGGTAGCGCAGCAGGTAGCATTGTTGCGTCACAGCTCCAAGGTTCCTACTTTGATCCTGAGCACAGGTTCTATGTTTGCAGTGTTTTGCCTGTTCTCCCCATATCCCTATATTCACTCTAAATTGCCCCAAGGTACGAATATGTGTGAGTGCATGATGTCCTGTATTGAATGGCATCTGATCCGATTACTATTTATTACTATAGATAAAGAAATAAATGATGAGTCACCCTGGTTGTGGATTTATTTTCCCAAACTGCTCTGACTTACCAGCTGCTTAAAATCAAGCCACCAGCTTGTTGGGCTCAGCATGTGTTTTGACAGCTGATTAGGCCAAGTGTAATTTACGTGTCCAAGTTCCTAAGTGTTTATCAAATTTATAGTAAAAGATTTTGCACTAATGCCATTATATATAGTATCAGTCTATTAGGACTGCATGCAATCCATCAGTCATCACATGTGGTTTCTGCTCTGAGCAAAAAATTAGACATAATATGTAAAATATAAATCTGTCTTGGGCAAAAAAAGTCCAAATATTTACACATTATTCAAACCAGGCAAACTAAAAATGTAAAAAAAAAAAAAAAAAAAGGTTTTTCTCCTGATAACAAGCAAGGGGGTCAGAAAATGGACACCAGAAAATAAACATGTCTGTTTAAATTTTTAACAAATTACTTAACTACTTATAAAACTCTCTGGACACTATGTCTGTTGTTCTTCTTCTTTCGGCTGTTCCCGTTAGGGGTCGCCGCAGCAGATCATTGGTCTGCATATTTGATTTGGCACAGTTTTTATGCCTGATGCCCTTCCTGACGCAACCTTCCCCAATTTTATCCAGGCTTAGGACCGGCACTGTCTTGTGCAACCCCAGTGGCTGGCGTTGGTTACCTGGCCGGGAATCGAACCCGGCCCTGGCAGTCAGAGCGCCGTGGCCTAACCACTAGTCCTCCAGGGACTCATCTCTGGACACTATGTCTAAACTCAAAAATAAGGCATGTAACCACACGGTTATATATTGTTGGTATTTTTAAAGATTGGTGCACTTTTTGTAAGGGTTTCAGTTAGAAGTAACACGTTAGCAAGGGGTGTTGCTCTCACTTTTAAAAATCCTTTCTGACCAAAACAAGAAACTAACCAATCAATTAGCAATAGAATGATGTTATATCAGCATACTGTGTTTGCACCTGCAGAAATACAGCTCTTTGTCTATATTCCACTATAATGTAAATATTCCCAACACTATATTTTACTCCAAAAGAAGTGAAGAGGAGGAATATAATTGTGTTTTTTGTATTTTTTATGGTACAATGAAAGACAAGAAAATGTCAGTGGTTAAATTGTTCACTGGAATATGATGATTTCCTGTATACCCGTAAGCACATTAGAAGAAAGCCAGCCTCTTTATACCTCTCCTTTTGTCGGTAATGTTGTTGTTGGTAAGGTGGATTGAAATTGTGTCAGCTCAGTTGTGCGGAATTTGCAGTGTTCATCTAATTCAAATGAGGGCTTCAGGGCTTGATACAAAACAACCAATGAGGATCAATTCATTCTCACTTATCAGAGAGCTATTACAAAATGCTTATTTTTTAGAAGCTCAGCAATCGAACCCTGGCAGTGGTCTATTTCCATTGTGCATTACAAAGGGGCTGGAGGGGTCGGCAGGAGACTCCTATTGCCACAATCAACAGGAGTTTTTTTTTGTTGTTGTTGTTTTGTTTTTCTCAGAAGCAATTGGAATAACAAAGTATAGTAGGATAGTAGGTGCTAGAAAACATAAGCCTGGCATGATGAGGATGGTTTACATGCTGGCATACCATCAGCAAGTCATTAGTGGACAGCCCATTAAACACCACAGTATGCCTTGGTTCAAAGACAGATGTGTGCATAGTACATGAGGGACATCTACTGGAAGAAGCCATTTTCCAACAAGCAGAACAAAGTCAATTATCTTCACGAACACTATTATCTTATTCTCCAGAAAGCTATGTAAATAAAAATCTGTTTAAAACAAAGGGGAGCAAAACCACAAAGTATGTCTGTGCGAATTGCACTTCATTGTTATTGGGGTTATTATTTGGAAGCCTTTCATACTTGACAATACTCACAATGTTCATGAGGGTGAGCAGGTAGTTCTGTACATGTTCCTTTCCATGAAAGCGCACCACAGAGTCGTCGACGCCAAGAAGCACCTCGATGTTGTAGTCATCATCTCCGGCATGCCGGCGTCTCCTGGATGTGTGGTTCACTTGTTTGGCAATGTTGTCTAGTGCCTTTGGAACACTGAGCTCTGGCTCTGTGAAAAAAAAATTTTGGAAAAGAAAAATGATGAGTCACAAAGACTAAATCGTGCTTATTACAAGTTGCTTAAGGAGACAAGTTTCTCTGATTCACCCAGTTAAATGAACCTCTCTTTGGAATACAAGTAAGTGGATAGTATCCAAGAATGACAAAAATGAGCCCTGCGAGTGCTTCACATAATTCATCAGTCTATAGGGCACTGTCCTTCATAAGCGTGGGCACTGAGGTAAACATCTCGCGTGGCTTGTGGTTTGGGCTTTAACTCTACAGTGTGGGGATTGTGAGGCACATTCCTCCGCTCATGCATCCCATCATTACATACGCATTCTTGCTCTGCCTGCCTCCCAAAAGAGTAAACATCGTTTCTGAGGATCCACTTCAAAGAAGCTCAGGACTTCCCCCTGCACTCGAGACTCACAGCCTGTGTGTATGCTTTGTGCACGTGTCCCTGTTCAGGCAACCTGGCCCGCTCTGGTTCAGCAGCGTGTTCCCTTGGGGGTTTCTCGGCTGGCGCAACAGAGAAGTAAAGATAGCACACAGACAGAAAAGATGCCCAGCCAGCCATCACTGGCTTCTAAAAATTAATACTGATGGCAGCTGGCATGGGCAGAGTGCCCAGCGATGGAAATGTACCATGCACGTGCTGGAAGTAGTTGGGTTTCATTGGTGCATCAAAATGATACACTCCCACACACGCACTAGTGATGTTTGGCTCTGCTGTGCAGACTGCACCAGTTCATGAAAAATTTTTCAACATTAAAAATGTAAGGATTTAAAATATGTGCTTACTAATAAGTTAATATTTTATTTTTGCTTCGCCATGGAGCTTAAATCCAAGCTAATTGCTTCCACTGTATGACTTGGGACATTGTAGTAATTTTCATGAATATACAGCATCTCTCTTCTGATGCCAAATGAAGAATAAGCTAAATGTTAAATAGGTAAACAATGTGGGACTGGATTTAATCTTGCTCATGCTGTTTTATTTACCTTTGGAAAATGGGGGCTGATCGGCTTCCTAAACATAAAACCCCATATTAACAAGCCTCTCTTTGAAGGCCAAAGCTGGCTCTTTTTCCTGCCTACTAGAATCAGCAACAACTAACAACATAAAGAGGGAGGTAAAAGATGCAGTATGAGGCAGTTTATGTGGTGCTCTTTAGACACGGCACTGGGAAACACAGGCAGAAGCAGCGGTCTACAGCACCATTCGCTGCTGGAGCACTTTATGAGCATGCAAATGCACCATTGTAAAAGTAACAAGCTGAGCTGGCAAACTGTAAGCTCCACAGGTTGGAGTGAAACAACAGGGGGTTTTGCTGAATGTACTTATTCAGTGCTGTAGTTACATGAATTAGGTGCATTTTAAAGCTTTTTCTTTTTTCAAACTGATTGTTGATTTACTAGGCCTAGGCACACATGCTGATCTCCAAAACGTTTGCAAACCTCCACAAGAATCCTGTTAAGACAAACGCAACCACCCAATGAAGACTGTTTTACAGTCTCATCTACTTATCTAGTTAAAATTCTGACACTCATCTCTGGTATTTAAACACTGTGCCTCAAGAGCTGCCTCTTCATATCAGAGGTATCAGGGGACACACCGATCTGAGCTACTTACAGTGGCATTTTCACACCAAACCCCACAGTTTCAACATAAAAACCAACAAATATATTGGGATCAGTATTTTAAAATCCAATCACACAAAGCTTCCTCTGCCTCTGATATTTTCATCATGCCAGAGTCAAATGCTTGACCCATGAGGCTATGGTCACTAAAGCTGTTCAATCAATCTTTATGCATTATTCAGTGTTTTGGTGCTTTCTGAGTTGTCATTTTTCAGAATGGAGGAAAATATGCATGTTTGTCCACAAGGACAATGTCATAGGGGCATGTCAGTGTATGTTTATGTTTGTTTATTTGTTTGTTTGTTTGTTTATCTGCTGGCTGACAGCTGAACGTCAGTGATGTAATGTAATGTATAGCTACAAATTTAATTATTAATCAGTCAATTTGACTTAACTTATGTGCATGCAGTGAGTGTGCAAGCAGTTATAGGCTTGCTATATTTCTGGAGCTCAATGTATAATTACTTTAAGTAATTATAAAGTTAGTTCCAGTATTATTGGCACCCTTGGTAAAAATGAGTAAAGGTTCAGGTTGTTACCCAAAATGTATGTTTTATTTTAAATATTTTCTTTGAATAAATTTACCTTAATTAAAGGTTCGATTTCTCCAATATTTACAGTGTAAGTTTAATCAAATTCATGTCAACCTTTACCCATCTTTACCAAGGGTGCCAATAATTTTATATCTGTGTCATGGATCTTCCAGCAGGGCAATGATCCAAAATAGGCAACCAAATCCACACATCAGTTACCACAGAATCAATCTTTAGACCTGACCATCCCAGATCTCCGACCTACACTCCACTGAAAACCTGTGGGGTGAAGTGAAGTGGAGAATCCCCAAGAGACATCCTAGGACTACAGAGGAATTCTGTATTGAGGAGTGATCTCCGATTACTTCCTCTGCATTCTCAAATCTCATCAAAGCATTATACTGGCAAAGCGAGGTTGGGCGAATGCAAGTTTTTTTAAATCAAAGTCTTAGAATACATTTACTTCCATTAAAAGTTAGATTCCTCTTAAATTTTCAGTGTGAGATTAAGTTAATTAACCACAAAGACATTTTTTCATAACCCTTTTTACCCATCATTACCAAGGATATCAGTTCTGGAGCAAACGGTCTTTAGCACATAAAATGTGTGCATATGATCATCATGTGAGAGATAAAAAAACATACAACACTTAAAAATACTGAGATAAATATAAACCTTGCTATGTAGATGGATCATATCTGAAATAGTGCCATGAAGTGAACTGGCAGTCGAGGACACATGTCACACTCACTTTGTTCATTTCTCTAAGGTGCTGACAGGACACTTGGTGTCCTTTTTTTCAAATGCCACTCAAGCTGTCAGCGACATGACAGCTGAATCTCCGTAAAACCAGAGGGCATGATTTTGTGGAGTCGGGAGATGAGAAAGGTAAAACCACCCTCCTGCAGTTTTGTTTATGTTTTATAAAGTGGAGTCATTAGGTTTGGCTGTCTGAGGCCAACCTGGCAGCCAGCTCCAAAAACCAAAAGCGCAAGGAGGTATAATTAATGTACACGGTACAATTAAAAACACGCTGGGGCCTTCAGTGGAAAGCTTAGAAAATTGATTTTCGCATGCTGCCCAAAAAACATGAGAGTTTATGGAGTCTAGAGGATGACAGGCTGTTTCATTTCTGGACAGCAAAGCAAACATGGTAGCTTGTGCCATCGTTTTTTGTTTTTTTTTTCTCTTTTGCCCCTGGGGTATTGCAGGGCTCTCACATGGTTGGTAAGACCCCGTAATTAGCCAGATACACACACACACACACACACACACAAAGGCTTCATATTCTCTAGACCCTCCACTTCTCAAAACAAAAACAGATGTGGCCATATTGATGGAAATACAGCGAAGTCTTAATATTGAGCTTTGTCTAAGGCAAGCCAGGTGTTCTACGAAAAAAAGCTTACCACAAACTCCGGGGAAAAAAATGCTTTAGGATCTTTGGCTTCAAGAGAAATCTGGTTCCGATATCCAGGGAGGATGTGAAATTTCTTATGCTTCACATTCAACGTAGAGATCTGCATCAAAAGGAAATGCGGAGGAAATCCTGGTGCCTGGGAAAGCCAGGCACACATCCTGACAGATGCTGGCAACTATTATATCAAACCATATAAACCACTAAACTAAACCACATATAAATGCCCTGAAATTATCTTCAACTTCAGACTTCATTGAGAGCCTTCCAACCTTCAGATTAAAGCTCCTACATCAGTTAAAAAAAAAAATCACAAGTTAAACAGATTCCCATGCTCCAAAACTGGCTCGTACTGACATAAGCATTGCTAATCTGAGTAGTCAAAAATGTGCAAAGAAATGTCTTCAACATCAATATACAATCAGTGTCCACTTTATTAGAAACACTTGTACATCCAATCAGCCAATCATGCGGCAGCAGCGCGTTGCATAAAATCATGCAGGATACAGGTGAAGAGCTTCAGTTAATGTTCACATCAAACATCATAATACTGAAAAAATGTGATCTGAGTGACTTTGACTGTGGCATCGTTGTTGGTGCCAGTCGGGTTGGTTGAAGTATTTCAGAAATTGCTGATCTCCTGAGATTTTCACGCACAACAACCCCTAGCGTTTATACAGAGTGCTGCAACAAGCATTCAGTGAGTGGCAGTTCTGGGGGTGGAAACGGTTCGTTGATGAGAGATGTCAGCGAAGGATGGCCAGGCTGGCTCAAGATGACAGGAAGGCTATGGTAATGCCACTCTTTACAACCGTGGTGAGCAAAAAAACATCATGTGCAACATGAGCTTGAGAAGACCACAATGGGTTCCAATTCTGTCAGCCAAGAACAGGAATCCGAGTATAGAAAGGGCACAGGCTCACAGAAACTTGACAGTTAAAGATGAAAAAATGAGCCACTGTAGCCCATTAACAACCGTGCCACAGTCAAAGTCACTGAGATCGGTTTTCCCCGTTCTGATGTTTGATGTGAACATTAACTGAAGCTCTTGACTTGTATGACTTGATTGGTTGATTTGGAGAAATACATGGATGAGCAGCTGTACATGTTCTCCTAATAAAGTGGACAGTGACTATATAAGGAATAAAATATCTTGCCTTTATGGATAATAAATCAGAAATACTACAGTCCTCCAGTTTTAGCTAATGATCAATCTGAGGACTATAATATGCACAGTGACAATGCCATGGTCCTCAGGACTAGGAATTTTAGGAATGCTTTTTTATCACCAACGTACTGGCAGTCCATGCACCGACAGTGAAGAAGAGCATTGTGGGATGGTAATAAAGCACTTCCTGCTTCAATGCCAGATGGCATGGCTGTGAGGTGATTCAATGGAACAAATGCTCATAGCTCAACTGGCCTGCTCTGATACACTGAAGTGATGTCAAATGCTCAAGGTTGTCTCTATTTTTCAGGCCAGAGCTATAGAAATTATAACTATATTCCATGGAAAGTATTTATCAGGGAGTTATTACACCTCCTTTTTGAAGCAGAGTATGGCAAGCACAGTGACTGTGTAATCCATGATTGATGATTCATACACAATTAATTTAAGTGCATAAGGGCAAACTCTGGCTAGGTGAATGCCAATACATCACACATTGCACAAAATTTTCCCTTGTTGATGCCTTAGGTTTAGGTACAAAGCAGAAAATTGAAGGAGTGCATACTTTGGAATCACTCTCTGTTATTCTGACAGTGAGCATATGCTTGGCTAAAGCTGGCCTGACTAGTGGTTCCAATTAAAGCTCGAGAATATGTGCATCAACCGCATGGTCTTCTCTAAGGCACCACAAGCAGGCCCTTCCCACAGATTTTGTATCATCAAAAATCACTGGCTGTTTATTTAAACATACAGTGCAGCATGTGCCTTCATGAACTGTAGAGAGTATACACCACATACACACTCACTGATTGGTGACGCATGGACATTAATATTTCATCACAAAATGAGGCTTAGGTAGGATAGAAGGGAGGGCTTTTATTTCCCCAACTTGGGGATCAGCATTAGGTCACGGCACATGGTGTTCAAGAGAGCAATATGGAAACCAGACCCCTGGGGCATCGCTGTCCTCACAGCCTCCTTAATCCACATAGCTCAAGTTGTGCGGTTTAAAAAAGGAAAAGCATAGGCTTTGCCCATGACGTTAAGTAACACACTGGTTTATGGCTGTCGCTGGAATACGTGCACCCAAGATGCAGGTAATTTTCTGGCTGCATAACTATAAAGTATTACCAACAATTTATGAGAGCAAAGTATCTTAAAGTATCTATCCACTTGCAGTAAGGCTACAATCTATCATGTCACACTTAATAAGTAAGAAGGACATGGAACACTTTCTCTACAATGAGTACAAATCTGCCAAAGATTCCTGCGTGACCATCGGGAAAGCTTTCAATTTTCACATCATTGTTAATTTTTTTTTTTATTTATTAAAAACAGATCGAATGGTTCTTATTTACCACAAACATTAACTGCACTTGACAGCAATCTGTCCTTCTTTTCTTTGTTTAGAAGGATCTCTGAGAAAGCTTCAATAAACACTGGAGCACAAGTTGATGAAGGTTTTATGACACTAATAAAACTCTGCTGCTTTCTTAACTTTTTCCTTTGTTTTGGTAACTGAGCCAAAATGGGATTTGAACAAAACCTGACACTCATATCTTTCTTCCTCTTTTTGGCTCACATGCATTAATGTGATTCATGTGTCAGAGGCTGGTCCCAATATGCTAATAAGGGATAGTAAAGTCTTACGGTGATGCCATTATTCACAATGTCCGTTGCCATCACAATGGTTCACTTCCTAACAGCGTGCCATTACTTGGTCATTCCCTAATGTCTCAAAAAGCCTGATTGTCCTGAGTTGTTCACTTGTCACTAAGTGGATTCCAGAGCTCTTGCATCCCACAGGATGTTCCTGACTCTTGACCTCTGTTTTACGTCTACTGTCGCTATCTATTGTGAATCATATCTGACTTTACCATTTAGCCAACAATTAATAAGATCTAGACAACACTAGATGTGGGCGATTGTTGGCCACATTCTTCCTTTAATACTTTTAACTATTCGTCTTGCACATTACTTAACAAACAATGTTAAAAATGTAAAAAGTACCAAACATGCAATGGGCCTCATTTATCAATCTTGATAAAAAGGTGTTTTTGTAAATGTTTTTGTAAGACAAATTGAAGAAAAGAACATTTTCTTCGCACCCGTGTGTGCATGTTGATGAAAATGCCAATCTAAGCAGTTTATAGCACAGATTTGCATTTAGCCACAAATCTCCATAAAAGGCAAAGCTCACAGAGAGCTGAAAACAGCAAAATGACTACTAAAAGTGTGCTTCATAAGTGTGGTGTGTGCTATATCTTCAGCCATTTCAGCATGACGACTACCACAGACATACACTAACTCTTGCTCCTTTTTAGGGTGCCAGTACATTTTTCCGAAAGGCTAGTCTTCTCTATTAATTTATTGGTTTATTTTGGATTGCTTTGATGTGAAATGTCATTGAGGTGAAAGCACTGATGTGAAAGCAATTTTATAAAACCCAATGCTTTCTCATCAATGACATGACATTCACATCAATGTCATGTCACTGATGTGAAAGCATTGGGTTTTATAAAATTGTCACTATATTCATATATGCAATTGAAATAAACAAGCTATTTAACCTTGACTGTGCATATAAAATTTCAATAACTCACATCAGTTGGTTAGATAAACATTAGTGAGTCTCATTATACTATCCTTCTTTGCAAATGTACACAAACTCGGACATTCTCATAGGATACAAACAATTTTCACGATTTTCACGATTAACACATTTATTGTGTGAATGTTCCAGTGAATGATTTATGAATAAATATGCACATATCCAGTTTGATAAATCAGGCCCAATGTTGCTACACTATCTATAAACACCACATTTCATTCACTGCTAGCCCCGAACAAACCCTTCGAGCTACAACACACTGCAGTCAGATGCTATGGATTATAGATTAAGAGCTGGGAAGCTGCAGTGACTATTTTACTATCTGCTATGCATTCGGCTGTTCCAGCCCATTTTAAAAGTGAAGCCAGATAAAAGTAAAAGTGTAATGTGTACATAGATAAGGAGCTTAATGTCAGCTACCTTCTTAACTGTTGGGTTTAAGTCTTCCTTGTTCACAGTTCAGTTTAACTCCACTGGATGCCTCGCTCTACCTGCCATTTCTAAAGATGTTCACCTGCCCATAATAAAAAGGATTGTTTGTTTATGAGACTATTTTAATTTTCTTTACATGTCATCAGTTTGAATATTTCTCATTCTTCATTCTTGACAGCTCACCAAATTCCTCCCAGCTAGGCAGCCCTCGCTTAGCCTAACACAGCTGTGTGACAAATATAAATCACTTTTTTTCTCCAGCGACCAAATCCGGATCTTCCCTTCCGAGGGCACTTTGTGGCTGAGAACAAATCCACTCGACCACGACAGCTGTATGCTTCCCTGGCTGTACCAGACAAGAATTCTCAAGGGTTTCTTGAACTATCTGCACTATTCCACAACCCCACTGTTAATCTAACATCTTAAATTGCCCCCTGCTAGAAGCCTTTAGTGGCTGCAGCATGTTAAATGTGCAATTTCCAGTGCTGTGTGTGGCTGATTCTATGCTGTCGTTCTTGGTAATTGTTGCTCCCTCTTGTTAAGCGCATCTACTCAAGGCATGACCAGTGAATTGTCCACAGACCAGACATGCTGAGACAAGATGAAACACTCATTCCACTGCAAGGCTGCAATTTACACTAAACGAGAATTGCTGCACTGCTGGTATTATTTGCTCTTGACCCATGAGATGGAAGTTCTGTGTATAAAAGAAAACTATATACTTTGCAATCATGAGTTTCTTATATCTGTGTTTGTACAATAAGATTTTGGTCAGGAGCAATGTTTGATTGATTATTATTACTTTCCCCTGCCTGATTGCTGCATTGTGTTTACTGAAAGAAGCGTGTGGGACAAATTATCTAAACTAAGAAAGGATCAGCCCTGGTGCTTATTATTGCTAAATTAGGTACAGAGTGAAAAGGTATTGTTTTCACATCCAGATCACAAATGCACATAAGAAGCACTGAATATACAGAATGACTCAGTAACATTCCTTTTCAGATGGGAATTTCTGTGCCTGAATATTCGCCTTTAGTCATTTGGCAGACATTTTTTATCCCAAGCGACGTACAACTGAAATGATCAGTTGAGGCTTCAGGACCCACTGGTTGTCTAGAGGTCCTGGGATCTGAGCTCACAGTTTTCCTATCCCTAGCTCCCCACCTTAATCACTGACCTTCCACTGCTCTTAGAAACACAAAGAAGGTCATAACACATCAGGCCTTTCACTCACTACACATTCAGCAGATGCATTACTGGGTCTCATGCGCTGTCTACTGCCTACAGACGTGAATGAAAAGAGCTTCTGTTAATGACACAGGAAGCTAAGTGGACTTACACATTCATCCTAATGCAAATCCTGTTTAATGAAATTCTGCATAGAAATAATCTGTTTTAACATCCCCTCAAAAGCACTCCAATATTTCACTAATGATTAACACAAGCCAAAAGATGTCAGTTTGCATTATGCAAATGAGAAAATGGTTAATTGCTTATGGCATTCCTTCCTTTGTTAGCATGCTTTGGGGGTGTGCTTCTTTAAAAAACTCGAGGTCAAGAAAAGGCCCTGGCTTAACCTCCATGGCAGGCATTCAAATAACGCACCTCTAAGAGCCTCTTTTAACTAGTCTGCTGACTTACTGTACTCAGCCAAAACGCTACCAGGGGCTGAGGCCAAGTCAGTGTTGCAACACACTCAATGGACACATTCTCTACCACTGTTGAAAGGCTTGAGTTGTTCAAAAGAGGTCCAGTTGAAGTTTCTGTAGAATGTACAGTGGGCAGTGTAATATATCAAACTGCCACCAATAGAGAGGCCTCCTCGACCAGGAGTTATTGATCACACATAACCCTAAGTATTAGGGGTGTAAAAAAACAATTAAATGAAAAAAAAATGCAGCTTGTCAAGTTACCAAGAAACCAGAAAGGCTTCTTTTGCAAAGCCCCAAAAGCCACCTGTCCTGAAGACTTTCCCATGGTGGAAAACATTTGATTGAAATGAATTATACTGGATTGGACTTGAAACGGATCGTATCAGTGCTGAACTGAATCTTACTGAATCAGTAGTGAATTGAAATGTATTGATTCATTGCTTGTTTAAATGAACGATGAAGTTTCATACCCACGCTTAAACCATTTAATTGAGAACTGCTTATCTAACTGTAGTGACTGGTGAAAAATTGTGTCTGCTTTTTTAGGGAATCTAAATAAAAAATGGATGAATTACTCTGGGCTGGTGGTCCTTAAAATACAGCCTAGGATACACGACGGTTTGATGATGGTGGGAGTACACAAGGGTAGCAAGGCAGAGAGAAAGAACCCTGTTCTCAGACTGTAAAAAAGGACCGGAATTTCCAAGCAACCAGAATGGAGTGGCTAATCATTTCTCATTCCTGGATGCCTGCAACAATGGCACAATGGCACGCCACCACTTTGCTATAGCAACCCCAACCACCAGACGAGCGTTCACCCCATAGTGACTGTAAAGGGGTGTAGAGTGCCAGCCCTGAGCTTCCCACATGTTCCGTAGAATCATAAACCTTTTTCACAGAAAGTTTTTGAATGGGAAATACTCTGACTGAGAAACTGTCTAGTTTATTGTGCATACAGAGGTCAAACCAAAGATTCTATTGTCTAGAACATATGCAGTGTTGGCCTGCATACACACAACTAAATTATTTTTCTACGTTTTATTTAATGATAGCTAATTTATAGCTAATTATGCACGTTACAGTGAAGTGCGCATTTCCACACTCCACGCAAGTGCAGCTGCTGCATCCAACATAATTGAATTTCCCCCTGCATGCAAAATATAATGCTTTTAGATTGAGCAAGGTGGTTAATTATAGGAAATCTTAGAAGCCTGATGTGTGCAGAAGCATTGTTTGCATGATTGAATGAAGCACAAAGTTCCCACAGAACAGACTGCTTGGCAATGGGCCAGCAGCACAAAAGGCTTCAGATTGATATGACCCAGGAAGTCAGCATCCCAGGGGGTATTGCACATTTTGATTGCACCTGATTGTGATAACATGAGGTGAAATCCAGCTATCATTTTGAAGGTCCCTAGGAGCTAGTGAGAGTGGTGCCAAAATCTAAACATCACCCACATATAGGTAATAATAGACAGTACTTTTATTTATTATTAATGCAAGATAAGACACAGCAAGATGAACCTTCATTGTCCTTTACGTAAAATTGTTTTAGGAAAAAGAAAAAGAGAAAGCACATATTTGATAACACTGGAGGCACGCACCGGGGGGTTCGTAGTCCATTGAGACATCCGAAGGCGTTTGCAGCAGAGCGGATCTTCTGTACACCACGTGCACTCGTCCATTTTCCTCATATTGCTGCGTGCCACGCTCCAGAGGCTCAATGAAGTATTCATCAGAGTCAGCACGAATCATGCCAGCCTTTAGGGAATACAAACAAAAACATGGCATTCAGCTTTGCTACAGGGATGAGCTACATGCGGAGGTTTGGCCAGATAACTTGCACTCCCTGAGGATCAATTCTGGATCACAATGTGAACTTTTGCTTATTTTTAAACTTGGGTATTTTTTACTCCAGCAACTTGCATTAATCCTGTATTCCTAAAAAGTGAGGTGCAAGTAAAACCCTTGGCAAGTGAAGCATTGCTTTATGTTATTAGCCTATTACAGTATCTTAATAACTGAGACAATCTGACTTCTTGTCATTAGTGTTCTTACTCAGGACTGTTCTATCTTCACTTTTTTTGTGAAAGTGAGCTACTTCTTATACGTAGTGTAGGTGTTTTTTCCCTCTCTCTTCCTTTCCAGCTTTTCTCACGTTTCCACCATATGGTCAGACTTTCAACAGACACTCGCAAATTTGTATTTCAGATTGAGTTTGTTTGTTTTTTATGTATTCTGCATCAAATCACAAATATTACAGATAATGCATTCATCCTGTCTTCAGTGTCTCTTTTTGCAGAAGCAATAAAATTACAGGTTCTATTTTTGTTCATCCCGTTCCACATGCTCGCATCATAAAATTACTGTGCATCGATCAAGCTGAATACTGATATTGAAAGGACAGTTTGGTCATGTAATGTACTATATTTCATACATAGTCTGTCTGCAAATGTTCCTCTCAGGTGAGTATCTCAGTGTCACTGGGTGTGTTTCAAGCCCAGAGAGTGGGTATGTATGTGTCAATGTGTGCATACTTGACGGTTTGTGTGTGTAAGAATGTGTGTGCACGTACTGACCTCCTTGCACTTTTAAAGCAGCTCTTTTAGTCAGTGCCTCAAGCCCCAGAACCGGCCTCATGTCCTCATGTACACAGTCCAGCCTCTCAAAGTTGTGCTCTGGAATGTGCTAGAAGACTACCTCTCTCTCTCTCTCTCTCTCTCTCTCTCAGATACCAGCTTTCTCCTCATCATAGGCTTGGCCTTCTTAGTGCTATCATGTGCGCTCTTCAGAATCAGGGATGCAAAAGTTTGGGCACCCCTGGAGAAATTACATATTTTATTGATTTTGGAGTGAAAAGAAGTAAGCACAGCCTGTGCAACAAGCTATTTTAAAATTCTATCTTTTTGCAAATTTCAGTGCATCTTAATGCACTTTATATTTGATGAACTTAAAAAAAGAAAAAATAAATAAAACAGTAATTGTGACATGTGCAAAAGTTTGGACACTCTTCCAGTTGTAAAGTCTTAGAACTTAATTAACTCGTTAGGCCTTAATTCACTCATTAGGACTTGTTAGGCCAGTCAAAAATTGTCATTAGAAATAACAATTCCAGAGCATAATAAATTCTCTTACTGTTCATGTGCTAACGCAACAATCATTGGCTCTGATAAGCAGCTGTCTGGGAACCTGAATGGGAACCTGTCTGGGAAGATGAATCTAATTGATGCCTACAATGCAGAGGAAGGCTATAAAAAGATATCAAAGTGCTTCCAGCTCACAATTTCCACTGTCTGAAACATCATTAAGAAATTGAAGGTAAGGGGAACTGTGGACGTCAAGGCAAGATCTCAAAGACCAAGAAAACATTTAGTTAGAACTTTCCACATGCCGGGCAGAAAGGCAAAGCAAAAACCCTAAATGACAGGTAGGACCTGTTTTAGCAGGACTGGTACTGCCATCATTTCACTCTGCAGTATTGCTTGCACAAACATGATCTGCATGGAAGAGTCATCAGAAGGAACCTTTATCTGTGACTTCAGCTCAAAAGTGATGTCTGATGTATATAAAACAATAACTACATAAGCAAGAGGCAGTTTGGAAACAATTGCTGTGGACCAATGATGTAAAAATGGAACTCTTTGGTTACAATCACCAAAAGTATGTTTGGAGAAAAAAACGAGCATCATTTGATGAAAAGAACACCTTGCCAAGCATTGGAGTGGAGCTATTAAGCTTTGGGGTTGTGTAACAGTGGCACAAGAAACAATCCATGGGTAGATGGAAGAATGGATTCCAGCAGATATTAGCAAATTCTGGAAACAAATGTGACACAGTCAGTCAAGAAACTAAAGCTGAAAATAGGCTGGCTTCTACAGCAGTAGAATGATCCAAAACATCTCAAAATCTACCATGAACTGCATCAAGAAACACAAAGCTGAGACTTTTGGAATTGCTGTCACAGGCCTCTGACATGAACAACATATATATATATATAATACTTTACTGCATGTATACTTCACTTCAAAAAGACAGAAAACATGGAATTTGAGCAAGGGTGCCTAGACTTACACACAACTTGCATACAACTGTATCTGACCCAAGCCAACATCTGTTTAAGGAATTACTTTATATTCAGAATTTGCATGTTTTATTTCTAAGTGATTAGGGTTGTCAACATGTGGTGAGTGAGGATGGCCTGTTAACACTGTGATTGTGTTGTGAGATGTAGGGAGAGATAAAGGCAAAGAAAGAGTGTGTACAAAGTGTAAGAAAAAGAAAAATAATGTAAAAGCACAATCCTACACCCTTCTAACTTGCCTAATGGAAATAAAATGTCACATGCTCTGACTGTAAAATGTGACAATGCTCAAAACTAAATATTTGCACAGTTCAAATGCCTTCAATAACATGGCAAGCATGAGATGACTTTAGCCTTGACATTCAAAAGCTTGCTCTGAGCTTTAGCTATAGCCATATGTCTCAAATCCTGAAGTGTGAGGCTTAAAAAAGGCAACCCGCTTATGGCTATCTCTGACATATCTACTTATAACATTTTGTAATTAAAATAAGGTCACAAACGAAGGACCCCAAGCAAAAGCTTCTGTTCTGTTACTGGGGTAAATCCAAACAAAAATATTGAAGAATAACAGTGATCATAAAGTCCCACATGGAACAGTTTATTCTTGCACTATTTACTGTGTATTCCAGCATAAAGCCATGGCTTCTCACATCCATGACAATATGTGGAGAGAATTATTTGTAAAAAGCCAAACTATCCCATATCCTTGACCCTAACCTCTACACTGCAAAAAATAACATTTAGCAAGTGAAAATATCTTTAATATGAGAAAATGTATATAATATTCCTTGTTATGAGATTATTATGAGTCAAATAGAAGATTATCAAATTATCAGATTTTATCAGAAGATTATGTTTTTAGATGCTTTTACTCATTTCAAGCTTTAAATATTCTTATTATATGGGCAGATAACTTTTGCTTCTTTCAAAATACTGTACAAATGCTTAAAATTAGAAAAATTATCTCCCAATAGAACAAGACTATCTGAAGCTAAAATACATTTTAAAAACGTCTAGAAATAGGTTTATTAATCATATATTGTCATCTTATAAAATACTAGATAAATTTGACTCTATTCAAGGTGTTTTTACTTGCTAAGATGTCATTTTTTGCAGTGTACATTCACTGAATAAACTATTTTTCAAACACGAACAATGCAGAATCGACAAGATGTACAACTGCCGATCTGTTCAACATCTGAGTACAACAAAAGACACAAAGGACACTTTTTTTGCCTATGGACATGCAAAAAAAAAGCCATGCCAAATTTGTCAACAGATATTTGTACGGAAAGATGGCAAACAAAGCAAATATACCTCTAGCAACTTCTAAAATGTCAGGATGTAGAAATACTCACTGGCATTTATTATAAATCTAGGCACATACTGTATCAGACTGTGTCTTGATGAACATAAAAAATGTGTTATCTCTGCTGTCCTTCTGTACTTTGTTTATGTATTATTAATATTATGAACAGGGCCATTTGTTTTGGGATTGTTCAAACTATGTTGCTGATCTCTGAATGGTGCTTACTTCGTTCTTTCATTTATAATTAACAGTATTAAGAAAGAGATTACAATTCATTTATCTTTAACAACGGCAGTCTATTCAGGAGTCTTTGTGGCACCAAACCAATTAGATCCAAGACAGACATTTTCACCACTGATTTAATAATACCTTGATGTGTCCAGGGTGTCTGCAGCTACTGTTCGGATGGTTTTGGAAAAGCAAACACTATAATTAATGTCTGGCTCATTTCTAAACCCTTACAGACATCAGACTTAGGTGAATGTTTTTAGATGCACATACATTAGCAGCCAAAAGTTTGGACATACTAGATATTTTGAATATTTTGAATATTTTTTGTCATTTTAAATAAGCTCCTAAAACATAATATGTTTTTCAACAAGTAATTTTTACTTAAAATTTAATGGCTTCCTCAAACAAGTAGATTTAATTTAGGAGAAGCACTGAGGAGCTCAGCCTATTTAGGAACTTTAACAAAAGCCTTCCTGGTGACGCTCCATCATGAAGCTTGTGTCAAGGGTGTGCAAAAATTCATCAGGTTTACTGTTAAAAGCGTAAAACATGAAAACGTTTTGATTTGTTTAACACTTTTCTTGATCACTGCATAACTCCATTGGTGTAATTTCATAGTGTTAATGTTTTCATTATCATTCTAAAGCAGTAAAAAAAAATAGTTTTAAAAAACTCTTTCTATCAGCAGGTGTGTCTAAACATTTGACTGGTAGTGGTCTGTGGATGAATGTGCTCTGTGCTTTTGGAAATGAGTTGTTAAAAGAGCAAGATCAGAAGTATTTTTCCTTTCATACAACCCATTATTGGTAGCTGACCCATTTTCAGCCTAGTGATGTAGGTTAAAATGAGTCACCTTGATGCTTAATAACTGAGTTCCTTTTGATTTCTATATCCACCTACTCCTTTCTTTAAAAAATGACATTTTAATGCAGGTTCCATCCATATCTACAAGACTGCAAATACACTATATGCAAGATGGTTAGAATTTGCAACCACTTCAAAACAGTGATGAGCTCAGAGCTGCCCACACATGCCTAGCATACCATATACTGGCCAAAGAGGGCACATGCTGCAGAAATGTTTTATAATACAAGCTAGTGGCAGCAGTGAAGCATTTAAATTCATTGCTAGTAAATTCATAACATTGCATTTCCTCATCCAACCAAAATGCTTCTTGTCATGAATAAATTCACTGACAGATGTATAACACCATGTGGATAGCCCTGTTGTCAACTCAGGTGGTATAAAGATATGAGCAATAAGGTGCCTGCCTCATGTAGCAGACAAAAGCAGGTGGCTTGATAGAGCTTTGCATTACCTAAATAGCAGCCTTAAAAAAGAGATCAAGAGTCCTGTGTTCCATCAGTTTAATATCCCCAGCATCAGGGCTAGCCAAGCAGACAGGCACCCCTGGCCAAGACAAACATATGGGATTCAGCTGAAGGGGTCCAGTTTTCTAAGACAGCCCTCCAGTCTAAACTTTTAAGGAGCCGGTATGAACGTACTTTAAAAAAAGACGCTACCACCTTCGGAAAAAAGCGTGGATTCAGCCTGAGACACTGCTACCTTTCACCCTCCACGTTTAAAGGCGTATTTGGTTTAGAAATGTGTGCAAACCTTCGTCATCATTACCTGCCATTTTCATCCTTCCTTAAAAAGGAACTTTAAGCAAAAAATTACATCGACTAATTTCTTTCCCCAAGGGGAAAAAGATGCAAAGTTGCCCATCCCCAAGGAGGAAAAAAACGTTCTCTAATAAATTGTGGGAAAAAAATGTCATAATAAGCAAGTTATATGAAATATTTTGTAGTAAAATAATAAAGATCCCCTCATTCATGCATTAAACTATATGGTTCAAACACATTAGTTGTCTTAAACAGATTATTCAGAATTCCAAGCACATTCTAAGTGTTCAACACCAAAAACAAATCTTTGCTGAGAAAACAGATTTTCTGTAAACAACCCAATAAAACTTTAAAGAGAGCACGCAACGCGATGTAACCTCATTTTAATTCCCATTTGAAAAGACAACATCGGAATCAAGTCTGGCTCATTCGTTTCTTTTTGTACTGTAGAGAGAAAAAAAATGAGCAAACATTTACCCAGTGCTGTGAGTGGTGTCGAACCCTTACTGGTTAACTGAAAATAAACCTGAACTCTTTGGGTGAATAGGCCCCAATGTCCAGGGCAATGACAACAGAAAATGTGGGCTCTTCTTAAGTTTGGAAGGGTCATTTATGTGTAAACACATAAATATATCAATATAAGTCGCCAAAGTACACGGCTAGACCTGCTTCTACTTGGTTTATGCTGAAGCTAAATTAAAGAAGTAGCTTGCCTCTGCATTTCCTCAGGCATCTCCCTTCCTGGACCTCAAACCATATACCAAAACAGCTCAAGGGTCAGGCTTCTGCAACACACAAGCTCCTCGGCTGAATCAACAGGCTACATCAGTAACTATTAGTGAATACGACTTTTGTGCCCAGTCGTACCTGGTTGGGGGAAGTAACTGGCTCCAGTTCGTTCCATCAAAGAAAACCTTTTTGCTACATCTCAACATTCTGTATATGTGAGCTTAAAGAAACACAAAATATCCTATCAGATGTGAGGTAGGGAGCTGACCATAAGCCAAAGTATCAAAATTTTCAAATACTTCAAGTTATCCTTGTTACTGAAAATTTAGAAAGAAATCAGTAACGTTGCACTGTAATACCATACTTCTCTGAAGAGCATTCTGAAGTGCTGAATCAAAGCACAGCTGCCTCTTAGAAGCCACAATGAGAAATTCTCGCCATTATAAATTCACATTTAGAAATTTATGTGGAAGGAGCTCAGAAAAGTGGAAGGGCACTCACCTCTTGAGTGAGAAAACACTTAACATTAACTATGGCATACATCCAAAGTTGATGTAGATCAGTTATTCTTTTCTGCTACAAGTGCCAGAACAATCTCCTATGATCCAAACTTTACCTGCTTTAGTCCTTCAAAAGAGCCATTGATTTGAGCCAAAATTTGCAGGGGAAAATGTGTTCGCTCCAGATGGCTGGGTTTTAGAGTTCACTTTGGAACACCTTTACATAAAAACTAGAAAGTTCACAAAGTTCATACACTGGTAAGAGTTGTAGATGCAAGCCAAGTAAAAAAATATATATACTATCCAATGTAACGTAACCTTAGGTACAATACTTTTTCAAACTTAAAAATAATGTACAGTATACCACCCAGCTCTCTGTTTGGAACCAATGGGTTAATGCCATAGAGTGCTGGACGGTGTACTGTATTTTTAGCTATAACGGTACTGATTCACAAAAAGGTATGCATTTTTTTTTTTGCAGTTAGCAGTGGTTTTCTGTTACATATAAAAAATTTGCTTATTGCAAAGGTATGAAAGAATGTGCGATATACACTTAACAATTTCAATTTGACCAATTTCTTAGCCTAATATGATGACTCGGATAGACCATGTGAATATGAAAATACGTTCATATTCACAAGTTGAGAGACTAGACACTCATAATGTCATGTTTATCAATATTAGCAAACCCGCTTATTTTTATAAATTACTCTTCCCATGTCGATCAATTCACAAATAAAAGGAATGTGTGTGCTTAGTATATATTCTTTGCTATTTATTTTAAGCTATTAAAAGTCATATTGACCTCATTGTTATATCATTGTACTGTAGATTAATGGTAACACATTTGGATAGCTATACCTGTCAGAACAGTGTGTGTGCAAGCAAGAGAGAGAGATGGCAGCAGGAAAAGGTCAGGTTTAAATAATGCAAACCATGGCCATTTTGTCTGCCATGTCTGTGTAAGTGAAGGACCAGGCAGATGAAAAAGACATCATTTGAAACCGGCGAGACAAACATTTCACATCAGTCAGACAGGGTTAAAAGTTGTTGAAAAGAATTCAGCTAAACCTGTAGCCCTGGGGTCCATTTGGCATTACAGCCCCAAACACAAACACAAGATTTCACTATGTCTTGGTTCAGTTTCTTACATTCGTAAATATTACACTACCATAAACAAGCTAACTCTGGCACTATCCACCCGGAAGTACCACTAACCTGTACGTGTACAAACATTTTGATTTGGTCTATAGTGTAGACACGCTTTGGTTTAAAAAAGGAACTGCAGTCATACTTTTTTCAAGAAGTTGCTTTGGAAAATAAAATACTACCAAATACCTTAATAGCTTCAATACTGAAAAAAAATTGTCATTTAATATTTTAGTCATATTGCCCATCACTACATCATACCCATATTTTCCTTTCATTAACCATTCCTAAAAACATCCTTCAATCATATTCCTTTTCAACAGTAAAAACTGCAGCTGAAACAGCATTCCCTGGTGAAATACCAATTAGGGGTCAGTATGGCCATCAAATCACAGCCAATCAACAGTAGTTCCATGCATCATAGTTATAGAGAAAGTCTATGAATTTTATCCACAGAACTCTACGCCCACCGGTCAGCCTTAATGAGAGCTTATTGAGATCAGAGGTTTTCTAATCAGCTCTGTTCTTTAGCACCATGCAGACAGAGCTTATTGTTCTGTATTCAGACAATACAGTGTATTACAGCTTGAAACGCTTTCTTTTGTGAAGTATTGTCCGGTTAAAAATGGTTAAAAAAGGGACATTGCAAAGTGGGCTATTAAAGAACACAATTCAATGACTCATGCACTTGACCACATCCTGGACACACACATTATACTAACAGTCAGACAGCAGGGAAAACTTGCTTTAAAACTGAGCACAGCAGTGTATCACACGTCTACTCCTGTTCATCACTTCCTACATTCCCCTGTACTTCATAGCTTGACATACACTATGGTGACACATGTATGAGAATTTTGCAGGCTGTATAACATAACATGTCAGACGTGACTACCAGTGTTCTCCATTTATGGTCCATCTGAGCAAGACATGAATGTCCATTAACCTGCTAAGCAATGCTCCAACACCAACTATGATAATCAGAATAATAACTTGTACCTGCAGATGCTATCAAACGCCCCAAAAATGGATATTCAAACAGTAGTGATTTTTAACACAGTATTCTTTGTCTACCTTGAGAGGAATGCTAGGTATGAACTGGGCTAAGAAGAAAGAACAGTTCAAAGGGCCCATTGCATTGGCGCATGGATCTGAGGAACACCAACTGCTGCAGACATGTAAAAGACATGGTGCTGAAGAGCACTGGCTCCACTCGTTAGTAGCCCTAAGTTCTGGACAAAAGGAGTGGTGTGGGGCCAAGAACCATGGCATGAGGCCAGCCGCCTGTTTGAAGCTCTGCCAAAAGCCCAATATTCAGATCAGACATTCTGCACCAGGCTGAAGAATATGACTTCCATTTCCACAGAAATCACAGAGATGTCAATTAAGTATAACCGGCACTGTCTATAAAGGTTTTCAGTCTTCCACATGGTTTTGTAATGACTTTTGCAAATAAGTCAGGGTGGCTGGACTTCATTGGTGCCTCAGACTGGTGCACCATCATCAAGACTATACACTATATGGCCAAAATTAGATGAACATATGTGGACAGTGTGGACAATACTGTGGACAATACGTGGACAATACTGAGTATTGAACATCCCATCCCAAAACCATAGGCATTAATACTGAGTTGTTCCCCCTTCACTGCTATAACAGCCTCCACTCTTCTGAGAAAGCTTTCCACAAGATTTTGAACTGTGGGGATTTGTGCCCATTCAGCGACAAAAACAGAAGAGGCTGCGCACCGATGTCCAGCAACCAACCCTGGTAAACCATGTCTTTATGGACCTCATGTTGCACATAGGCACACTGTCATGCTGAAACAGGTTTGGGCTAGGCCTCTTAGTTCCAGTGAAAGGAAATCTTAATTCTAATAATTAACAATTATGTTTTTCCAGCTTTGTGGCAACAGTTTGGGAAAGACCCTTATATGGATTTTTACGGTCAGGTATCCACATACTTTTGACTAGTGAGAGTTTAGCTGACTTATTACTAGACAAAAGACCGCATCTATCAAAGCAAAGTTTTGAGCAATGCATCAGGGTCATGTAACTATTTCTGCATATCCACTACCAGGGTGAGTTTCTGGGATCTTGCATAGCAGGACCAGACATGATCACTCTGAAGATTCCTCTTTCCTTCCTTTATGGAAGGAATGTTCACAGGCCAGAGCCATGCTTATCTCATGTGAGCAAGTCCATTCCTCCTTCTGCCTTTCCTCCACAGGGGTTCGGGTCATTCCACTATGCTCCCACAGACTTCACAGGCCCAAGAACTGAGGCTACGCATAAAGACTTCCAGACCTGCAGCAGCTCTAATTAAGACCAGTCAAACACACACCTAGTAAAGACAGAGGGCCACTTAACATCAAAGGCTGTCCACCAATGTTCACTGTTAGATCCAGTCTTCTGGGATGTGCTTGGGGTGGTAAAACATTAACAGGCTATTCAGGCTTTAGAGGATTTTCTAGAACAGTTACATTTTCTGATAATAATATCTTGAGGCCAGTGAATGATTGTAATGGGTTCTTGGGACTTTACTTGAAGCTGATCAATTTACTTCCGCTAAGGTTATGGAAAACCCTTGGTGTTACAGATACCCTATAAGAAACACTTGGCAATGGCACTTCATCCTACTGCTGGCAGGTTCATTCATATTGTTAAACTGCTCTCAAGAAACCAGAAAGGACTCATATTTGATACATCATATTACAAAGAACATACAAGACTTTAGAATATGCTAAAAAGAATACTCCAGGAAAGAAGCTTCAGCACCTTGATCTTCAACCATATTTTGATTTGTATCAGTTAGAACTGCCCTTTCAAACTGTTAAGTCAATGTTTCCATGTAACTAGTCTTCATTAAACATTTTTACACTTAATCTATAATTAAAGCTTGTTACACCTTTTGAACTACCACTGTGTATTTCTTAAAAAGGCAGCACACTCTACAGAATTCAATGCACACAGAAAGAAAGTGCATCATGCTTCATTATATTGTTAAATATATATTCAGTTAATTGTGTACAGTATGAGGGCAGAAGATCTCAATTCCCATGGCAACAACCCTAACCCCACATTAGATAATTTGCCCTGTCCTAAATTTGCTTCAGTTAAAGGTTAGACTTCTCTCATATTTTCAAGTAAGGTTAAGCTAATTAACCAAAATGACATTTTTAATAATCGTCTTTAACAAGCCTTTGAACCAATACTTCTTAGTTGACTGTATTCCCACAACACCCACACTTACTTATGGCAAGGATTTTTTAATTGTGTAACAATGTAACAAGTAAATGAGAACTTGATTACTGGTCTCATGTAACCCAGCTCTCTGATAAACCCACACTTTTTCCTTCCTGTAAAAAACCTTTTGCCTCTGGATAAATCCTAGCAAAGGAAGAGGGCTCTCGTCCCAGTGTTAGTTGAACCCCTGAGGATTGGAAGCAGCAGCTCATTTGTCAGCATCCTGGAGTGACCCGAGGTTCACTCAACTCTGCTATCAATTTGGACACTCGCCCAGGGCACCAGTATCTGTTGTGAGGGGGTTGCTGGGCTTGAAGTGCTGCACAATGGGACCCCTGTACTTTTTTACATCAAGGATATTTTTATAAGCTTCAGCTTAAACTACAACTATAGTAGTGTGAGAGAGCTACACTTTTTATTTTGGATGTCGGCATCATTGTGTTCAATACTTCTTCCACATTTATAGCTGATGTATAATTTACAGCATGTGAGAAGCAAAGGGTACTGGGTGTTGGAGCTGGCAAAATTTCATTTATTCAGGTTACGCTATTATATTATCACATAAACTCCAAATACTGATGTGAAATGAAAATGTATAATAATAGCCTTCCACTATGCTAATCATTACTGTCACTAAGATGGTAAAATAGTAATGTTTAAGCTCTGGAGGCCTGGAGCATGCCTGAGTGAGCGGAACACCATGCTGCCCCCACATGCGGGGAAAAAAAGTTTACAAGGAGGATATATGTTGCGTAAAGAGGAAGTTAAGTCTGCAGGCTGCATATTTTGTGTAGGAGAGTGTGTCTAAAAGGCAGGAAGCCTCCTTACTGAGCATGAGCGCCGCAATCCATAACCGAATCATAAACCCTTAAACTCCTGCCTTATTGTTGAGTTATTTATCTTAAAGAGTGTTATTCAGTAATTGCTACAAAATATCCTGTAGCTAGAGTGAAACTATATATGTTGTATATAGTTACGAGAGTGACCAACTTGAGGGTGGATCCAGCTTTATATTTATTTGTAAATATACGTTATTTATAAGGTTTGAATGGTCTTGCAATAGCAAACATTAAAGTTTGCAACTAATGGTTCATGCACAATTTTTGACAATATGCCACTCTAGCAATAATGAAAAACATCTTTCCTGCCAGCCTTTTTTCTTTGAATGTTTGCACTCTTCTTATTGTTTAATTTGTGAAATTGTAGAAAACTACAACATTAGCGCACATTCACAAAGCAAGTTATTAGAGTCAAGTTAATGGTATCTTTTGGCTGTTGCTCAAAATGGCATTGTGTAAATTATATCACAATATATAACGAGAATTACAAATATACAGACATTAAAAATATTGGTAAGGCCATGTTAAGAAGGGAGAGACCATATGTATATACAAATTAAGGCTGATTAGTAACTTGGGGTCAGAACGCTCTGTGAGAACACTTACCAGACCGTCACAGTTGTTAATAGCAACCGACGCTCCAGGCACGTCAGTGATGTCCCCAATAAAATTGCAGTCCGTCTTAAGCAGCTCTCTCCTCAGAATCCTGTCTGCGTAGGTGTCATTCTCTGTGCCATTGCCAGGCACCAAAACCTCGTCGTGCCACTCTACCATGGCGCCAGGTGCCACTAGCCTTCTGTTGGGCCAGAGCCGCAGGTGAAACTCCTTGCCAAAAGCAGTGACATTGAAGAAGAGTTTCTCACCTGCTGGCTCAGTGGCATAGGGCACGTTGCGCTTGACACGCTGCTTGTGATTTGCTGAGAGGAGGTGTGACAAGAAGTGGCCGCCTGAGTCAGTGCTGATAGGCGTGACCAGGCCATACTCCTTCAGTCGGCTCTTCAAGAAGTCTGATGAGATAGCAGAGAGAAAGCACATCAGGTCAGTAGTCAGACCTTCTACAGAAATCATTAATCATTAAAAGGTCTCTGCTTGGTCAAGGCTCTAACTTCTGAAATTGAATACAGCCCTAATCTTAAGAGAGAAAAACTCTCAAACTTTTTAGGAATTACTCTAACCAGGCACTAGTTCCTTCTGACAGAAAAAAACACATATGTAACAACCTAGAACACGGTCTGTAATTATATAATTCCTCTGAACTCGCTATGCTGTTTCATTTATATGGCAGTATTCCATCGGACACTCATTTACTCATTTGTGGTTAACTAAATAGGCAGAGGATGTTTAACGCTCTCAAACAGTATAATTCCAAGGTAAATTTCCACCACAATTGGCCTGCCACATGTATAAACGATGGCTTGAATGCAGGTAAGCATCTGAAATAGGTAAAAAGTTATTGAAGTGCCTTGTAATTTGCTTGCGGTACCTTTACCAATGTAGAATATAAAAGCAGATGTTATTGTCTAGCACACTGTGTAAGGTTGACAAAATTAAAGGCTTTGCCTCCCTGCAAGGTCTGGTTTCAGGCACATTTACAACAAAAAATAATAAAGTTTGCTTACAGTATTCAAGACATCTGTCAAATTCTAGGTAAAACAACCTCTAGAGGGATATCCTACAGTCAAGTGACAAATTAAAGGAAAAACCCAACCTAAACTGTGGACATGAGGGGTTGGGAGAGTGGAAACCTAACTGCCTCGAAGCATGCTTACTTAATAGTCCAGTTAAGCTAATCAGAAGGAAGCCTTATGGCACGTGTCAAACAAAAGGGCCTCGAGACAAGTTCAGCCCGCAGCCTTGCCGCCTCCCATTGCATATTGCCCTGTTTCAATTTGTTGTCATTAAAAAATAAATGTATTAAAATGTAATATTTCATTTGTGTCAGTGTCATCTTGTGTCAATACGAAGCCTGTATCGGGATATGTCTCGTATCATGGCTTTAGTGTACCGTCTCATGCCTAGTGTAAAGCTTCTACGACACATCACTCCAAAATCTTCCATAGGTGATCAGATCTGGAGACTGTGAAGGCCATAGCATATGATTTCCATCATTTACCAACTCAATAAACCATTCTGTGAGCCCTCGTGCCCTGTGGATGGAGAGCAGTCATCCAGGAAGAGACCACTCCCATCAGGATAGAAATGTTTCATCATAGGATAAAGGCAATCAGAAGAATTTCGCACTGATTTGCAGTGACCTTTCCCTTGAAAGGAACAAGTGGACCAGAACCGCCCCAGGAAAATGTCTCCAGAGCCACCGTTTTTTTCTTTTAATTCATCACTCATCTGTAGTTCCTGTAAAAACACTGTTGATATCTCTGATACATCTATTTGAATTCTTGACTATTTACAAGAATATAAATGAGCCTTGGTCCAAATGAAAAAATATACATTTGTAAGTTGGGCAAACTAGACCGTAGCAACTTAAAAAAAAAGTAAACCTCAAGAATAAGTATCCTGTTCTCTTCCCATGAAGAGAATTTTCTTCCCATGCAGTTTGTTTAAAATGTCATAAAACTGAATAGAGCATTTTTGTCCGTAAAAGTCTACAAAGATGTTTCTGAATGGCATAAGAGTAACAGTCTTTGGCAATGTTGTGGCAATACTGTAACTGCTCTAACAGCCAGTAAAGCTCATTAAATTGGACTGTAACAGTTGAACTGAATTATAACTCTCTATAACTATAATCTCTCTCTGTGGATGAGATTGAGTAAGGTGTGCAACCTATCCAACTTTCCAAGATAAACATAAAGAAGTCCCATAAAGGAGAACTCTATCAGTTATTCATTTGCTAATTATGTAATAAGTGTATATAATTTTTACACAGCTATGAAGCAGTCTTGCTCTTACTCTTTGGTAACAGGATAGGTATTGTATGTACCTGACTTTGTTTTTCTTCAATTACGTTATAAATATAACTACTAACAAACTTGATTTCAAATATGATAAAACAGGCTCAGCATTATTCCACATATGTCTAGATTGTAAATTAGCACATATCTTTAATGTTACAATAATGTGAAAATTTGTTAAAGTCCTCTCCACAAACAGTTTGAACTGCTATGAGTCCATGTTTTTTATTGTCTTGATAATGAATTTGGTGTGTCTAGACTGATTGAGGTAGACTGAGCTCTAATCTGCAGTACTTCTTAACTTCTGAACTTCTTTAAATGTTCCAATTTAGTCCACTAATATTATATCTCGCCTATTCTTCCAATCTGGCTATCTGGTCTCAGTTTTGAACTGCCCAGGTGCTGTCAGTTATACAATATTCATGATTTCTGGTTGTAATCCATGAATCCATGAATGCACCCACACAGTTTATCTGCAATCCAGTACACTTCAATCCTAGTTTACTCTATTAAGTTTTGTTTTCTGTTGGAAATAATAATAATAATAATAATAATAATAATAATAATCAAATCTTAATTTCATTTTTTAACACCTATAAAAATAAATAATAGAAACTGACAAACAGATTGAAAGGCGGCATTCTATTAATATTCGGTGTTATATTTGAGTGTATTCCAGTTAGAATATATAGTCCTTTCACAACTTTTCTCACTTTTTGGCCCACTGTGGCCTTCCCACTTGGCATGAAATAAACCCATTTACACTCCACTTTTTCCTCAAGTGTTACCTGAGAGCAATTAACATTTGCTCCTTAAACTCCAGCTGCTCCTCTAAAACAGTGTCGCTGTTCACATAATTACTTAAACGCCAACTTAAAACAAATCTGGCTGTGAAGTTTTCTAAAAAGAAGTGTATAGGATCAAAACGCTGTGCCTTACCTTCTTTATTAATTTCGCCAGCCTGAAAGAAAGGAGAAAGAGTTTTAAAGTGATCAAAATGCACACACATACAGAGCCAAGGTCTACACTTTGAGATCAAAACTTTTTTTAGATTCGAAAGGAGAGTAAAGTTATAAAAGTGCTGAGGAATGTGGCAGATTGCAGGTTGAACTTTTAGATTTTACTTGCTTATTGACTGATTATACACTCTGTGAAAAACGAGCGTATAAAGTGTGCCTTCGCTGTGGCTGGTGCTGGTGCCGTATCCTCACACTTACACCTCCTGTACCTTTAATATGTATCTTTCACCTGGAAATGTGCATGTAGTGTACTTTCAAGCTTTACACTAAAAACTAATTATGGTTCATTTATGTGTCTAAAATCAATTTTTTCACATTTTTAACTCAGAATTTATCCACATTTCCAGGCGAAAGGTACATATTAAAGCTACAAAAAAGGTGGACTCTTTAAAAATAAGACCAGCAATGAGGAAATGTACAGTTCTGGACTATTTTCCTGAGAGTGTCCATAAGACTTGACATCAAACCTGACAGTTTGGCAAACATGTAAGATATTAGAATGAAATTCACCCCTTACCTAGTTGACCCATGTCCAGAAGAGCACACTTCAGTCTATTAAACGGCTTTTATACCAGTCAGTCATGTAAATAATTAGATTTTTGTTCAGACGTACCGGCGATATTAGCTAACGTTTCATATCGCGATATTACCGTTAAGTCCGCTTAGCTACACGCTAGGCTTCTGTCAGGCGACAAATGTGGTTCCTTGCCATTCTTACAAGGTTCCAAACTTTTTTTTTAATCAAAGTTTCAAATTTTCTCCATTTTCTTTCTTTCAGAACCAGAAGACTAGAAGTTTGACTTACCAAAGTGGCTGAGGTCAAAGCCACTACAACGAGTAACCTGAGTGACAGCGCGTCCATCACGAGTCGGCTTTTTTCCCTTCAACTTTCAGTCTGAAGAAAAAAACTAAAGTTCAAGTCTTCCAAAAAAAAAAGAAAAAGAAAAAACTACCACTTGGCCACAAAATTCATTCTTTAACCAACAAACCAACATAAAAAGTAGGGATGGTTGCGTCAGTCGAAAGTTTGTAGCACTCGGGTCAATGTTTAGTTTTTGTTACTTTTTAAAACAACTGAAAATACTAATGAGCTGTAAGACTGAGCCTTGTGCTGGCTGGACAGAGCCGCGTGTGTGTCCTCGTGTGTGTGTGAGTGAGTGTGTGTGTGTGTGTGTGAGTGTGTGTGTGTGAGAGAGAGAGAGAGAGAGAGAGAGAGGCGGCTCGCGCGACCTGGCTAATAAACTCCAGAGCAGCTCTGGCCGTGACGTCACTGGCTGTCCGTTAGTAGCGAAGCGCGCGCTGAGAGGAGGAGGAGGAGGAATATGGAAAGAAAACACATGGTAGTACTTTTGCCAAAGTGAACTGTGAAGACCCAGTTTGTCGTCTACCTCTGTTCGAAAACTGAAGTGCTGCTAATACAACATTTAAGCCGTCACCTTTGTATTAGAAAGTAATTTGTATTTGTATGATGGCCTCCCAAAAAACCTTTCACACAGTCAAACTTTCTACTAAATCCTGTAGTTCTGAGACGTACTGACTTCTCTTTTATGTGTAACTCAACCGGAAGTAATGTTATGGTTGCCTCCAAAAAAAAAAAAAGAAAAGGGAAGAAAATTGCATTTAAAGACTTAACTCCAATTCCACTGAAAGACACCTCACTTAACTTCTATAACATTTATAACCTAATATACTTTTGTAAAGTACATTATTCTCCACGTTTACAATGGGAAATGAGGTACCACTTTGGCCCTGTTCACACCTGGCATTAACATTAACACGCATCCTGGGTGATCCGTCCGTAAGTGGACAGTGCTAAGTAAGGGTGTGAACAGGGTCAAAAGCATTTCGAAGATGCATTGTGATCTGATCACGCAAACTACATTCGGAGGTGGTCTGGGATGCATGTGGCCACTTCACTTTTGTTCCGTGAACCCGCCTGATCGACTGCATCATTGCCCTAGCGAGAAACTGCGTAATCATGGCAAGACTGTTTGAAATTCATGTTGCTCTGATAATAATTCTCCACTATCCACTGATAATAACTCTCCCCTGCACTTCTAATGTGCACCCATTCTGCATTCTGCAGGGTCTTGTGACTAAGACATCAGAAATGAAAGCAGCTGCTTTTTATAGCTTCGTTCATCGTCTTATCTCCTGTTCAAGTATTATTAAGAACCCATTGCAAGCAAAACCTTTGAAACAGCCTGCACATGAACATAAAATAGGATTCGCGGGAGATTTCTGCCTGAAAACAAATACAGCGGAAGGCTGACATAGTGAAAGTGCATGAAACCTTTCCTCCAGCAGCAGTGATGTATGAAATCCGAATGCAAGTGGTCACAGGGGACACATTCATAATGCCAGGTGTGAGCGACTGTGCGTCTCGGCTGTCCACTTGTGGTTGGATCACTCGAGACGGATGTGAATACCAGGTGTGGACAGGGCCTTAGATTATGAGCAACATCCACATCAATCTCTGTCTCATCATGTGAGGAAGAGTCACTCACAGCTTTTGAAAACCGGAGCCTAATCCATCTACATTTACTAGAATGCTCACTTTACGCCCTAACATTGGTGGAGAAATAATCACTGACTATTTCGGTCAGTTCTGTTCTGTTGGCTAAATTTTGTGTTATTAATGCCTTTTAATTAGATCACTCAGACATTCTGACAGAGTCTGTAAGCACTCTTCTCTGTTTTGACGATGATGTGACAGTGAAAATGTCAGCTGGTGTCTGATCACAAACTGAATTGATTAGGCTTTGACATGTAACTATCCAAAAACCTTTCTCTATTTATATCTTTTCTCTGGCTTGTTAACCAACATGATCTTGGCAGGCAGACAGCCAGAGCAAGGTTAGAAAATAACCTTAAAATATTTCCATATAATTTTGGTAAAATTTATTTATGCTTTCTTAAAGTGGAGATGTCAATTTTGGTCAAAACTTGATATTTTTTTAATTTTGCTGTTTTCCAGAATTCAGCTGTAGCAACTTCCAATGGGTTTTCTGGGCCGCCTCACATTTACATTTACAGCATTTAACACATGACTTTATCCAGACTGAACTGGTGTAGAAGTAGGGCTGCAGTGCTCGTTTGAAGACAGCCGGTGACTCAGCTATTCTGAATGCCAGGGGAAGTTCATTCCACCACCTGGGTGCCAATACAGAGAAGAGGCTTGATGCACGTCTTTCCTGCGAGTCAGATGGTGGGTCAAGCTTGAAGGGAAGTACGGGAAGTTCAGGCTTGTACGGCCAAGCACCAGTGTTTAAATCTTATTCGTGCAGCCACAGGAAGCCAGTGGAAGGAACACAGCTAATGGGGTTATGTGGGAAAACCTAGGGAGAGGTGGTTTACAAAAAAAAAAAAACATTTAACCTTTGAACCATACTATGAATTTAAATCAGATTTTATATTGGCCTGCCAGGTTTGTCTAGATCTAGCGCCTATATGGCAGGATGATATTTTTCACCTCTATTCAGCTCTATATTATTTCACTTTCTTTCCGTGATAGATCTGTGAGGGAAAAATAAATTGATGAGGATTGATATTTCACTCACATAAGTTAAAGACATGGGGTGTATTTCGATGCTGTTGCAAATGTTTAGGTTATCACAATATGCTTTTCTTTTAGGCCAAAGGTGTTTGACTGGTAACAAGAGATCCACTGACCATCCACTGTGTACAGCTGAGAGGTGTTATGCAATGCCTATACATGTAGGTTTAACTGAGCAGAAGAGAGTTGAGCAATAGATTATATCCCACTATGTTGAGAACAAGTAATCAAAGCCTTTACTTAAACTGTATATACTTTTGGGTCATAAATTTTTACTTAATATAGGACAAACTAACTAAAATAGAACAAACTTTTTCCAGACTGTTCCAGACTTTTTTATCAGACTGTTTGTACTTGACTAAATAAAAGAAATAAAACATGATGGGGCATTCTATTATAGGTAAATAATCACTGACGGTGGTGTGATACCCCAAAGTAGATTATTTTCCTATAGTGTTTCATTCCTCCTATACCACAGTGATTTGCCAATGGTTATGAGTTTCAATAAATTAATGAAAAACACTGTGTGCTTTTAAAGCACTTTTAGGAACATTTCATGTCAAATTCACTTACATTATAGTTCACTTACATTATAACAGATATAAACAGTCGTCCTTTACTGTAGGAAACATAACATATTAGAATATGTTTTTCACAGTTTTGGGTCAAGATGACAAGAGAAAACGATGACTTTAAATGACTTTAAACAGTGAGTTCATTATTGGGGCACAGATTACAGGAGCTTCAGTTCCAAGACTGCTCAACTGGTGAGAGTTTCAATCAGAACAGTGACTAAAGTGATATCTGCATTTAGATCTATGGGAATACACTCAATAACTAATTCTGATGCATTACTGCAACATATAAGGTGGCTGAGAATGTCAGTGCAGATCATGATCAGACTGTCAGTAACAAATGTCCATAGACAAATACATAGAGAGGGATATTATAGTAGGGGTGTTACAATTGAGCGGTAACTGGTGCAAAAATGATAAGGACTGGTTTACAGAGAAAAAAGTGAGTCACATATTTTGGCTTGACATGTTAGACAGCACTCTCCATCACCATCATCAAAACACCCACTGAGCGAATATCTTTTGGAAGACTGGCATTCATCCCTCCATTACAGTTCCAGAGACTTGTACAATCTACGCCAAGGTCATTTGAAGCTGTTGTGGCAGCTTGTGGTGACTCAACATCTTACTGAGACTTTTTTTTGTTCCATTTTTGGCTATTTAGGTTTTTCAAGAGATTTATGTTTCTTGAACAAGTCCATAATCTAAAACAAACAGTCATTCACATAATCTCCATTTCCATATACACTTACACCTGACAACCTACCTGCCATTAATGAGGAGGATCCTCAACCAAATAACATCAGTAATAACAGAGATATAATGGGTGTTTTAAAATTTAGATGGCTGCAATGCAATAAAATGAAAAGACATGGGGACTGCTAAATATACATCAGCTGCTAAGTAGTGAATAGAAATGCTTTTAAAGTAGTATGTCTATTTCTTTAATGTATGCCTTTTGTCACTAGTCCTAATTGCTGTAAAGTGTATGATCCCACCAAACTATACCTACATAATCCTTTGTCAACTTCAACTCCAAGAGCTGAGTAGTCATAATTTAAAAAAAAAAATAGGTTTTTTGTTTGTTTTTTATGAGCTTTGGTTTGTTGATATAAAAGAAATACTGTCCTCTGTCTCCTGGAACCCCTTCTGACACACAAATACACATTCTAGCCTATTGCAAGAAACACACAGCACAGTAGTGGAGGATTTTCTCAGTCTTGTCCGTGGCTGCTCTCTCATTGTTTTGCTGAAATGCAGGGATGAAATTCCAGCAGCATTGTTAATGTTGATTCAAAAGGGGGCACTTGGGGGTCCTGAGAATCTGTCTCCCCTCAGGTCAGAATGAGCCTTAAGGTTTTATGGGGGGGTAAAACTGAATGTCAGCACCTCCTTTGTTTCCTGTCTGTGATTCCTTCCAAATGCACCCCCCTTTTCTTAATAGACATTTATTTAACACAGCTGTAAAATGACCAACAAAAGGATGACGTATCTGTGACGATGTTGGCATTAAGAACAACATCGTTGTTACTCAATGTGCATTCTGAGTTGGAGGGTTTTTAGTTTCTGATATACTTTATATTTATTAGATATTCATAAATTCAAGACAAACTTGCTATCGTACATTCTTCAGAATATTTAAAGAATTGCCTAAGCTCTAAAGTTTATTGTTATATGATTTCCCAATTTTATTTGTTTTAATCTTGTTGAAGGAATACTTGCATTTCAAGCAAGCCACCTTGTTTTGTACAAAGCCAGACCTCACGTCGTTGGTAATTTGTAAACCGCCTGACCGCGCTGACATCAGTACGGGCAATTATAGATGCAAAACAGGCAGATAAATGTCATGTTTCTCATTTGCTATGCTCATATCATTGTTTCAGAACAAAGAAACAAGGACAACAATGGAAACCAAAGGCATGCCAAAGTCACAATGGCACATCTTGCTGGTGGCATGACCCATCCACCCTAAGGCTGAATGGGTTTGTCTACAGACGTCACTATAGGAAAAAAGAGGTATAGCATTAAAAATCATTGGGGAGCAGTGGAACACTGTGAAAGGGAGAGGAGTAACATGGCTTGACATAATTGAACAAGTCATTGTCTGCTTGATCCTTAAAAAAAAAAGTCTATTTCTTTTTTACTCTGAGGCATTAGAAGAGCTTGACAACTCACAAATGGCGTTGAATAAGAAAACAATAATGCAGGGATAAGACAGTGTGAGAGTTTGTTAGACAGTTTTATTCATTTTACACAGAAAGGGCTTCACAATGGAATGAGACTGTTTTAATTGCAACTGCTCTGCTAATTGCCATGTTTGGAGTTTTACTGCGGAGACCCTGCAGAGTCTGCGGGAACACTATTTTCATGACGTGTTTGGAATGTGACCAAAGCCAGAACCACTCATCCACTAATGTGGTAACAGGACATGTCTTTTAGCCACCCAGGAACTCATCGGGTGCTCTACAAATGTCAAAGGGAGTCTTGGTTCATGTATTTTCTTTCTGTTTTGTATGGGCCAATGGAAACGGTAAAGTGAAATAGGGAAAGGAGGAGAAAGTGACCTACTTAAATGGAATTCCACTGGACACAAGCCACATTTTACTCCCTGTATTTTAACAAATATAGGTCACCGTTTCTACCAATTTGATACTTTCTACAACTGACACGATTAACAGTATGTGGTGTGAGCTGACATTATTTTTCCTCTATTTCACAATTTTCCAGCAACGTTTTGGCTCTTGCTCTTAGACGTTTGTGTGGGTGGACGTGAATGTGTGTGAGAGCATGTACACCACAAAATGGGGCAATACAACTTTTAATGCCAGAAGACAATTTTTCTGGACATGGTGTACACTCTGAAGGCGGTGTACACTCTGTAATATAATGTAAGTACAAGAAAAAAACACAACAGGCATTTGTTGTTTCTTTTAACTTTTATTATAGTTATTATAGTTTATTATATGTGGGCAGCACGGTGGCACAGCAAGCAGCATTGCCACATCTCAAAGCTCCAGGGTTCAACTCTGAGCTCAGGTTACTGTCTGTGCAAAGTTTCTCATGTTCTACCTGTCTTCGTGTTGGTTTCCTTTGGGTTCTCCAGTTTCCTCCCACTGTTCCTGTCCAAAAACATGCAGTTAAGTGGTCTGACTATGCCAAATTACACCGGGTGTGAATGAGTGTGTGAATGTGTGCGTGTGTATGGTGCACTGTGATGGACTGGTGTGATTAATTAGTGATCTAATTAGCCCTGTATTCAATTTGGGATAAAGCTGCCTGCATTTCGGCTGTATATGTTCTCCTGTGATCAAGTCCGTATTGTATGAAAGACAGTATCAGGATAGATGTCTTAGGCTTAAACGACCCCACAATTCAGTTAACTGGGTGATATTTACATGAAATATATGAAAAATATGCCAGGCAGAATCAAATGAAGCATAACATTTTTAATTTGCTTGTTACAAAAACACCCTATTATAATTTTGAAAACTGTCACAGGCCAGTGTGGTCATTATCACATGAAAAATTAATCAGTATTAATGGGTCAAATGACAAGGCATCTTCAACACCTGTACATGTCTGAATAAAAATGGCAGGCTCTGAGTATAGAACAGAGTATAGAAAGCCACTGCTGGCTTTACAAGGCAATGCATGCAGAGATTTGATATAATTTTAATGTAATTAACTGAAGATGGCACACGAAGGCCAGTAGGGGGCATTCGCAATCCTGCTTCAGCTGCCAATTTTTTGTTAAAGCATGTTGAGAAAAAAGGACAAGGAAGGGGGCATGAAAGAGAAGGGAAACTATGCTTCGTTCAAGCCCCCATTTCTACTCGATAAGCCTGAGGTGTTAGCCAAGGCATCTGTGCCAAAGCGGCACTATGGCCTACTCAATGAGCCTATTTGATCCCTCCTCAGTTGAATAGCCTGATAGTATCTCGCTGCTTAAGCCACAGCTTTTACTCTGGATGCAGAGAAATCACTTGGATAGAAAAAGCCACATGCAATCTGGCTGTGTTTCACAAAAGGAAAGTGCATTCAACTGCAATGAAAGATGATTATTTTATTCACCATAATTCTGAAGACTTATTACCATTTAATATTTCATAATGCATTAATCCTTATCAGACTGCTTGCTGCCCAACAATAAGCATTATTTGGGTTTAGGGCACATCACTGTTGAATTCTCGATTCTGATTGGTCAGGAGGACATATTGGTCTGATTGGACAGTTGTTCTAGTTGCAAGGTAAATCACAGATTAATGCACTCATTCTAATATATTGTTGGTTTTACACATTTACACATGATCAAAAAGGTATGTAAATTGTTAATATGATTTCTGTGAAATCACTTTGTCAATTTTATCAATTTTATCAACATACCAATTTAGCATTTTTGGAAGGAGTCTCCAGTGTCAGTGCTTTATAACAGTCAAAGTTGTAACTTTACATTTTCTGAAAAGGGAAAGTTTTCAGGACTGAGGACTTTGGGGTTACTTTGTAACATGACAAGCTGCATTTTTTTGTCTTGTTCATATTAATTTATAACATTTATAACATACTTATAATATATACTTATGATAACAGGAGATAAGCAATGAGTCTTTCACAGTGATGACAACTCCTCTCCTTGCTCTATGTATATGGGTTACATGAGCCGTAACATCAGCTGTTCAACAGTACAGGTACTCAAGCTGGGTCTAATTTGATTTGAGCCAAAACACATGGGATGTCCAGAAATCTGGACATACTTGCATTCTTGCAATTCAATTAAAAAAAGGAAGCTGATCATGATAACACCAGGAAGCAAGGCTTTTACTGACATTCAGTAATGGTCAGTGCACAGTGTAGTGGAGGAAAGCGAAGAGTTATTTGACTAGACGTCTATTTTTCGTCAGGTAAGATAATGTGCATGGTGGTCCATCTGCACATAACGCTATCCCAGCAACTCACCACAGACGAGACAGAGGTGCCCTCTGCCACTGGCCTGCCCTGTTGATGTTGGCATAGGCAAGCTATCACAGGGCCCCAGCCCCACAGGAAAGTCTAATATTTGAACTTTTCACTCCTGTTGCGGCTGCGACCCTGAAAAAAAAAGGTTTTGTCGAAGAGATGACAACCAGACAGAGAAAATAAGCACAGCAGGGTTTGCCACAGGCTGTCTTTCTCCAACCATTTGCGCTGAATAGAGCTGCAAATTCTCACAAAATAAGTGCTGGATTTCTTGTTTGAGTTGTGCAATAACATGAGTAACTCTCAGTGGGGCAAACTATAGATTATTGGATTAGAAACTGGTGGATCTTAGATCAAGCCTTTTTTTTTTTTTTTTTTTTACAAGTTTTTTGAGGAAAATTTGAGCAGCTTAGATGATGCCTTTAGGGTTAGCTAATGATAATTGCATTTTATATGAAGGCACATTTGTAGTCTGCTGTGTTCTGTAAATGATGGAAACACATTTTTTAAAGTAAACAAATACTTATAAATATTTCATTGCTACATTTTTCACCTTTGCTTGATGACCTAGTTGATGTTAGCTCATTCACAATGACTGCATTAGATTAACTTTTAGATTAAATGCTAAGTTTTAACAGCATTTATTGCTGCAATGCAAGATATTTGTTAAAAAACTGAAGATGACAAAAGATGTTCTATTTGAGGGGTTTTTATTAAGAAAAAATAAAGATATCCTACAGAAAGGGATTATTGTGTAGAATGTGTAGGATCATTAAGATGTCCTTAAACAAAGCCCAATATTGATCTGAGGCGGTAATCAAGCGAAGTCTCAAAGCATCGCATGTGCTGGACAAAGTTAAACATTATCAATATGTTTTCCCCTAAACTCAGATGGAGAGAATAAATTATTATCATTATATAATAAATTATTATATAATTCTCACTGGCGAATTTAAAGTGTACATTTACAAGACAACGTATACTTGCTGTCTTTTAACATTACTGTTATGCTTTTCTCTTCAGGATTTGTCCTCGAGTTAGTGCTAAAGGAATGAAAAGTGACAGCCATGGGCTCTATTTCAGAAATTGGTTCCTATGTTCCCAAATCTTTTCACTATCAAGAACTGTTAGCAACTGTCATTTTGTCACTATGACATTTTTCTTTACTAAAATATGTCTTTAAAAAAAAATCATCGTTCAGTTGCAGAGTACAATCTGGACTTCTGCTAGTCTATGCTGGAAGGAAACTGCTCATTTGTAACATTCAGAAAGGATTTGAGATCAGATATCACCAATGACAAGTTGTGATGAGAAGACACACTTATTGATCTGTCCGTCTGGCTGGACAATCTCCTACGAGAATGATAGTAAGTGGACAAATCCCCTCCGGCATCCTGTTCTGACAACACGCCACCTTTTCCCAAAAACTTCCTCAAATGCATGCAACTGGTAGGAATTCAGCTCTCCCAAGACAAACAACAACAGAGTCCAAGGAGCTCTCAGTCTCTGTGAAGAGCTCTTCAGTTCAAACTCTGGTCAAGGTCCGTGTCTAGTATCATGACCTCTTGGAGGTGTTTAGGAAGAGCAAAGCCACTGTCCTTCCCCTACATTAGGGCTGTCAAACTCAAATTCTGCTTAGGCCACATCAGCCTTTTTGTGTGACCCTGGACGGCTGTAATCAAAGTCTATAATTTTTTTAAACTTATTTAACATTTTCTATCGACTAACACCAATAACCTCGGCTCTAATTTTAGAATAGGACATTTGTATAGGAAAAAGAGGACCTATATTACAGTGTATGCACTATTAGGTAATAACATTTATTATACTGATTATAATAAGTTTTGAAGAATGCATTCCTGGTGAAGTAGCTGCTGGAGGTTACTGCAAAAGGAAAGCAGATCAGCAGATTTATAACATAAGGTGTAATTTTTGCTTATATTAACATGTTATTTTAATCAATTTCAGTGGAACAGTGTTATATTAATATAGAAAGATTGTTTGAAGGTAGATTGTGCCTAAATTATTAAGTAACAAACCGCATCACTGCTTTAAACACTGAGCCACCATGACCAGCTCAACTAGCTCGTACTGAGTCTATGCAAACTTTTAGGGAAGTTAATTCAGTAACAGTAATTCAGTAAGTGGTTAAATCAATGTGATCTAGTAGCACTAATTGAGATGGCTCAGTAGTTAAGGATTTGAGTTACAGATCATAAGGCCATGTGCTCAAATCCCAGCACTGCCAAAACTAGCACGGTTGGGTCCTTGAGACCCTTAACCTTCAGCTCAGCTGCATCCTGCATCAGCCAAATGAGCAAATGTACAGGATTATGTGTTATTTTATACTACGTAAGATATTACAGTATTTTACTGTTTTGCAGTTGCTTACTTTACAGCAACTTTTACACTGTATTTTTCAAAAACTGTCACAGACAGAAACGAATAATGACAAAGCATAGAGAGTAACTCTCAATAATGCAGAACAGTGCTACTGGATGGAGTGAGGCACTTCCCCTTTTGTCAGGCTTTCTGATGACAAAAATCTCAAATATCTGAAAAAGGAGGGGGAAAAAATCTGAAGAAGAGTATGAACCACTCAACAAGACTTGCTGGTCACTTTTTTTATTTATTTTAAGATTCAATTTTACAATCTATAGGCATGGAAGTAAAAACACAAAGGCCGATTCCCTGTCACATCTGTACCATTCAAAAGACACCACTCCATCCCTTCCTGGAACCTATCCTACCATCATACTGCATATTCACTGATATACACTGGAAGATGTAGAGATCTGTCAGTCCTCCCAAAGCACTCCCTCTCCCATAGATTCCCCTGAGGGTTTAACATATTTGCCCCATTTTAAGGTAATACCTCTATCCATTGTAATTACTGATAAACACTCTTGCATTGATTAACTCTCTTGCATTGGCCATTTGATTGTGGTGATATCCTCAGGTTAGACTGACATTAACTCAGAGCTTTTCCATGGAAGATCTTCATACAAGAGTGGTGAATTGGGGACCTTGCTCAGAGATAAGATCTTCTGGGATATCTTCTGATGAAGACAAGGAGAATGAGACATATTGTATCTTGACAATGGTCAGGATGGTGCTAAAAAAATCCAGTGGTCTTCCAGGCTTACAGAAACTGGGCAGTTGAAGATTAGAAAATTTCTGTGCCCACTGTAGCCTCAGATTTCTGTTCTTATCTGACAGGAGTGGAACCCAATGTGATCTGCTGCTGCAGCCCATGCACCTCAAGGTGTGACATGCTGTGCATTCTAAGATGCTTTTCTTCTCACCATAGTTGTAAAGAGTGATTATTTGAGTTACTGTAGCCTTCCTCTCAGCTCGAACCATCCTGGTCATTTTCCTCAGACTTCTCTCATCAACAAGGTGTTTCCACCTTCAGAAATGCTGGTCACTGGATGTTTTTTTTTTAAAATTATTTTCCATACCATTCTGTGTAAACTCTAGAGTCTGTTGTGAGTGAAAATCCCAGGAGATCATCTGTTTCTGAAAACAAGCATGTCTGGCATCAACAGCCATGCCACAGTCAAAGTCACTGAGATCACATGTTTTCCCCATTCTGTGTGATGTAAACATTAATCTGTGTGATTTATGCATTGTGCTCCTCCCACATGATTGGCTGATTGGATAATTGCATGAATAAACAGGTGTACAGGTTTTCTATAAAGTGGAGAGTGACTATAGATGTGATCCTCTACATTCTGAAAATGAAAGATATGTTTTTAAATGATTATTCTCTTTTCACTTTCAAATTCTTAAGTACACACACACACACATGCACATGCACATGCACACACGTGAGATCTGGCTGCTAAATGGAGGAATATGCTCTATCATTAGCAAAATAATAGTAAGACTTGGCAGCTGGGACAGATCAAATTTATATCATAACTGAGAAATACATAGTTAAAGAAAAGCAGTTTTGTTGAGCCTAATGCTCCACAATCCTCTTTCTCCTGTGTAATCTCTGAGTTTGATCCACAGGAAAAAGGAATATGTGCACGTGCAAAACCATTAGCTTTGTTAGTTAATGAGTACAGCGCCCCAGTCTCTGCAGAATAAAAAACTGCTCATTTAAAATGTATTTATTTTTGCTGTTTGTATTTTTAAATCTTTGTTAAACTTTAATAAAAGGCTAGATAAAAAAGTAGTGCTTTAAGCCTTTTGTTTTTTCGTTTTATGCTTCTGGGGAAATGTTTTTTTTTTTGCCTCTTAAATAATTCAGAAATCTCTGGAGATGTCATTAGGAGAATAATTCTTTGCCTATGTGGAGAAAGCCAAATGAGCTTAAAAGTATGGCAATGGTCTTTGAAAAAGACAGAAAAAACAGAGCACAGCCAATGCTTTTTACTAGAAGCCAATAGATTACTATTATTATTACATTAATGAATGAAAGAAAGAATGAAGGAAATTAATCCTTTTTCGAAAGACATGCAAATTTCTAAGTATATTCCACTGGCTTTGGCTTATTTCTTCAGGGAAATAAGTTGCTTGGAGGTCCATTTTAGGTCCAAGTTATAACACTACAATATGTTGAAAAAAGTTAAAGGGGTTAAAAGTTAAAAGTAAAAGTTGAAAGTTAAATATTTATGCAAGGCACTGTAGGGTTTTAGTAGCTAATATTTCTCTGTTTTGAGACCTTTTTTCTTCACTGGTAATATTCCTCATGTAGCTTTACTTTAAATCCATACTGAGCACATCACTTTTTAAATCTTGTATCACAATTTAAGTTTTTCCAATTTCATCTGTTCTAGGAGTCAAAGAAATCTGCAGAAATATACATAATTAACTATTAATGTCAACCTCCAAATGTTTTTATGCTGATTTACAGTGGATGCATTGTGAAAAAGGTATGCAAATGAATGAAAGCTTTAGGATTGGGCCACCTAAGCAAAGACAGCAGAAGTGTGGCTTTTAACTCACACAGAAAGCTTGCCTTTAATCTACTCCAGGGCCTCTGATGTAACGATTGCTTGGATCAGGGAGATGCCCATCCACTTGCCATCACTCATACATGCTTTAGAGCAATTGTACCTCATACAAGAATGCACCTTGTCAATTGCATATGACAGACCCAAATAAATTGCAGCCTTTCCTGGGATCTATGTGAAATTGTAGGAGACAATTTTACTTCGCTCTAAATGAAGAATAAAAGATAATTATTACAGAAATAGATAGGAAGTTTAGTCCAATATTGTTTGTCTGATCAGTTTGTTACCACTCTAGATACTTGGAAAAGACTTGACTGACTGTAGTAAGTCCACATTTGCTAGCTGAAAATGACCACCATTTTGAAACACAATCTCCAAAATGAGACAGCATGATTGCAATTCTCATAATCCAATTCAGTTCTTTCATTTATTCATTCATTCACCATCAATAATCGCTTTATCTTGGTCTGGGTCACATAGTGGATCCAAAGCTTCTCCCCAAACTCCGAGCTGAAGGCAGGGATTAACCCCAATAGGATGGTCGTGCATTTCTCTTACTATCCTTGTCAGGACCATTCACTGACATAATTATTAATGCAGCTAATTAATGCTACACCTACACCTAATCCTAACCCAAACCTAAACCTCAGTAACCAAATAGAAACATTTTGGATTTGAATTTGTAAACTAGCAACTTGTAAATCTGGCAATCGATTAACTGTCTTGTCTGCTGCTCCTCTTCTGACTATGGGGTAGCGTGATTCCTGTACCAATGGGCCTCTGTTAGCACTTCATTAGTATTTAAACAGAATTTAAAATGCATGGAATTGTGAATGAGAACTTTATTAGGATTGACGTTTGTTGAATGGCTAATATATATGGTGCGCCTATGGATGAGCCGCGACTGCTTCTATGTATAAACAGAAAGACTGATACTTTTTTAATTTCTTCAGTAAAATAACCTTTACTTTTTTAATTTCTTCAGTAAAATAACCTTTTATAATGAAATATGAATGAGTGAATGAATGAATGAATAATGAAATCTATCACAACATGTAGAAGAGGCAGAATAAAAATAAAACATCTTCAAATATGTCAAGGGAACTAATTTATGCCTGGGCATATTTCTTTCTAGTATTGTCTCACAGGAGAATCTTTTTCACCTCCTGAAATAAACAAAAAAAAAAACATTCAACCACTGGGCAATTCAATCCTGACCCTTTTGCTCCACCTTGAACTGTGACAGCTTGCTGCATTTTAATCCTTTCCCCATGGCTTAGACGTTATCGTTCATTTCAGCTCAAACTTCTGTACCTGACAGACCTGTAATATTAGCACAGATGGAAGTCTTCAAGGGAAGAATAGTATAAAAATCCAATTCCTCACTCCTTACAGATTGTCTCTGGCTCAAGTGATATTTCCATGACTAAAGCTGTGTGTCAAAATCAATAAAGCAGTGTACTTGCCTTTTCCCCTACAAACGCATCAGAAATGGATTTAAGTGGACTGTGGCAGTCAGGAGTTCCTTTGACACAATGTCTCAGAGGAAATTAAGCAAATGCAAATAAACAGCCAGCAGACACAGGTTCCTGTCAAACACATACAGCTTACATTAAGGGCTCAGTCTGTTTCTTCTGAACTTTAGGACATAGAGGGAAAAAAAAATTGCTGTCCGTACTTCCCATGTAAACTTTTGGAAATAACCATCTGTTTTGGATCATTATTTGTTGCTGTCACAAAGAATGTCAGATAACAAAAAATAAATTTCTTTGTAAAGAAATTTCTCTTTATATAGTCACAAAGTATGGGATAACAAGATGGAGTTGCATGTCCACCAATAATTCTGTTTTGTACATAGTCCAGATGAGAAAGCTAGAGGACCCGTTCTTTACATGTGCAGTGGGTGTACGAATGAGAGAATGTGTCGCTGTGTGTTCTGCAAATACTGGATCAGCAGTGGGAAAAGTGGCAGCATGTGTATACAGCTAAGTCCTTCCAGTAAGAGGGAGTGAAAAGAATGCCATTAAACATCTAAACACACAGAAGAGATGTGAGAGAGGGTGAGAGAATGACAAAGAGCATAGAGCACTGAAATATCTGCTTAGCCTCTCCACAATGCACACACCTGCTCTGTGTGTTGTTTTAAATCTGCATCCTTTTTTTTTGTACATAAATTCCGCGGAAGCACATCCAGACCCCTCGGTACACTGTGCTCCATCACCACCCAGGGTTTCTTCTGCTTTAGCAGACTAACCACAGCCAGTACTAATGCACTTGTAAGAAGAACAGGGAGGGAAAACTTTGCCACGACAAATAATCCTTCATATACCAATGGCAAGCATGAATTAATTTCGAGTTATGTTGTGTAATCTGTTTTGAAGTCAAATTGCCTTTGGTATGAAGGTTTTATAAGGTCTAAACTTGTGAAGGATTTTACTATTTGTACTCCTGCAGTTGATCATCAAGCAGGAACAAGTGGTGTCACATATTTCCAAAGGATAATTTCATTTGAATCCAAACTCTGTTACTGTTCCACTCCAGTGACCAAGCACAGACCTGAAGCTGAGAGCTAAAGGCCATCCTTGACACTGGCACATTCATTAATAATTTATAAACAGACCTTGAACTCTATTAGTCTTTATATCAGAACAAGAAGACCTCTTGACTCATACAAATGGCTTATCATAAATCCATTTTCCGTGCCTATTTATCATGACCTTTTGAGGTACTTTCTGCCATGTCGACTAAATAACCTGCTGAAAATGTGTTTACCAGCATTTCTCAGAATCAATGCAGTAAAATATTGGCTTCAAGTGGTAATTGGCTGAGTCTAAATGAGGCACAGATGGTTGAAACATTACTGCAGTTTGCAGGCTGCCAACACATTATAGGAATGGACAGACCTGTGGGCGGGGGGAAGCATTAGATTTGTGAAGCATTTTGAAGCCTTTTAAGAAAGAACAGCAAAAAGAGATCCTCTTCAATCTAATGAGGCATGAATGTCTTCTGGTAAATTCACACACTGTGGATTAGGCAGAGAATTCAACACATTCCACACCCTTACCAAATGTGTCCTCGGGCCCAGAAACATGCGGCCCATTTCAATTTTCAACATAACATTAGATATGAAATGCAATTTATATGAAGCTGAGCATGATCACCAGGGAAATCAAGATCCATCCAGTGCTTATTCACTAAATCACCATTAACACATTTCGTTACGCATGACTCAGTGAACTGAAAATTATTCAAAAAGTAGAACACAACAGCATATGTGCATGCTGGACTTATTTCTGTTCACAGCTTTTTAATAAAGGAAATCATCTATCCCCCAGTTAACAATCCACAACATGCAGGCAGCATGAAATCTGCTACTAACAACACAGTCCTTCACGATTTGTGCTTGTGTGGCAGCTTGTCAAACACAATTAAGCAGTTACTCAGTTGTCAACTAGATCTGCATCCGAATGTGAGAAACTTCCTCATCTTATCCATCCAATAGTCGACGCCAAGTCTTCCCATCGCCCCCCCAAACACAACTCTCACAGGCATGCCAACCTCAAAAGTTCATCAGTCTAAGGTTATTAATGTGACTGGCAGATAAAGAATTATGCATGAGGACCTGACGTGCATGTAAGAACTGTCATAATGTATGTAGAGCTGAGGGAATAGTGAATAAAGAGGACAATTATGCAAGAAAGCCAGCAGTCCAGACCAGTTCAGGATGGAGTGCTGCAGTTGATCTTTAGGACTTTTGCCACACACTAAAAAATCTTCATAAGATTTTTATCTTGTGTTAGACTGAGAAGTCATGTTAAAATCCTCTGGAGATGTTCTTAAATATTTTCTTAGGTGGTAAAATTATTGATACCCAAATCAATACATTAAATAAAACCAAAAATCCTTGAAAATAATCTGTTATTTTTAAATTGCTTTCAGTCTCCATGGACTTTGTCCTTCCTTTTTACCATAACCTGTTTCACTGGGATAAATTTACAAGTTTTCACACAAAGTAAGATTTCCTTTCTACTGTTCCCTGGTGCTCGGCTAGGGCAGGGTATGTAGGACAACGATGGACCCTCTATGGGCTAATGCGGTTAGGAGCACATGACCAGCTTTCAGTGGTTATAAACACACTGTGACATGATAAATTATTTTATTTCTCCTCATCATTTATTTATCCCAATGTTTTTATTTATCCCATTTATTTATCCTCAAGGTTACTTATATAGATCCAGAATGTTTCCCAGTGGACTGGCTTACTCATGGGAAATTAGTATAATCACTCAAAAAAAAGAGACTTGTATGGCAGACACTCCATATAATCTAAGACTAATAACACATGGATTAAAAAAAATTAGTTGTATTAAACAAAGAAAAACATATAATTGTTGATATGGTGAGGTTGTCTGTAAGGAAATTTTTATTCAATATATTTAGAAGGAGTCATCAGTTTCAGTTCTTTGTAACATTTTTAAATTGCTTTCAGTCTCCATGGACTATGTCCTTCCTTTTTACCATAACCTGTTTCATTGGGATAAATTTACAAGGTTTCACACAAAGTAAGATTTCCTTTCTACTGTTCCCTGGTGCTCGGCTAGGGCAGGGTATGTAGGACAAAGAAGGACCCTCTATGGGCTAATGCGGTTAGGAGCACATGACCAGCTTTCAGTGGTTATAAACACACTGTGACATGATAAATTATTTTATTTCTCCTCATCATTTATTTATCCCAAGGTTTTTATTTATCCCATTTATTTATCCTCGAGGTTACTTATAGATCCAGATCCTTAGATCCAGAATGTTTCCCAGTAGACTGGCTTACTCATGGGAAACAAAGTCTGACGTCATTAGAAGCCTGTTATACCACAGGTTTATTGTTGCTATATTAACAGCTTATTCACAGGGACTTGTATGGCAGACGCGCCATATAATCTAAGACTAATAATACACGGATTAAGAAAATAATAATAATAAAATAACCTGTTTCACTGGGATAAAATTACAAGTTTTCACACAAGTAAAATCATTTTGTCGTCCATCAACAGGGTGAAAGCCAAAGAGATATGGACACAAAAGATAGGGATAGTTGTTGATGTGCTTGAGTATGGTTAAAAAAAAAAGCAAGAAAGAAAAGACAATGAATAAACAAAAGAATCTTGGGAGATTGATCAAAAAGTTCATTAGGAATCCCAAACTGGCTCTTCTATGGCACTACACAAAAAAACCTTAAGGGATAGTTAAGGGATCTTAGCTTCCTCATGGTTTTTACTTGGAGTGCTTTATGATGGGAAAACACTCTGCTGTAGGGTTCTACATAGAACCATTAAGTGTAAAAATAGAAAGACAGTTGGACATAAAGATTGGCACTAAGCTAATGTTTGAGTCAAACTGAATATAACATAGAGAAACAATTTATTAAAATTAATCGTGATTAATCATATTTAGCTGCATTTCAATTTGTTTTATCTATTCTTGAATAATGAGTAGAAACCCAGTACAAGTTTAATTAATTTTTGATCAGTGATGGACTGAAAATTGGACACGTATATGACATTTGTGTGCTCCTGACTGCTTGTTTGTTATATTTAATCTGATGGCTGATGTCTAAGCTCCAACAGTGTTTGTTAGTATACCACAGCACAGCCAAGTATAGAGCATTGTGCAAGGATGAGCAGCATCAGACATCATGATCTCTAATTTTGCTCGCATCTTCTTCACTAAAAGTGCTACAAAGCTGCTATTTCACTCAGAAGTACTTAAAGTTCACAGCAAGTTAGCAACTCCGGCGACTGCAGACTGCCGAGTGACTTGTAATCACAGTGTACAAACATCTACTTTTCAACAACAAAAAGAACCTGTTTTTTGTCATTTTTTATTCTAGCCTCTCGCTTTTCACACCAGGCTGTGACATTGGTATGAAAAGCTGTTCAGTAGCTACAAAGCTACAAGGCTACAAGACGCTTTTACAAATTTACAGCCAGCTGGAGTTCTTCATTCGTTGCCAACAGCAAATTCTTGTGACAAAGGTCTGCTGGAGGACAGCGTGTCTTCAGAGAAAAGTCATCTCAGTGGCTAACTATGGAGAAACACATTCTGTCTAGCAGCTTTTCAAGCGGTGCAGATTTGGTATGCAGGGGCTCTTTTAGAGCCAGCTGAATCAAAAGATACAAAGGTGCGATTTATGCCAGTACTTTTGATAATAGAGTGCACCTGGCTCTTTCATATCAATCATACATGACTTCTTTTTCCCACCAATTTGAAGGACTCACAAAGGCTACAGAGGAATAGCATGGAATGCACTGGCACCTGACATTCTAGCTGACATCGCTGGTGCTGAGACACGGATTACCGTCCAATTTATCTCTTTTTTCTGAGGCTTAGCTCTATCTAAACAGCTCTCCACTTCAAAGTGCATGACAAAAACGGAGGCAGCAATGGATGGCTGTAGACTCTCAGGCAATATTGGCTTAGTCCAGCTCCGTTTAAATTGTGCAATCACACACACAAAAAGAGAGAGCCATTTTGATCTCTAGGAGAAAATTAGCTTGATGCAAGTGAAAACTAAGATTTCCTTTCTACTGTTCCCTGGTGCTCGGCTGGAGCAGGGTATGTAGGACAACGATGGACCCTCCATGGACTAATGGGGTTAGGAACCAGCTTTCAGTGGTTATAAGCACATTGTGACATGACAAATTATTTTATTTCTCATCATTTACTTATCCCAAGGTTTTTATTTATCCCATTTATTTATCCTCGAGGTTACTTATATAGATCCAGAATGTTTCCCAGTAGAACATTAGAAGCCCACTGAAGTCATTAGAAGCCCGTTATACCACAGGGTTATTGTTGCTATATTAACAACTTATTCACAGGGACTTGTATGGCAGACACTCCATATAATCTAAGACTAATAACACCAGGATTTAAAAAAATTAGTTGTATTTAACAAAGAAAAACATATAATTGTTGATATAGTGAGGTTGTCTGTAAAGAAATTTTATTCAACATATTTAGAAGGAGTCATCAGTGTGAATGCCTTGTAACAATTTTCTGCCACCGAAGAGTCTTCAGGGTGGATGGGTTTGCACTTTCTGGTTTTTTGGTATCATAAGAGCTTGCGTTTTCTGTCTCATTAACTTCAAGATAGGTACAAAAAAGGCTAGTGAGGAAACAACTGTTTAAAGCTGCTATAATGTGTGACAACAGGAAAAACCTTCAACATTAAATGTAACCAGAATTGACATTTTCTGAAGAAAATGTGAGTGGTGATTGCCTGTGCAAAAATCGACAACGACATGCAGCTGCACATGCCAGTCAGTAGGGGAAGTATAACTAAATTGTTGAAGTATAACTAAATTGACCTATATCAGTAGCCGTAATGATTGTATTTAATCAGATCGAGTTTTTAATATAATAGGCTTTATGGCAGTCATTTGATGTCATTAGAATACCCATAATGCAATTTTCCTCATTAACCCAAGCATTTTATCACATGTATGACGTGTCTATGTTGTGGTAGTTTTGTGATTCCACTTATTTTGGGAAGTGCATGTGACGTCACTAAAATACCCATAATGCAATTCTCCTCAGTCAGCCAAGTGTTTTGATATGTCTTATGTCTATGTACCAGTAGTTTTGTGGTTACAGTCAGTTTTGTGGCGACGTGCATGTGATGCTGCACATTGATTCAAGGATATTGTCATTCCCCATAATGCAACTCTCCTCCTTGAGCCGATCGTTTTGATATATGACATGGCTGCAGTAGTTTGGTGATTACACTCAGTTTATGGCCTGTTGGGTCCTGCTACTGATTTCTCAACGAGTGTGTATGGGGGAAATTTGATCAGGAATTTCATGACACATACACGAGAATGATGAGAAAAGTAACTGCACATACCTCCCGAGAATTCCGAGCAATGTGAGGTATGATCCGTATTTGCGAGTTAAAGGTGTGGGACTAGTTAGGTGCCAAAGATTTCCTGTGGAGATAGTGAATCTAAACAGTGTCTCTGTTTGCTTCCTTATTTTACATTTTACATTAGTGTGTTTTGTGAAACCTGACGGGAAATTCGACGTGACGTGCACGTGGAATCAATTCCTACATGGGATTTCCTGATTCTCTGGACCAAGCTGAACATTTGAACATTTTTCCATTATTGTGTATATCCCAAAAATTACCCATTATTGTGTATGGGGCCGGAATAACGTCATTTTCCAGACATTTCTGGTGAAAATTCCGAAACTCCATGTGTACATGCCAGGTCTACTCCCTAAGACGTACCATTCATCTATGCCATTCATTCTCCATGGGCCAAAAACCGCAGTTTTTAGCCATGTGTGCAAAAAGTGCACATGGTAACGCTGAGAAAAGTAATACATATCCCAATGGCGCCACACATTTTGAGGTACGTTTCTTGACAGTGGGGCAAAAACTGAGAGACTAGTTACGTGCCGGAAAATGAACTCGCACAATTATAATAGTGATTCTTGCATTGCATAGCAAGCACCACTAACTATAAACAGCTAAAAAGCATGATGTTTCATTCATTAACTAACTGAAAATTGTCATCATTGGAGAACGGCTGTGGTATAAGAGCAAAAAGGAAATAAAATAATACACTTTCGGTGGTAACTCCACTTTGCTTCTGGTCGCATCACACCACTGCACCATTAATTCTCTAAAGCAGCACACTGCTATTCTTTACTTATATACTGTATACATACACTGCAAAATTATATCTTGAATTCAGGCAATGAATTCAATTAGTTGAATTCAACTAATATTTCTCTTTATTAGATTTTAATATCATGTTAGTATATATGCTAGTTTTTTAACAATATAAGATTATTAAGCCTATTTCTAGACTTTTTTTTTTTTTACTCATTTCAAGCTTAAAATTGTCTTATTGTATTGGCAGATAATTTTTCTTTTTTTTTTTTAAAAGCATTTTATCCAGCAAAATTATCTGCCAATACAATAAGACAATTTTAAGCTTGAATTTTGTAAATATGTCTATAAATATTCTTAATGATCTTATATTTGTTATATAAAGTATTTATCCCATAGTGAGAAATATTAGAAAACTTGTCCATTCAACATATACTATATAGCCAAAAGTTTGTGGACACCTGACACCCATACGTGCACCAGTTAGTTTTTAACCATTCCAGATGTAGTCCCCCTTTTGCCGTTACATTAACCTCCACTCTTCTGAGAAGGCTTTCCCCTAGATTTTGGAGTATGGCTGTGGGGATTTGTGCCAATCAATCACAAGAGCATTAATGTTGGGCGGGTTGCAGTTGGCATTCTGGTTCATCCCAAAGGTGTTCAGTGGGGTTGAGGTCAGGGCTCTGTGCAGGCCACTTGAGTTCTTCAACTCCAACCTTGGCAAACCATGTCTTCATGGACCTGGCTTTGTGCACAGGGTCACTGTCATGCTGGAAAATGTTTGGGCCTCTTAGTTGCATTGAAGGGAAACTGTAATGCCTCAGCATACAAAGACATCCTACACAATTGTGTGCTTCCAACTTTGTGGCAACAGTTTTTTTTTTTAGTCCACTTCTTAGCAATTCAATATACTTCAGCAATTGAAAAACTACAGGAGAGCCTTCAAAATCTGTGACATTTATTTGCTTTGGGCTATGCGATACAACCACAAAGACACTGTGCAAAGAAAGCAATGATTATGACACTTCGGAAAAGGAGACATGCATAAAGCAAAAAACATAAAAGGAGATATCTGAAAAACATGTTCAGTTGGAACAAGAGGACAAACATCGGGATAGAGAAAGCAGACACTAATACTGATAAATGTAAGCTCATTGGCAAGATAAAATATCCTTTTTTTTTTTAATACTTCAGTATCAAGGTTTGTAGTTTTTTTTAAATGTCCAAAACTTTAACAAAAGCTCATATCTTTGAAAAAGATAATACAAAAATATCCAGAGCTGTGAAGGTTGACATTAAAGGTGAGATAATCAGAAGCAAGAGTGAAGTGTCACATATGAGTGAATCATGTCTCCATCCACTAAAACTGAATTATGTTTATCAGTGGACCAAATCAAAGGCAAATTCTATCCACATTTAAACATCTCTGCAGAATGCACTACTGAAAGTCTACATTATATGAGTTTATTCAGTTTAAGGGCAAGAGCTCAAGTGGTGAAAATGTTAGAGTATATGAAATCCAAAGATACTTATTTGACACAAGTGTGTCTTTTACTAGATATAAACTTTTAGATAAAAATCTTAGATACTTTATATTTGAATTATGAGCAGGAGCGCTGCTATTCTTCTTGACGCAATCAAAGCAGAGATTTCTGTAAAACTTGTTTTTCTGTGCAAGTAACTATCAAAAACCTTTATAGATGGGTAAAACACATACAAGGGCATAGACTCAGTTTCATCAGCACACTGTCTGTAGTGAAGCCACACGACAGATGAATGAAATGGACAAAATGTTCAAAAACACTGCATCTGTCAATCGACCCGAAAGCAAGCCAGACATAAGTGTTGAATTCTCTTCAATGACTTTGCAGGGTAGAAGGGGAAGATATGCTGGCAAAGAACCCAAAAACAAGAAGAAAAAAAGGACAGAAAGGCAGAAACAGGTCCTTGATCACTCATCTTCTGTGGGGCTGCCCTCAGACTGCTCCTGTGAAACACACCAACACTGGAATGGGTGAGATGGCAGAGGAAAGTACAGACCACAGTCTGATTGCACACTAGAGCTCAGAATTGACAACTAGTCTCAAGAGACTTGGGTGCTTTCACATGTCACACTTGTGTGGGATAATGAGACAAAGCATGTGCTACACTAAATATTAACAGACTGTCTAATCCTGACTGGGTTAACAAGTGTGATTAACAATTATGAAGTCAGAGCTAAGAGGGAAGTAAAATGGAGGCTGAACAACAAATAAATCTTGATTCATATCAATAACTGCCTCCTTAGCCTGTTAATACGAGTCATTGCACATACACTACATGGCCAGAAGTGGACACCTGACTGTCAGGTGATGTCAGGCAAGAAGGCCGTGTAGTCAGCGGTCCAATTCACCTTGACCAATGTTCACAACACAAGCCTTACTTTTCTTTTTTTTTTCTTTTCTTTTTTTTCCAGCTCAGATAGTGTGAACAGGAATCTGTTAAGAAAGGTCACAATTATATGCACGACCCACATGCACCATAAACAACAAAAAGTTGTTCATATTTGAGAGACAATGCACTATTATGGTAGAAATAAAACAAACAAATAAGTGTTGCCTATGCTTTTTTGCTTTGAAGGGTAGCTCACAGCTGGTCAGCTAGTCACAGTGAGGGCGAAAAGGCGAAAAAATGGCAGATGCACTGTGTGGTTTTTTTTTTCCAGTTATTACTGACACTCCTGGGCCATGAAATGTCTGGAAGCAAGGGAGGAGTGACAGGCACAGTAATCATCACCTGAACACAGATCAGATGGCTCTCTAATCTAGAACCACCTGTGTAACTGAATCAAATCGTCTGTCATATTTAGGCACAAATTCAAGATTTGCGTCCCCTCCAATAACATTTAGGCTCAGCTAATTGAGTCCACAAATTACATTAATATTTACACTGGGAAAGTTGTATGTATTGAGAGCTGGGTTACACACCTAATTAATTAGATTTTATGGGTGTACCATTCAGATTATGCAAATTACCTGTTTTACCTGTACCTATTTTTAAGGAATAAAATATGGACTGAAGAAGAAAAACTTTTTTTCTGTTCTGTGAAATGTAATACAATGCAACAAAATAAAAAGACTAATCATCTATCTAAGACTATCATCATATATGATGATATATGAAGGATGATATATTAGAATGTATCGTTTTTAATGTGATAAGCTGATTTGAGGTGAACCTACATTCTCCTCCTGTTCCTCATCACTGTCATCATCACTGACCACAGGCTTGGCCTTGACCCGGATCGGCCGCTTCTTGCCCCGTTCTTGGCTGCGCTCCTCCCGCTTGCTCAGCTTGATCTTCACTTTCACTGACTTAGCTGGGGTGGGAACCATGTTGGTTGCATAATTAAGCAAAAAATTTTTATTACCACACTTACACACTTCTTTAAAATTGCACCATGTGAAAGTTAACTTTTCTTGAGTTGTCCTAATGCAACACTGTCCTTATGTTTGCAGTGGGCAATAATCGTATAAACAGAGTAAGTAAATTAATATTTGATAAAGACATCAGAAATCAGACCCTAAGTTACTCTAAGTTAGAGTGGAGCTAACATGAAAGCCTTTCAAAGTGATGAGGAAGAAAACTTAATTGTGCATGAAATGATGATAAATAAATCAAATTCTAACGTTTTGGGCTGACTCAACCAGATGAAACATCTATGCAAAATTAATCAATACCGTTTCAGTGAAATCCCTATAGTTTCTATAGTGACTCCTATGTTTACTCTGAAATTTTAATCAATGTATTGAAAAAAAAAAACATTCAGATAGGTTTGGTTATTCATGGTGTTCATAAAATCAAGATTTGTCATACAGTCCTAAGAGGAAAAATCTGATATCTTTTTAAATATATTTCTTACTCTCAGTCTCTGACTCCTCATCATCCTCCTCATCATTGCTGTCGTCCTCACTCTCCTCTTTGGCAATCTTCTGCCTGGCGCTCCTGAACACGGACTGCAGCACTATGGAGTCCTCAAAGATCTTAAAGAAGATGGCATCAAATAAACTCAGTAAATCACTAATACAGGAAAAAGCCATTCATACCCAGCTTTCATACAAAAAAAAATTAAAAAGCCATTCATACAAAGCTTGATTATCTTTTTTTTTTTTTAAAGGATGGGCATGTAAAATGAATTTCTGCATGAAATTAAGCTACAGTACAAAGCAAAATAAACATCCAATTGGAGACTTTAATGAATTAAGGAATTATTAGCACTAATGAATTATTATTGTGTAGTGTATAACAAGGGTAATGTGCCTGAAATAAAACTGCATATTCTGTTTAGAATGCTAAAAATTCATGGTTCTATAAGAATGTGGGGGGAGTTGTGTTTAAATACAAATTCTCTTTACAGATGTGAACATTTTGAAGCAGATAAAATGATGGAATCAATTACGGAGTAGAGGATTTTGGCCCATAACCCTGCACTTCCTGGCAAAACTCCGGGCCATTGCAAAAGAACATTCTGTGGAAAGTTAGTCTCAACTCTCATATGGCCAATATTTAAAGACCCAAGTCCAACTGCATTTTTGGTCTGAAGGAGGACAAACTATAAGATGTGCTTTCAATCACTCACCTGAGAGCCTTCTAGATTGTAGGTTTGAGCATTGTGACAGAGGAGCATTACGTCCTTTTCCAAATCGCCCAAGCTCCTGTACTTATGGTTGCGCACTCTCTCCTACAAACATAAACACCGCTGCTTAGACCATCTTCTAGAATTGGAAATTACAGCACCAGAAAGAATATGGTCCATTGGCAATGATATATTCCAGATGAAACGAACCCAGTAACTTGCAGGAACATCATATTAACGCAATGTCTCATCGTGCATCGAAAACCTAATTTTCCACATGTCTGCTTATTCCTGTTATTATCAGTCCTGAGTAATGGAAGTGCCACTCAAGATATTATCAGCAAATAATGTCACAACAGTGAATAAAGATTGTAGTAGAGAATAGAGTTATCTCTGAAGAAGGGAGTTAGCCCTTGGTTAGTTTTTTTTTTTTTTTTAAATACCTTGATCTTCTTGAAGTCTACTGGCTTCCTTATCAGTTCGTAGTACTCTGGGAGCTCTTTCCTGGAAGGCAGTTGTACAAACACCTCACTGAGCTGACGGCCTGATCTATAATTGGAGAACACAAAGCCAGTTTTCAGAAGATTCCTCTGGACTAGATGAAGATTAGTTAAAGAAAATGTTGATGGTGATTTTCTGTTCATGAATTCTGTAGCAGTACTGCTTAGTCTACTTAAATTCTACTATGGCTCCAATGGAGAATATAGAGGTTACAGTTGAGGTCAAACGTTTAAGAGGGGGGATCCAAAAAATTCCCGGAATTGTTTAAAAAAAAAAAAAACTAGTGTTATAAAACTTAGACTTCTTACACTTCTATAAAACTTGCACTGCTCCTTTAATCCCCTTCAAAATATTCTCCTTATGATGCGGTACACTTGTCCCAGCGTTTCTCCCATTCCTGGAAACATTTCCTGTAGTCATCTTTTGTCATCATGTCTAGAGCCTCCTGTAGTTTTTTTTTGGATTTCTTCCACGATGGCGAATCATTTCCCCTTCAGTCTCATTTTTAATTTTGGGAACAAAAAGAAGTCGCAAGGAGCGAGATCTGGCGAATATGGTGGATGTGAAGGGATAACCACATTGTTTCTGGTTAAAAACTCCTTGGTGGCTAACGCAGTATGTGCAGGTGCATTGTCGTTTCTGCATGCAACAGTTCTCCGGACGTTTTTTCCTGATGCTTTCCCATAGACGTCTAAGCACTTCAATGGAAAATCACATAGGTGTGCACCTCACATTCGAATTCTGGGAATTTTTGGGTCTCCCCCTCATACAAACTGTACACCCAGGCTAAAGATAATCAATCTCAGTTTTTTACAACTCCACACATTTCAGGCTACTACCCATTTCTTCTGGCAATTAGGGCATCTACTTTGTTTACATCAGAGGTCATTTTAAAACAATCAATTTGAGATGGATTTATTTCAGCTTTAATTTACTATATCAGGTCCAATGTTTACATACACTACATTGACTGTTTCTTTAAGCAGTCTGGAAGATACGAGAAATTGGCCAATTTGAAGCTAATCTAGAGGTCACCTGTGGCTGTACTTAAGGACCTACCTTTACACCAGTTCTGTTGAGAGGAATTAGCAAAGGTTGTTGTGAGAAGCTTGTGGTAGGCTACTGCAAGTGTTTGAGTCAGTTAAAGTGCCTGATTAATTATGCAATTAAACGGCAATGCCACCAAATACTAACTAAAGTGTATGTAAAATTTTGACCCACTGAAAATCTGATATAGTAAATAAAAGCAGAAATAAATGTCACTTAGCTATTATATTGAAATTGCCCCTTATTTATACTCCCTCACCCCCTCACCAAAGACATGTACAGTGCATGACATCAACAGTGCACGGCATAGAACAGCCTGCTGTGAATAATACAAAAAGAAATTTTGTTGCAAAAAAAAAAAAGCAAGTGTTAACAACAACATGATGCAACCTCAACCTGAGTGACCAAGTATTCACACTACTAGTTCAAAACCACACTAGAGTCCCCTTCCAACCTTTCCTCTCAGCAGAGTGAGTGTCAGCCAAGGCATGAAGCACAGCCTGCACTCAACACACATGATTCATTGCACATTCATGATTAAATCTAGGAACATACTGGTGTAATTACAATCTGCTTGCCTCCCTGGACACCTCCATGTTCTGGATAGAGATTTTCTGAAATGCCTCACATAATCATGCTCATGACCATTTACCATCACAGTCCACATCCTACTTTAAATCAGCTATAGCGATAGTAGATGGATTTTACAAGAAGTAGCATTTCTGCACTAGTTACACAATGAACAATCAAGGTAATTACCATAAATATTGTACTGAGTTTAATAAAGAACTGCTTAAAATTGCTTATAAATAAGACTGGGGACAGCATCTTCAAATGTTTTAGGCTAACTTGTTTTTAATCGGTATAAACAATGTGAATCAACCACTGAGATAAATTCAGAATAACTTCAGTTTTGGCCAACAATGAGCATGAACCACGTATGCTGTAAAACACACCTGAAGACATGGGATTGCAGCTACAACGTGAGCTACAATTAAAGTGGGATTGAATGGGGACCATGCATGGCATTGCTGGTTTAGTGTCCTGTTGTTCCACTGGATTTGCCCTGACAAATGGTTCTTGCGCAATCCTAATTTATCCTGAACTAACAGCAAGCGGCACCAGACGTCCCCAGCCACATGATGCAAGTGCCAGGCAAAGCCCTGTGTGAAATTCCCCACAGTCCATGACAATCTCAGCTCAATTAAATAATGATGGAGCATTCCTGTGTATGAGGTCTGTTGAATGAAAAGCATGTCCGACAAGCCAAAAAGCTGTGGCAAATGTCCACTACAATTAACACGCAAAAACACTACGGTCACTAAGGGAATAAATTTGACTCCGAAGTTTATTATTGAAACCATGAGGGCTGAAAAGAGGCCACCACTGGCATATTTATGGGGCAGAGAAATGTGAGCAACCAGCAAAGTAAGCATGGTCCATTCAGTACAGGATCACAGATGTCCCATCTTTCCAGAAGAGGGAACAAAAATGTCAGTAGTATGTGTGCTGCAATTCTCAGTACATTACATAACCTCCAATAAAATGAAATCATCTTGGCTGTCCCTGTTAGTGTTTTGACTGTGGCAGAATTATAAAGAGCTCAGTGTGACGGTCAAAACAATAAGATAGATGAAATGTGAAACAGAGGAGGCTATGAGTCACGTGCAGGAGAGATATGTTTATGTCCTCATACCCGTCTCTGTAGTTGATGACTGTCTCAACGATGGCGCTCATCTGTTTGGTGAGTTTGGGAGGGTTGGGGGAGAGCTTTTCAGCCGGAGGTCGCCCCCTCCTCTTTTTAGCCTTGTCCCCATCCTCGCGTCGGCTGCCTTTGTCCAAGTATCTCCTGCGCTTGCGCTTCTTCAAACGGATCTCCTCTTCCATCTCCTCCAGGTTACCATCTTCAATGGCCTGCAGGACCACACAAGAGAAGCGTTGCAAACTAGAAACACTTAGTAGGAACAGTAGGCAAGGTTAAATAATCAAGATCTGACATACGCTTTGTAATGTAAAACAGAGCAAATTTTTCATTTCTTAGGTGAATACACATATAACCCAATGAGCACATGTGGAATACAGGCGTTTAATCAAACTCTGATTGAATACTGCAGTAGCCATGAGATTATTCATGTCATTTATATTATTACACAGCAATTATATATAAAAGATTACACAGCATCCTGCAAAAATGCAAATTTGACCCATTACACTATGTGTATAACAAAGCACATGTGATGTGAATAACTAGTCATATATGTTATTTTTTGTTTTTTTCATATATATGTATATATACACAACACACACACGTGCGCATATATATATATATATATATATATATATATATATATATATATATATATATATATATATATATATATATATATATATATATATTTGTTGAGATGAGAGTAACAATGCAGAGATGATCATAATTGCTTCCATCTGGTGAGACTGTTTTCTCCTTTTCATGTGCTTTTGTTTTACAGATTAAAACTCAAACAGATGTTTTTTTTTTTTGTTTATTTGTTTTAATATGACCCATTATGACTAGTCCAGTTTGATTCATATTCATCTGTGAATGTGCAATTATTTCACAGCATATCGGTGCATGCCATGCTATGGCAGCAGATACAAGGCTTGGTGAATGTACATCTCCTTAGTGCACAAATCTGGCTGCTTCCAAATACTTTGTTCTTTTCTGGGGGCCTAAAGCCTTTAGGCCTTTAGTCATACTTTAGCCATAGTATACTTTCAAATTCTCACAATGAACTTTAAAATAGACTTAATCCTTTGGGTAAAACTCATCCAAAACTCAGAAGGTGAGGCAGCCCATCCAAATGCACAAAAAAAAAAAAAAAAAAAAAAACATTGAAATGCACTGATGCCTCACAAACCCATTTACTCTAAAGATTATCCAATCCTCTAGCTTTATCTTCCAATCACCTTTAATCTTTTAAGTTTGGCCTGGAATTCCAGTACATAATTGATCTATCATAACAAACAAAGTCTGATCCTCAGTATTATTTCAGCTCACCTGCTAAAGATGAAGCCAGGTGCTTAGACAGGGAGGCAAATAATCCAAGGTAAATCAGTAAGGAGATGCTAGCAGGCTTCCAAATTTAATGTATTGCAGGCACTATGTGGCAAGAGCATTCGATTTCAAGACCTAATCAGTAAGAACCACAGACCCGAAGCAGAGGGTCGCTACACACAAAATTGAATGTGTGCTCTTGTCTAAAGGCTCTAGCTCTTTTATTTTACTTTACTAAATGCTGAAACTTCTCTGTGCTTTCTGCAGAAATCACAAAACCTTGAATGACTACAGGCAGTTATATTTCACCACAAAACTACATCAGACACATTAACAAGGGCTCCAGATAAAAATATAAATGATGGTTATTTCCCATGTTGAACTTTACACTTTCAGGTTTCGTCACATTAAAATGCACTAATAAATTGTGGGGAAAAAGCATTATGACACAAAATCTCCCCGGCATGCAGTCACTATGACAACAATTTTATTAAAAGGGCAAAAGACTGTTCTAGGAGATAGATATTATCTATAATTTCATCTGGAACATTTTGAGTGTGGTGCAGTCTTAGCATGAAAGATTACATCAAGATTCTGTCTAGCTTTTATATTGTACTTCAATGTCTGTTAAGATCGAGAAACGTAGCACTGACTTTATCTCGTAGTAAAACAGACTGTTTACAAACTCAGTAATGCATTCAATACAATTTATCGAGCCACTGAACCATGAGAATCTAAAGACGTACGTTATAATGCTTCATGCACAGCTGTATGAAAACTACTTTCCCAACACCATCCTGATTTATGCTAGAGTGGCTCCCTCTGAGTCAAAACAAAAACATAATAATGACAGTCTGAGGAAATAAACAACACACAGTATATGTTGACCTGTTGCTTTTTCACCACTCAGCCAGACTCTGCCCAAATGCACTATGCCCAAGTCTCTCCACAAATTTGGGCTTTTTGCAATAGAGCTTGGTTCCTTGGGCCAGATTCAGAGCAAACTGGGGAATAAGGATGTGAGCTGGCATCTCATAGGGATGTGTGTCTCAGGGAAATGGAGGTGCGCAAGGGCGCCATAGGCATAAACAACAAGCTGGTTAGTAATGAGATGTCAGATGGCCTGTTTGGGCTAATTTGTTGTTTATTTCCACTAGCCGTGGAGAGTAGTGAGTCTGGCTAATTTGTGTTGTTTTCATTTGCAGGACTCTCTGAGAAGTGCTGTGCAGACATGTTGCAAAGACATTTACACAATAAAACAATAACAATGGCTGAGCAAGATATCTAATGAGATTCTCTCTATGCAACAGGAAGGCAAAATATTATGTGCTTGTGAACATTCATCGGCAACAATCATGCTGCAACCCTCTGAGGAAAATCATCTCTTTGCACTAACACCCTGATTTACTAAGATTTATTTAGTCTTATGTGAGATTGAAGGTGAAAAAAATTTGGACAAATCAATATTTAAAACGGAGATTTCGTATGTGCTGATAGCTGTGTAAGGAGATCTTCCAGAAACGTACACTGAAAACCGAGTTGGCAGAAGTAGCGGTGACAGCTGAAAAGAAAAAAAAAGGAAATACAATATGTGCCAACATTAGAGTATGATGAGATGATTTAGATTAATCCTTTCTCTGTGGAGGCGAGTTTCCTCCGCTCATTATTTTGAGATGCTAGGTCAAAACTTTCTCAGAACTGTAAATGTATCATAAAGTCAAGAAACTTTTTCTTTATTTTGAGATGCTGCGTAATTTTAGACGGTTTTGTTTTTTTCTTCAAATGAAGAAACAGGATTCGATAGATTATTACCTGGCCTTTAGTTACTTAGCCAGTCTTATTAGTTTACAAATGCAAGTGCTATTCTGAAAGTGGAACTTTCAGGCGTAGTAAATCACACTGTGGATGCTGAACTGATCTAGCTGCATTGACAGCAACTTGGAATATTGGACATTTTAGTAATGTTCTAAATTACATATGTAGTAACCCAAACCCACAAAATGTGCATGGCGCACTATTTTGCTCATTTGAAAGAATCTACGCTCTGCAGGTCACTTTAGTAAATCCGCCTGGTTAACAAATTCTTCCAGGTGGTAACGTGATTGCATGTGCACATCTTATCAAATCAAGGGTTAAACGGAACTTCTAAGTTTTAACTTTTTGTTGTATATAGCAATGAAATGCTGGGAGCAATAAGTCAGACAATTCTGTTAGTTTCATTTTAAAAAATTACAACTAAGTATTATATCAAGACATGGACTACAGTAGAGACTAGGTCTGGAGACAGCATGACATGCCAAATTCTTCACTGTGCTATTTTTTATTAGTAAATTAGCTAAAGTTTTAGCCTTACTCTCAGCCACTGTTTTTCAGTCAGCGTGTCGCTGTAATCCACATCCCTGCGGTGGCGTGATCCACGGGGGAACATCTTCTCTTTCTCTTCCTCACAGGTGAGCCGCTCCACTTCAGCGTCGTCTTTGATGATCCAGGATGGTAGCTCGTCCTCTTCCATCAGACGAGGCTTACGTTTAGGGTTACGTGCATCTTCGCGACGCCGATCCAGGTCCATGCGCTAAAGGGACGGGATTCATTTTTATCACTTCCTGTTAAACTTATTCAAAGCATTTTAAACTGGTATACACTATAACTAAGGATAATCAAGTGATGGTGTGTAATGGAGGAAGGGAAGTGTTCACTGTATCATTCTTACCATGAAAAGCTCAAATTCCTCCTCATTGCGGGCAATCATTTGATTTAGCGTTTCATCATCTGGAACTTCATCTTCCTCCTGATATTACAATGAAACGCACAAATATAAAATTATAGGCTCGAGTGAGGCAAATGTTTGTGTATTTTCTAAAACCTGTGTTCAAGTGAGAAAAACTCAAAAGACATTGTTCAGTTAATTTTATTACCTGGTAAAGCTTTTTAACGACTATAATGAGGCTTTAGAGCAAAATCACACGGTGGACACAAATAAACATTTGAACACCACTGAACTGCATGGTGGTGGTGGTAGTGCCACAACTCCAGGGTCCCCGGATCGATCCTGAGCTCGAGTTACTGTTTGTTTGGATTTTTACATGTTCTGTGTGTGTCCACAGAGGATTCCTCTGGGTTCTCCAGTTTCCTCCCACCTCCCAAACACAATTGGTACTTAGACTGGTTTCTTTAAATTGTCTGTAAGTGTAAAAGAATGTGTTAATGGTGTGAATATGTGTGTATGGCACGCCCATCCAGGGTGTATTCCCATAATGTTTCGAGTGTTTGAATCTGGATCTACTACAGCCCTGGCCTTGATAAAGCAAGTACTAAAGATGAACAAATGAGTGAAATTAACTGTCATCACTAAATTCGGCTGAAATTACAGGCCACTCTACATCATGTCTACTCAAGACCTCTTGATGATCAGGAAACATTGATTCAAAGTAAAACTCTGCTTGCTTTATAGCTGAATACTGACATGGACTGTAATTTGCTGGACAAAATATGGTGTGTTTCACATTAGAGAATAATGACCAGAGCTAAATGTTCCAAAGAGTTTATGGGTGTTATTGCCCAGGCATATGTGCTGTATTTCAGGTCTCTCTGCCCTCAAATGCCCTAACACATTTCTCAAAACTACACACATTTTGCAAATCTTCATATACTGTGAGAAAAGTGAAATGTTGCCCCCAGAAACATCATCAGAATGAAACATTCACATCAAAACGGCAAAAACAGCAATCACATGAACTTCTACAATAAAACACAGCAGTGTTCCTCACAAACATACCTGGCTGGGGGCTACAGAACAGCTAAATATGACAGATCATGGAAGATATTAATAAGAAAGCCTATTTTATTTACAATTATACTTCGTTTCTCTTCATCTGCATGAGCTCAACTGTAATGGGGTCTGCTACCTACCAGTGACAAAAAATGTGCTGCATAATCTTCATAAAAGTGGGTTATTCAAGCTTTTGAAAAAAAAAAAAAAAAGTGGAAAAGGTACACCATGTGCTCATTAAATGCTAAATGAAGAGAGAAATTAGTCAGCAACTATTTCGTTTAAACATCATTAAGTCCATGACACTGTATTATAAACAACATTACTGTATTATAATGGGCTGTCATTTTTGTTGGTCATGGTCCCCAGTTGTCATGTGTTCCACTGTATCCAAAAGGTGTGCAGAAAATGAGAGCGCTCAAATATTACGAGCTCCTCCAAGAGACTGTAGCTGTACCATGACCTTGCGCAATCTCACTACTAATGCCAGCTTCTTCACAACTGGAAGTTACCAGCTAGCAATCTAGAGTAGAGTTTATACATTAACAGATAATTATACACTGGAGAACAGTGAAAGAACAGTAATTTCAATGTAAGTTCAAGATATGTTAGCTGTGTAATGTGTATTTAGTTACGAGTTATTAAATTTTCCTCAGACCTTTAGTCAATCTTAAAACTAGCAGGAAAATTAATATTTTACTCAGAGAGTAATGAAGCTTTAAAACTGATAGTGCCCTCATTTAGACCTCTAACATGATGCAAAGCGAGAGAGAGTGAGAAGCGGGGAGTTAGGTACAGACAGAGAGAGGGGAGAAAAAAATGCAAAGTCTTACATGCTCACTAACATAATTTGTTAGATACTATAACACTATGGCCACTCGTTTACTTGGTGTACCGATTAGCAGCTTTCCTAACACTACAACATGCTACACAAAGTAGTCTAAATGCAAATTATTTGCCAGGCTCATTTATTTGTAATATTGTTATAAACTAAACTAGCCAAAGCCAAACTGTCCAGGTAGGCAATAGGCATTTTATTTGAACACTCAGTTCTTGTATTTAACCCATTTAAGTCCTATACTGTTACTCATCTCAAGTCATTAAGTCATATTTAAACTTTTCCACACTAAATGTCAGTTTGGAGACAAGCGAATGTCTTTTTTCTTCTTCTTCTTTTTTTTATTGTAGGAGTATTGTTTGATTTTCAACAACATATTAAAGGAAGACAGCAACGATGTCCTTAATAGAATTGCCTGACCTCAATTGAAGTCAACCGACCTGAACCCAATCGAGATGCTCGGGGAGGATTTACTGTACATTAAAGGGTTGAACAGAGAGAGAGGGAGCTCTTGCAAAAGGCATTGCAGAGCATTTGAGCATCAGAATACCTAGAAAAACTGACTGCTCATATGAGGAATGTCTTTTTTGGCTAAATGTATAGTTTGTACATTTTTATATATTCAGTTATTGCAAACTAGCAAATAAAGAGGCCATTTATTAAAAATTGTTTAATAAAAATTGAGTCTTGTTGAGAGTCAATGTATATAAACAGTTTTTCTACTTTGTGTTTTGTTCACATATGAAATTGAGTAAAAAACTGTGCTCACTCAATTTTAACAGTAATTTTTTGATAAACATAACGTTATCTAAACACAGACTTCATTTTTATTTATTTGAATAATTAAGGCAGGACCAGGTCAAATAGATGTGGTGCTTAAGGCAGACGACAGTCTGTTAATGAAAGGAGGTGTTTACTACATTCAACATAACTGTGATCTTGTCTGTATAATTTAAGACCAAGGCTCAAATCAAGAGCTCCATTGTGCAATCTCAGGACAAGGTCGCTATCCCAAATACGCTATGGGCCCTGCATTTCAAAATCCAAGTTATCAGGCTGATTTTCTGCTAATCAACAAAATACTTGAGCCACATATCCTGAGTTTAGCAACACCAGTGCACACAGAGTGCTCAGGGAAAGCCTTCTGAATAACTTGAGCACCAGCAGATAGAGATGTGACCTGTATCCGTGGAGGCATATCGAAATGTTTTTGGGTGTCATATCTGCGTTTGGAAGAATCTTCTTAAAGCACTTAAAGCAGGTTTCACTGCATTTTAATTCTAATGGAACGTACATTATTACACACTGCAACGTGAAATGGGAAACAGCCCCAAGGTTGTTTCTTTGCTGGTTTCGTGTTGGCTTACCTCGTTCTGCTCCTCATGTTCCAGGATGGCCTGTAGGAAAGCCCTGCGTTCGTGACTAGAGGATTTCTGGTCGAACATGCCGGCCTGGATGACCTTCTGATCAACGTTGAGTTTATATTTGGCAGCAGCGAGGATCTTCTCTTCTACGCTGTTGACGGTGCAGAGACGCAGCACACGCACCTCATTCTGCTGTCCGATTCGGTGAGCACGGTCCTGAGCCTGCAGATCCTAAAGACAGAAAGATCGTTCAGGAGAGTGAGTTTGGTTTGTTTCAAAATGACTTATTTTTAAATTTTAAATGAGTTTAAATTGTAAAATTTACAACTATTTTATCAAAGGCGTTCTGTTCAGGTCATTTTGACATGAGGGTGTTTTAAATGGTCTTTGAAAACAAATAATAAACAGGTGTGTGTAGTCCCTGTCATATTATCTTCATCTTTTTCTTGTACACACCTTCCCATCAGAAGGATCCCAAAGCATGTGAAGGGGTATCATTGTAAATAACTGAGATTTTAAGTATTCAAAACAAACAATTGTATTGATATCAAATCTAAATACTCCTGGCTCAACGATACATCCACTGTTATGTAGAAAAACACAACAGGGGGATTTAATACTAGGTGGAAAAGGTAATAGGTACATTCATTGTAGACTGTTACAGGAAAGGCAAAACTATTTACCTTCAGCAATTCTATGACAGAAGCTAAGGCTAATACACAATAACCCTGGGGCTAATAGATATTTTAGAGAGAGGTCTAAAGACTTTGGAAACAGAATGTGAATATGTTGATGAGTATGGCTACTAAAAGACCACACATGGATATCTAAACCACAAACAAACAAAATCTGATGAAAAATCATAAAGGGACAAAATCTACTGAGGCAATATTGCATGAGCAAGAGTGCGGTTATACTGAATATCAGCACTCCTGTGATGCAGCAGCTGCATGTAATCTGAGTTGTGCCGATATTCAGTATAACAGCACTACTGCAAGTGTGATCTTGCTTTTATACAACAGTTTTATAAAGAAGAAATTAATATCAAGTAACTGACATTTTGGACACAATATTGACAAATAATTTGCTCTGCGAACTGAAATTCAGAGTCCACATTCACTAATAGCCCTTTGTCTGGCAGGCTCGCTAGCTCACAATGATTTTGTACATTCCCATTAAAAGCGCATCTGGTGAAACTGGATACCCTTCTTCCTTTTCATCTTCATCTGACAAGCTTTCATATTTTAAGTCAGAAGTTATATTCATTCAAAATGTTGCTTGCCATTTCTGCTGATGATGTTGCCAACACTTCTGTAGTAATGGTTTTAGTGTGTTACTGCTGCTAAAATTGGAATTTTACCTGGCAGACACAGACAAGTGGAGTGATACACACAGTGAAACTCCCCAGTGCAGTTTATACTAAACATCAGCACTCTTGGAACGCGTTCATCCAATCAAAATAGTGGACCGGACCTAACTATTGTATAATTCAAATCTTTACCTTAACCACCCAAATCCATTACTATGATATTAAAATATATTAAAGGGCTGACTGGAGCTCAGCTCCAACTTTTCACTAACTCTTAAACAGCCACACTCCAGTCAGACCTGGTGGGGGTTCCAGTCACTGTCGAAGATTACAACAGTGTCAGCAGCCTGCAGGTTGAGGCCCAGACCCCCTGCCCTGGTGCTCAGCAGGAAGATGAAATACTGTGAGCCCTCATCATTAAACTTTTTCAGCAGTGCAGCACGGTCTTCAGACTTGGTTGTTCCTGCAAAATGAGGCAAAAACAATGTTTCCTGGCTTGAAACAACTCTGGAACCCAACTATGTTTGATGTATATGACTTACACTTTCCTCATTATGATGAGTAAACTCAAACACTGATGAATTAATGTGGAAACAAGTTTCTAATGTACGCTGATGACTGTCAACAGCTTTTCACTGCAAATGTTATTTGACAATTTCCAACCTCCAAATAATACCAAATAAAGCCAAATAATGTGCTGATCACCATCTAGCCGTAGGTAGAGGAAGTTGCGGTAGGCGAAGTAGTCCTCCATGATGGTCATTAGGGAAGTCATCTGACAGAAGAGCAACACTCTGTGATGGGTGGCCTGCAGCTTAGGCAGGATGCGGTCCAGCAGCTCAAATTTTCCTGAAGCACGGTACAGATCAGGACTGTCAGACAAAAAGAGAACATCGCATAAATCTTTACCCATGGCACAACACTTGCAGATTGGCAGACTGGGAGGCAGTGACAGTTTGCGTAACCCACATACAAATCAGGTTATAACTAATCCCTTTGGCTCATTGTCAATGTTACGGAAGACTTAGTTTAATTTAAAAACTGCTCACCCATTGATGATGCCATTTGGGTAGCCTAAGTGCTCAGCAAAAGATTCCTGAAAGGGGAGATAGAAAATGGAGTGCCTACAGTCAATGAGGCCTACCAAGAGTGAGACATTTGGATGCACTTTACATTCCAGCAGTAGATTAAAGCAGCTTCTCTACTGTTTGTCAGCTGGCACTTACCTCAATGTGCTGGAACATATAAGGGTGGTTGCAGATCTTCTTCAGCTGCATGATGGTGTTCATCAGAGTCTTTGCCCCTCCTTTACCCTGTGGAGGATTAAGTAAAATATGGATCCCAACTGCAAATAGAAAACGGGAAAACTCTTCTGCGCTTTCTTTCACTTACCTTCTTGTCTTTCTCTGAGCCATCTGTGAGCAAGATGCCTTTGCCTTGCATGTGCCTGTAGAGAACTTTTTGAATGGCTGACATGTCACATTTGATCACATACTCCACCTGCAAAGTAAGGGGACATTTAAAGAAAAGTTCCAATCAATAAAATAAACTGAGAAATTAAGATGAGATCCTGGCATGAAAACGTAGCTTTGGAATCAAATTAACCTTGTGACATTCTAGTTATCCATTACCTTTTCAGGCAGCTGAGACTCCACTTCCTTCTTTAGTCTACGAAGCAAGAAAGGGCGCAGCACTTTGTGAAGACGGCGGATGATCAGGATGGTCTCCTCTTCATTCAGATCCACCTATGTAAAAAAAACAATAGCAAGCAAATACATTATTGATCAAAATTTAGACCAGGATCAGCTCAGGTTGATACATGTTTACATTTTCATCAATTGTGTACTACCATTACTTATTTAAAACTTTGTCTGGCTTATCTTGTGCAACCCCAGGATAAAGCAAACCAAGGAGTTACTAGTGGAAAGGCATACAGACAGGGTAAGGAATAAACAGTAGGATTCCTGAGCAGGCAGAAGGTTATCTCACCCTTTCCCCGGTCATGGCGAATGGAGCATTGAACCACTGCTCAAAGGTGCTGCAACTTTTAAAGATTGTGGGCAGTAGAAAGTTGAGCAGAGCCCAAAGCTCAGGCAGTTTGTTCTGCAGAGGGGTTCCTGTCAGCAAAAGCCTGCGTGGGGCGACGTAATGCGTGTTCAACACCTGTGTAAGCTTGCAGTGGTGGTTCTTCATACGATGGCCCTCGTCCACAATCATGTACTTCCAGCGGATCTTACAAATAAAAGAAAAATTCACAAAGAAATAGAGAATCCTCTACTTTTTCTTACTTTTTTTTTTTTTTTTTACCAGAATAAAGTATCTTACTAAAAATAAAACGAACTGTTTGTGTGTTAACACATGGCATGCTCTTACTTTAGCGAGAATGTGTTTGTCCTTGATGATGTACTCATAGGTGGTTATGAGGACGTTGAACTTCCCGCTACGAAGTTGAGGCACCAGTGACCTCCGCATGGATGGCATGCCCTTTCATAACAATAAATAAATATATATATAGACAAATAATAAATTAATAACTAGTTACTTTATTTGCATAACCCCAGTTCTCTGATAACAGACAGACATTCTCAGGATAACAGTTGGGACGTAGATCTAGTTGTCTACTGAATGTAATAATTCTGCTTGACAGGCAGTCAGGAGAGAAGTGGAATTAAGCACTTCTCTCCTGACTGCCTGTCAGGAGAGAAGTGGAATTAAGCACTCTAACTGCCTGGATTGAAGATTTATATATCTTCTGATACACATGAGGAAAAATACATCAAGTAGATGCTCTGGAGAACTCAAGCTCCTCCAAGTCACTTACATCTATCCCGGATTAACCCTTCACAGATTTAGAGAAAACGGGTAATGCAGGCAGCCTTTCATTTTATAAAGAAAGGAGGCTCCCCACTTTGCTAGCCAGGAATGCTGGCGCTGCGATAAAAATGGCAACCAATTCATCTTTCTTGGGATTTCTTTAAAGCATGCAAGCAAGCACCTCTTCATGAAATCAGGAGATTTCACTTCCATTACCTGTGAAGCCTGTGATTGAGAAGGCTTCACAGCCCTCTTGGCTATGGGCTTGACAATGGTATGGGGATTCTTGCCTGAGATAATAAATCCATAGGCAGTTAGACAAGAACAAGATGTAATCTCTTCAGCTTTAATCAAATTCCGTTTGGGCACCAGAGGCCATCCTCAGCATAGCAATGACTAAGGCATTTCCCATAATGACTTTAAAGAGAACCACTTATTTGTTATGCCCTGACTGTTAGCTTATATTTACAGCAAAATCAGACCTTGTAAGCAATTTTCACAATGGATGGGGCCCACTTGTCAAGTTCATAAACCCAGTTGGACAAAGTCCTATAAAAAAAGAGAAAAATAATCAATTAATCACTTGAAAATTATCTGTGCAACTGCCAACATACCAACACGCTTGGTGTCTGAAATTTACTTATTTGCTAGTTTTTGCACTGCAACTATGGGGCTAATAAGTGAGAGACATAATTGCATAATTGCAATTTTGTTTTTTCGGACACCGACCGGTGCATTGCTATCTATAAATATGAACAAATGTACATTGCATAGCTGACAAAAAGTGTGGTAGCAGCCATCTTAAAGCAGAAACATGTTCTTTCTTAGCAAAACTCTTTTGGATAATAGTGATTCAGACTTGATCTGCTCGTTTATAAAACTGTTCAGATACAAATGATAAGAACAATGTGTGATTATTAAGGGGTAGGATTTTTCTGCATGTAGATTTAGTCATTTAGAAAATTCTCATGCTGTGAACATCTCTATTTCTCTGAGTTTATACAGCTGAATATAACAGCTTGAATCTCTCTCTACTGTCATCCATTATACAGAGTTTATTTTTGAGTTTCTGCTCACAGCTTGCCTGTCTCAGAGTTTTTGCTGTATGGCAACTCTCCAGCACTATAATAGACTGGAAATGATCCATAAACGAAAACTGACTAAAGTAATTTCATTACAAAAGTACATTTTTGGGAGTAAGAAAACTGGTCTCACAGTAGGCTTTAGTTTAGCAAAGACCTTTTCCCACATAAATAAACTTACTTACTCAATTTTAATTTTAATAAATTGTCAATTCAGTATACTGTATATGAAAACACTCCACCGACAGAACAAGCGGAGAATACAATACTGCACTTCTCTATACAGAGCTAGATGAAAATCATGGAGAGAAGCATGTAAATGTTGACTGCTGTTTATATTTTTAGTTGATATGTTACATTAGCTACTTATACTTACATTAATTTGATTAAAATGATGGATACTGTCAGCTATATAGCAAATGGTAGCTCAGTCAGTCATAACTCAAAGCTTTAAAATCAATATAGCTGCGAAAATCGTACAACTACAATTTAGAATTTTATATATTAATTAATAACGCTATACTGGCCACTTTGAGTTAAGCCAACGCGCCATCTTAAGTTGCACTTCAGGTAATATCGTGCATGTTCACATAGTGTCCATCACTAATATGGGCAGATGAGAGGTAGACCCACTGCCTGCCCGGCCGTATCTACTGTGCATTCTTTGGCTCCTAGGTCTCTATTTCGCAGACTCTGGCTCCAATTTTCACAAGATGGAGACTCCCACTTCAACCCCAAAAACTCTTCAAAAACACAATGGGAGTGAATGGTGCCATGCTGTTGACTCACATATAGTACAGTCATTGGGTCGAGCACTGATGTCAGGCGAGAGCACGCTACGTCACGCTACCACGCAGTATATAAGGACTCCATTTCCACACCCCCTTCGCAAAGTAACACTCGGTGTGTACCTACCTGAACTTGCCAAGCCTTGATTTTTGTGTATTTCTATTCTGGTTTTGACCTTGCTCTGCTTTGTGATTTTGGATTTTGCCCTGATATTGATATTTGATAATAACCTGATCCTTTGCTGTTTTTTTTTGGACCACGTTTCTTGAACATTGTTTTGGATTTGTTTGCCAGCCTCATTAATAAATCTTCTAAGTTCATTTGCAACCACCTTCGCCTCCAACTTATGACACCAGGCAGGAGCCACACCTGACTCCACTCCACATAAATCAGTTCATCTTGGTGTCCAATCAACTACCCTTTTCAGATAAGACTGAAGACCTCTGCTATAGACAATAGTAAAAAGCTGATTAAAAATAAGTGCTTATTTAAATGCTACATACATAAATCGTGTGCTCTATTGACTTTATTCTTCTAGTACTTAACCTGGGAGATAACAGGTTGGGGAAAACCATGTAAGTGAAGAAGTGAGCAGGATTGTTTACCACAGAGGAATCAATAGTTATTTGTTTTGCCCATTAACACTGTGTTAATATTTAATAGGCCAGTAAAATCATCTGGCCTTCATTATATCCCTTATTATGTCATTTGTAGTGCCTTTGTGTGTTAACTAAGCATAGTCTGTCTGCACGTAACTTACGACAACGGCACGATGATCAGATAAGGACCATTAAGTCTCTTGTGTTCCATTAGGTATGTGATGAGGGCAATGGTTTGGATGGTCTTCCCCAGCCCCATCTCATCCGCCAGAATGCCATTTAGGTTATTGTTGTACAGGGACACCATCCACTCCAGCCCCTGGATCTAACCAGGAAGGATAAACAAGTGTTATTTTTTTGCTAATATAATTGTTAGCTCATATAATATTACACTAATTAATACATACTTATTTTTCTTTAAATTGTTCAGGTACATATATTTTATAATGCTCAATTGCAGAACATGAAAAAAAATCACTTTCGCAAAACATTCCTAGCTTTTTTTTTTTTGCCTGGTCTTCATAGAATTGCTATGAAGATACAGAAATCAAACTATAGATCTGAAATTCAGTAACAAACAGTCAAAAACAAGCATAATCCATTTTTGGCAGTTTATCGAAAGAGTTCAACTCGAATCTCAGCTCCACTAACGACAGAAATGACTTCTTGAAGCATTTGTTTACTAAAATCATTGAATTTGTTGAAACTAGTTATCTCTACAATATGCCTTGCCAAGCCTTCTTTAAATCTTAAAGCCCCTACAAATCTTACATTCCAATCAGGGAGGTACTTAAACGATCAGGAGAAGAGATGATAAGAAAAGAAAATAATGTTCTCTAAATCTACAGATAAATCCCAAACCAGGCTGTAGCCCTCAGAGGTGTTATCAAATATAAGATAGATCAAGGATGTGGCATTCAGAGGTAACTGGCTGATTTTGCAAACCTGCTCCTGGTTCCTATGTTGTCAATTTATTCCTTATTTCAGCTCAGCACGTTGTTGGCAATCACAAAAGAAGCTTGTGTATACCTACTAAGACAGTTCCAACAGCAAAGTATATAACTGCTGAAAAGCTGTGGGTTATCTGATGTTTGCTTTCCTTCTTTCTTTACTTATTGTACCTCAAATAAAGAAAATAAAATGAGTTAAGATATTCCCACACCCTGGGCCAGCCTATACTGTCTTAGGACCTGAGTTCATCCTGTGACACAGATTATTAAAGGATTTGGTACGGGCTGTCTGTAGGTTTTGATGCCACTTCAAATGTAAATTAAGAACAAATTTGCAAAAATGTATGCAAAACATAATAATTCACATTTCCAGGTATTTAGAAAAGAATGGAAAAAATGCCCTGTTTCTATGATACTTTCCATAAATGTTAGAAGGGCATTTACATATGCTTCCTAAAACAAAAACTCGTATAAGAATTATTTAGCCTATGTTATATGCCATACGCAATCAAAAGCAAAATTATGCACTATTGTGCAGTTGTACCCAAGATATAAACAATACATTTCAGCCTGTAGTCCTACTGCAGCAGCGCTTGCCCTCATGTTGGTTAAAATTCTTTGTGGCGGTTCTAACTGCCACTGTGCCGAGGTGTAAAAATGTCACTGGCTTAACAAACTGTATTCATATACAGTGGCAACATAGTATATATTCATAATTATGGACTGCAAGAAACAATTACAGTTTATACTCTGTCTACACTGATGCATGTGTGATTGCTTCCAGTGTAAATTGAAAAATATTGGAGGGCGATTACAGTGTGGGCCGCCTACCTTGTCTTAGTGGTGTAAATGTATTTTAAAACCCATATTCATTATGAAGACAGATGCAATACCGCTGTGGTGCTCACAAAGTGTTCTTACTGCATCTGGTGTAAATTTGTCTTATTAATATTGTCCATGGTAACTGCCCATACATTACAAATGCAGTAAACGGAGATTAGGTTTAAAATCTGCTGATAACAAGCATTAATTTGGAATGATTGTATCACACAATTGAAGACCAGGTATTTTTAAATTTAACATAAATTTAAAGTACTTAAGACCTCTAATTTGTAAAATGAAATTTTAAACAATTTAAGCGTCCATCAACACCATGTACATAACAGAGACTTTTCTGCATTGTGGTCAGTTCTCTGCTATTCTTTATATTTGCATATCAATAAAAATCAGTTTTGAGCCAAACAGCATTCAGAGTATTTGGCCGGTTATTGGTTGTTAAAATGCTCTGCATGCATTTCACCTGGTATTGCTTGAGTGTGCCATTGACCAGTAAGGATGACTGCTTCTCCACCTTCTCAATAACAGCATGGGCTACTCCGTAGTAAGACTGTGAACTGGTCTGTCCTGCCTGGACACTGTACTCATCATCCACATCTTGCTTGGCAGACCTACAGAGGAAAAGAATAGGAAGTGTGAGCTCACATCCTGTACTATTTAATTGATAAAAATAGCTTATTGCTCTGCCTATACTGTACTTGTCTCAACACACAATGAACAGACAAATCATTGTAATCCACGGTGGGTATAACAGAACAAAGAATAAAAAGACACAGCATAGCGCGTAAAAGAGAAAATCAGCAGACAGCCATTATGAAAGAATAAGTCCTGTTTTTTCAGCTTTGATGTAAAAATAGGTTGCATACTCTATGATGTGCTTTGCTGCTCTTTCAGACACCTCATCACTATTGGGATCAATCATTTTCTTTTCTTCCGATTCTGCCCGGGAGACCACTTCCTCTTCATCCTGAGGAGTCAAGAAAAGGAAATAATGTCAGGGCATCCTATTAGCTTGATGAACATCACGACGAGAAAGGAAAAAGCTAAGCAACTAGGCTTAAACTAAGCTTTTTTTGTTTTGTTTTTTTTTTTAGAGATGAATGGACTGAAAAGTGCGCCAACGGGTGACTTTGCTGAAAAGCAGACAAAAGGATACGTGTGTGTGTTTGTGGTGTGTGTGTGGTGTGCGCCTGTGTGTGGATGACTCACTCGCACATTTGAAAGTTAAGACTTAATGAGAGGAAGAAAAAAAGACAATGCTGACCTCCTCTTCAAACTCTGAACCACTCTCTTCACTGTCTGACCTCGGGGCCACTTCATAGCTGTGTTGAGAAGGGTATATATGACAGATAAGTACTTGGGCTTGTGTACTCTGAGCCTTCTTTGTTTATATCCACAAATATAAATATCTCTCTGTCCACAAATTAACCACTTTCTTTACTTTGTGCAGTTCAAATGTTTGAGTTCTATGCAATAACACAGTCAAAGAGGCAGACACAATCTGTTGAGGAGATAAAAGTCAAACGCATACACAAAAATAATACAGAAATGGATGGATATTAGATATGTATAATTCTATACGCTGAATTACACTGAATCCTTGGTTATTTTAACAAATCCAAAACATGCACAAAAAAAAAAAAAAAAAAAAAAAAACGTCGTGGGAAAGGAGAATTTTACCCAGGATTCATCTCAAGCCAGGCCTCCAGTTGGCTAGACTTGGGAGCATCTGTGCCCTGTAGTACCTTCCCTGTCTCAGTCTGAATGACTTTGACTGGGAGTTCACTCATCTGACTGCTCTCATCAATGGGCTGTGGGAATCAAGACACAACAGCATTTGTAGTGTATATCTGACTGCTGATAACTGCAGCTGTACAATAGTAATAGATTAGCAGCCTGTCTCTGCATGGATTTCACTCACCTCCCCATCAGGTCCAATTGCTCCAAGTGCCTCAGTATCCCCATCTTCCTTCTAAAGGGATTCAGTGACCGGAGAAAAATACATTTAATAGAGGAAGGAAAAAACAGCACCTTTTTTTTGCCAATTTTTGCAATGCCATTATCTGTATTACAGGAGTGGACAAATCACTAGCCCAGACAAGCAGATTTTGTGTCTGGGCTCTTAGTTTTTATTCATAGTTGCCCAGAGGACATGTACATTTAACGACTAGAGAAAGAAAATAAACGCTAAAAATAAAGTTTCAATTGGTAAGTTTAAACATAGTGCACTTTTTAATGCTGTAACTATAGTATATATCTCAGAATCCCACCACCCGCTGCACTACACACACCAGCAGAGGCATGATCTGACTGATAGAAGAACAATTTATACTAGGTGGATTATTTAGTGTGCATTCAAATTCAGGAACATGTAGGTATGTGGAAACACTGGCGAAACGAAGCAAAATAAACTGCAGTGCAAAACTATAACTCTCCCGCTAGCACCACATGCAGAAACATTGCAGTTAAACAAATTCAAATGTTTTTATTTATGTGAAAACACTGCAACTCATACCTGAAACATTTGCCAATGATTTGGTGACGTTTTGTAGAGAGCACAAACATGATGCGCTATGTTAAAAACTTCATCATGAGAGAATAAGGAATATTAATATGTTCAACGTGTCATTTATTCCTTCATTTCCCTTAGTCTGTATTAATTGCATGCAATTAGCTGGCCATATGTTATTACATTACATTAGCTTCCACTGCCTAGTCACTTAGATTTTAAGGCAACCAAACCATGGGACTGGGAGCACTGTGGAGAACTGACTTGTCCAGTGGCCTAACTAATAAATTTATCATTCGTCCATCCCTGCATTACAGCATAACTGTACAAAAACACACAAGTTAATCTGTTTTTATAAAGGCTAAATCACGTGTCCATCCACCTTCTTCTTCTTCTTTCTCTTCTTTTTTTCCTTGGCAGCCTGGGCAGCCTTGTGTTCATAGACCAAGGTAGTGAGGTTGGCCACATACTCATCAGTCTGCTGGAGCAGGTAGGCTAGACGTTTGTCCTTCTTCTGGTCAATCAGCTTCCTGTAGCCCTCTTCATCCTCTGCCTAGGTAAAAACAGATATTTAACGATAAATGTCTCTTGGATGTTCTTCAGACGTTCCTGGAAATATGGTTCTGCATAAATGTTCCAAACCAACAAACCATTAGCCTTCTCATCCTCTCTTTCTCGATTCTTTCTGTCTCCTTCTTCTGCTCTCTCTCTGTGTTGGTATGCCATGTGGCCACAGCCTTGGACAACTTCTGGATCTTTCCAGAGATCGAGCGGTGATACTCCTTGAAGTCTTTAGCATGCTGGAGGATGCTGTTAAGGTATTCCTGAAAAAAAAAAAAAAAAAACGTACATGTATGACCATTAAGAGCATCTACTGTTTTCTGAAAAAGATGTTGGTGCAAACACATGAATATGCGTGACAATCCCTTTGGTTTTTTTTTTTTTTAATCTTTATGTCATGTTCATGTCAACTTAAATTTAATTCTAATGTACTTATATTAAGTTAATGTACTAATATAAATTTAAATTCTAATGTACTTATAAAAAGTTTTAAAGAACATAAGTCATATTTATACTATAATATTATGATCAAGTTACTAGGCCTTTTTTCTTATTTGCACTTATTTATACTTGTGTTGTGTATCCATTTCCATGAACATGTATTATATTGATTACTGAAGTGAACATACACTGGTGTATTAATAGAAATGTTACAATCATATCAGGAAAAAAAAATCAAAAGAAATAGCATGGGTTAATAGGTTAATAGTAACATTTGGGGCAAAGTTGTGGGGCAATGACGCAACTGTGGCTCAGTTCAACTCAGCTGTAAGTTGCTTTGGATAAAAGTTTCTGTCAGTTGTATAAACGTAAACGTAGTGAACAGAACATGCAGGTTGAAATTCAGGCACGGGTTTTTATATGGTGAGAAGATACCTGATGTTTCTGACGCCGCTTTCTCTCCTGTTCAATTTTCTGCTGTTTTTCCAGCTTCTCTGTCATACGCGCCTCTCTCAGTGTTTGCCTCTTACTGCGCTTGTAGGCCTTGGAATTCAGCGCTGTCTCCAAAGTGGTATCTCTGCGCATGCAGGCCACAACGTCCTGCCGCAGCTGAGGGAATAATGAGGGTAGTGCTGTGAGTCAAGGTTAATAATACGCTTTGCATCAGTATAAATTTCAATTCTAAACCCAATTCAAAGGTTATAAAAAGTCCTAAGTGTTCTAATTTTGTGCTAATTTTGTTCTTCAAACTTAGTAGAGACCCAGTATAGAACGGGTTACAAGAGGCAGTGTCTAAATGCAGTAAGAGCTCCCCCTAATGGACATCCTGGAACACTTCATAAGATGGAGTGGCATGTTATTTCAGCCAGAGTGATATGATGCACACTGGCACACAGCAATTAGAGAGGGGAAAAGGTGGGTATATTTTGTACAAGCTAATGAACAATGAACGCAGGCATTTGATACAGTTGTCTACAGATCAACAAAACAAACTGGCACATAGTTATACCCAAAACCTTGCATAAAGATTAATTAAAACATTGTAAATAAAGTCAAAAGTGGAGCTTGGCAGCTTAACCATAAAAATCAGTGTTGAGTTACTTTTATCTAAAAATCTAATTTATTTACCACAGTGCAAAGCTGGGCAAGGCTTTTTTCAGGTTAAATATAACAAAAGTCACTGTACCCCCACTGATTGCTGAATTCTCTTCTTCAGCAATTCAAAATTCTTCTGCTGATTAACCTGTACCCTATTTCTTTCACCTGTTTATGCTTCCAACATGAAAATACCACCCAGCTCCAAATTATCCTCTTTACACTATACAATACTTATTAGCTGACCATTTGGGCTTTAACATCCTTCTTCAGGAAGGGCTGCTGATTTACTCTAATTACTACAAATACTTGGTTTCATGTTCATTTGTGCATTTCTGTGTTTATATGTGGGATAAAGCAAAGAACATCCTCAGCAACGCCACTTTCATAAATACAAAGTAGCCTGAAACAGTACCAACATACAAAAAATTCACTTGACCATACTCAGCAGTGTGTCTAAGAATATAAGGGTCATTCTAGCAATGTCTGTCCACTAGGCAGCTATCTTGGCAATGCTGTACAGCAACTAATTTCAGTCAAACAAGACCATTCTCCTATCTACTCGAACGGGGAGTAAATCCTCATTTAAGTAGGTGGCAGATACCAGATAGCAGAAATGGATTGACAAGATGACCTTTGAAACACAGATTTAAAATTGCTGTGAAAAACTGACAAAAATGTTGTAAATGTGTGGCATTTGGATGAAATACCAGCCAAAGGCCAGCTACCGTGCAGTTCTCTATAAGTAAAAGAGCAAAGTACCCTATATCTCTGCATGTGTTCATGTGGGAATCTGTTAGACCAGACATTTCCTGGCAACGTTTTAACTAACAAGGTGACTGGCTCGTTTTACTGGAAGGGTAGGGTTTATGTGATTCAGCCTCCTACGACCCAGTCATATTTTATCTCTATCTCTACTCAAATCCTCTCTAGTATGAGGCACTGAGACAGATATCATATTACACAACCCACACTGCAGCAATATCAGCCTAACTGGTGATCAGTTTACAAAATGTTTGAGTTTATCAACCCCTTTAACAGTCAAGGAACCACACTAGCCCACCAAAAATCTAATTATCTGATTCCCCACTCTAACACTGTCCTTAAGGAGTGCTCCACTGCACGTATGAGTGTGCCAAAACAACTTATCCAGTGATTTAGACCTTTATAAACTGAATGAAGGCAAATACAACTGGTAAAGCATCAGAACATACAGGGCTGGAGTACACTAAGCTAATTGATAGATACTAAGCAAATTAGGCATGTATCATACGTCAAACTACACTGGGATGATTTTTCAAATAAATTATAATGTAGTAAGTGTGTGTTCCAGTCGCTTCATCTCTCCATCCCTCCTGTTCATGCTTGGCTGGTACTCTTTCAGTTCTGGTACTCCAGTGAAATGCACAAGTATCACCATTTAATTGGCCAAAAAACTGCTTACAATCGGCTAAGCATTCCTAATGACACCACAGAGGTTCCTTTCAAACACTATCTTCTTTACCTGCCGTTGAAAATTGAGAAGTCTTAAGGCCTTCAGCTCGACTGTTGCTTTAGTTCTCAGGTCAGGAGGCAAAGAACCAGGGAGATTCTCCAGCTCTTGAATTCTATGAGCAATCCTGGCCTGCAACCTGTTAATGAAGAAATAAAGTTTAAGGTTTTGTAATGCACAAAACAAACAATACTTTACACTACACAGCTATCATCACGTCTCAAACAGTGATTTAGGTCATTTTAATCAATCAAAACTTTATCCCGACTGGTGAACATAAGAGGAGAAAAGCCAGACTGGTTCAAGCTGACAGGAAGACTACGGTAACTCAAACAGCTACTCTTGACAACCTTGACGAGCAGAAAAGCATAAACAGGAATCTGAGTTTGCAGTGGACACTGAAACTGGACCACTGAAGATAAACATGCAACGGTCAAAGTGATGGAGATCACAATTTTTTCCCTGTTCTGAAGTTTGATGTTAATGATTACATTAACTGAAGCTCTTGCTGTACAGGCTTTTCTAATACTCGTAACATACAGGTGTGTAAGCGGTGTGTGTGTGTGTGTGTGTGTGTGTGAATTTTGGTGGTGACATTTAATGCTCCACCTGAGTGAGATGCTCAAAACAAATTTTGTAACTGGATTTGTGGGCGCATAAAATCCCTGCCAAAATATGTCAACCTGTCAAAATATGAAGACTAAATGACTATGTTTAGTGTTGTGTATACCAAAGTAAACAATTATTGTCTGGGGTATAGAAAAATATAATTTGACTTCTGATTGACTGCTTGTCTTGTCAGGAGCCAGCTGCTTCACATAATAAATGCAGAAATTTATTATTCAGTTAAAGAAAAAATTACAGGTTCATGATATCTGTGTCAGACAGGTTTGTAAAAGAAAACTAGGAAAGTTGCAGAGCTGCTATGTCTACCCGTCTTTTTACACTGCTTGGCCATTTACTCCATAAACAAGCAACTCCAGCGGGCTCTTTTCCTGTTGTCACCCCCTACACCTTCTACTTCAACAGCCACTCGACACCTTAATATAATCACTGGGTCAACAAAAGAAAGACGCTCCTTATTATTTATTTTCCCATAAAAGATAGTGATGTGTATTTTGGTCATTGCCATAGCTGAAATACTTGTCCACTAAATGAAGTCCTTGCATGCCTGAACATAATGGCAGAAAGTCTTTGACTGTTTTGTGGAATACTTTATTGAGCAATGTTTGCTCGACATTTTGGTTTGAATCTGAGATGACTGCCTATTGTACTAGTGAAATTAAAAGCTCACTGAGACGTTATAATTGACAGCACTTTAATAAATGCTCCTTTTAAACCTGACATGCAGAAAGCAGCTTCGCACATACTAAGTTAATCATCAGTTTGACATCAGGCAAAAAATGTATTTTAACTTTCACAATGGTAATGTGTCTATAATAATCTAACAGTCCATAAACAATTTATACGGCATATTTACCCACTCATGGAGACATGCTCCACGCTCCAGTGGATGAATAACAGTTATGAGAGTCACAGGCAGTGTAATTTAAAAAGCCTGGACTACACAATAAATAACAATTACAGCGCACATTCAGGAAATAAAAACTTTAACATTTTTAAAAACTTTTGCTCTTTAATGGTTGGAGGAATAAATGAAGGAAAAACTGTTTTCACAAACTGTAACTAACTGACCAACAGCCATGGCACTATGGAGTCTGTATTTTGTACCTGTACTCTCGTTCCTGCAGAAGCTCCCCTGGGTCCAGGCCCTGTGGTTTCTGGATGGGTGTGATGCGGTTCTGCTTCTGCTGGAGCTGGATAATGAGTGAGGTCTGCCCAGGGCCCTGTTGCTGCTGGGGCTGCTGGGTTTGGGGTTGTGATTGGGACTGTGGTGTGAGAGATGTGCTGGGCATGGCCTGAGCAGCTGTAGGAGCCTGAGGAGGAGCGGGAGAGGGCCTGCCACTAGGGGCTGGCACAGGGAGCTTCTGGGAGCCGCTAGGGGCCTCAGCACCTTGACCTAAAATCAGTGATGAAGAAGCTGTTACACAATGGAAGCGAGATAAACTATCAGGAAACCATGAACTATCAAAGGAACCATCCAAAGACCTCCAAGACAAGACTGTTTACAGGCACAGATGTGAGAATGGGTAAAGCTTTGCTTTGAAGGTCCCAAAGGTGCACCGTTCTTAAACGAATGAAGTTCTGAACTCTTCCTAGAGCTGCTTACACAACCACACTAAGAAGTGGCAGAAGGTTTTAGTCAGGGAGGTGAGCAAAAACCCAAATTTCTCTCTGATAGAACTGCAGAAGTCCTGTGCAGAGGTGGGAGAACCTGCTAGAAGGACAACCATCTCTGCAGCTCTCCATCAATCAGGCTTTTATAGTAGTCTAGTAAAAAGAAAGCCTCACTATGATGTTTGCAAAGGGCACCTTAAGGACCTCAGGTCAGAAAAACAAGATTCTGTGGTCTCATTAAAACCCTAGGGCCTGAATGCAACTTTTTTTTTTTTAAAAGTTCAATTTCCTTTTTTATGAAGGAAAGATGATGTTGCTTTAGTGTCCTGACTCCTTAGTAAAAGAAGGAGCTTCCCCCTCCACTCCAAACATTACACACCACTGTATTTCTTCAGCAGAAGGCTTTTCCCTGCACTTATTCTTCAACTGATTGTCTTTTGTTGCAATTTTTGTTTTTCTGAATGTCTTTGTATTCAGTGTTTATGGATTTGGATTTTGATATTGTCGTTGTTGATACCGACTAGACTGCTTTAGCACATTTACAACCTGCCATTAGTCTCTTGCCCAGGGCTACTAAATTAACATTGTAAAGTTGTAAACTTTGTAAAGATCCAGTTACATAAAATCCGTTGCATACAAAGATCCACATTTGCAAATAACATGACTGAATGGCAACATCTGTTATCTTGCAATGCTAACAAGTTTATGATTAGTTTATCTATAAATAAGACAATTTGTTTAGTTATGTTTCGTTGCGTAGTTGCGTTTGACTCATGCCATGGACTCTTTACAGAAGAGACACCTGTCCTGAATTTGACATGGGTAGAACAAATGTCCATTTGTCTTTAAACATTTCCATTGTCAACATTTTTAAACATGCTATGTTATCAGTTCATTAATCAGACCAGAAAGGTTAATAAAAGGAAACAAATCTATGAAAGCGAAAACTCTTCAACTAAATAATTTACATAAATGCATGTGATCAACTAAGAAACAACAGAGGATCTGCTACAGAAGTCAAGGTGGTTCATGTTCAGGAAACTAGAGTCGCTGAACTACCATCAGCTGTTCCATGTGTTTATCAGCTCTGCTACAGTGTTTTTTCAAGAACACAATTCAGTCTGCTGAAATATATTGCTGGGTTTATAACCCAGGGGCACAAGGATCATTCTGATGATCAGTGTAGAGCTCATGACCTTGATCTGAAATAAGCATTGGTACTACTTACTATTGTTGGTACTAATTTTGTCAGAAGCATCTAGCATTTTGACTTGAACCTACTTCTTCAGGTCAACTGACTTTTTGGCACTGAAATCTTTGCTACCTATTTCAGGAGACTGTCTAGAGGTTTGGCCAGACATTACAGGTTTCTCAAAACTATTGCAAAGATGTAGGAAACAAGTTTAAAGCACTGCATACATTTTAAAGGGTTGTTCAAAACAGTATCATGTTTGGCACCTTCTAAGGCAACATCAGACAGCAGTAAACAAAGAGAATTCCACTGTGAGGAGAAAGTCTCTGTTCAAAGGAAGAGTGTGTAAGATTGAAGAGCATCCCAGATTCACCTTCTGTCCATGGTTTTGGCCCAGTGCTTGGAGTGTGTGTCTGCATGCCTGGAGTGGAACATGAGCCAGACGCAGGGCTTCCATGGGGCACAGACATAGCTGTGAAGACAACACAATCAAAGATGGAAAAGAAAATGTTAAAAAGTAAAGAACTATTTCAGTGGAATAAATCTCACACAGCAGGTGAATTTTAAAAAGAACTCACTAATTCTTCCATGAGTGCATTAAAATACTATATCATTTAACCTCAGATATTAGTAAGCAAATTACCCAGTAGTACCACCTAATGGATGTGCTTTAAGGTTACTGTAATACATAAAACATGATTCTGGACTTGTGTTTTGCAAAAAAGATGCAATATGATCAACACGCATTATTCAAAAAGCTCCATCTAATGTGATGGAGATTTAATGAAGCGTGTTAGGATTTATACAGACCAATGAATCCCATGTAATACAATTAAATTGTAGCACATTGTCATTTTATTCAAATCTTATACCACAATTAATTGGATTAGATCATGTTAATCAATGCAGGCAGGCCTTGAGTGTAAATGGCAGTAAAAGTATTTATTTACAATTGTTTATTTGGCTACAGATATAAATTTGCTTCAAAAACTAGACTTGACCTAAAAAGTAGTACATATATTTCTAAAACAAGTCGACGAGGATGCTTTTGCAACCAACTAGTCTAGGCCTTCTTGTAGCTACTGTAGAAACTATTTCAGACATTTGACTTTGCTGTGACCTTGATCCTGTTTGGATCAATTCCAAAATCTAATCATTTCATCTGCTGGTTAGAATGATAATTCCATATAAATCCTACAAACATTCAACCACTCGTTCTCGAGACACTGTGGTAATGAGAAATTCGGACGGACACACGGACAGACAACCCACAAACATAATGCCTTCGCAGAAAAAACATATACAAAAAACATAAAAACATAAAATTCAACTGATTTATTGTTTTCAATAAACTAAGAAGAGGTTAAATTAGTTTAAGATGCTATATTTATGTTATAGCAGAAATTAAATGGTGCTATTTCCAAAAAATGATGATGGACATTTGATTTGCTATGATGGTGATTAAGGTTGTCAGATGATAGACAAGGATTGAAAAATTGTAGATGGTAAACCCATAAAATATGTATTACTACTTCATTTAGATATTATAACTATATAAATAACTGGATAAATAAATTATGTACTGACTGATAATGTTACAGGATTCAAAAAGAATTAATTTCTATGTATGGTTTTAAAATGTTTAAAAGTAACTGATACACATGGCATACATGTGGCTTGTACTGTGGTTTCTTAATAATCCTCAATACTACAAATCCCAGTACACACCTGGAGGCCTGTTGTAAGGTCCAGTGTTGACAGGCTGCTGCTGCTGCTGCTGCTGCATTGTGGGAAGGCTCCTCTTGCCCTGTACAGCCAGTTGCAGGTTCTCAGGCAGAGGCTGTCCACGGCCCAGGATCTTGTAAGCAAGTATCTGAGCACGGAGCTGCTGCAGTTGAACAGGGCTGAAGGCCGTGTGGCCACGGCCCTGCTGGTCCATCTGCATCATGGGGCCTGACTGAGCCTGGGACATCTGAGGTGGGGTAGGACCCCCTCCAGACATGGGGCTTGATACGTGCTCAGGTACAGAGCCCATTGGGGAAGGGTGAGGTGACATGTATCCTAGAAAAAAGGATTAGCGCACATATATATATATATATATATATATATATATATGTATATATATATATACACACACATACATACATACATACATATACATATATATGTGTGTGTGTATATATATGTATATATATATATATATATATATATATATATATATATATATATACACATATATATATATATATATATATATATATATATGAAGAAATTATCATCCACATCATTTTGATTGTCATGTTAAGGTCAAAGGGATATTTCCTGAGACTACACCTATTATCATTATTTTTATCCACAGCAGTTCCTAGCTAAGGGTATATCAAGACAAAAGATGTTTTGTAAGTGCCACTAGAGATTACCTTAACTAAATCTGTCTAACTGACTTTAGGTACATATTGTCTGCTGATTACAAAAATAAATTACCCATGAAGGCCCCCAAGCAATGACAAATGATCTGTGGCTGTACAGAAGAAGACTAGTAAAAAATTTTAGATGGTATGCTTGAAAGGTGGTGGCCAAGGTATACTTTCCCTGAAGGACAGTGATGGGAGGTCAGATATACCCAAGATAGTACAAACACAGACAATGAGCTTGTTTGCAAATTGAGAATATCCAGTGTGATTTAAATCCATCAGTGTTGTAAGACAGGCACCTGGTGATGCTTTATTTAATCTCCACACTCTCGCCATGTGATAAGCAGATTCATCGCAAGGTCACTTGACACAACTGTCCTCATGTAATTAATTGATATTACCTATCTGAAGTGTTGCTTAGCCAGTAGCACATGAATGACTATATTCAGCAACTGAATAAATATTCCAACTTATCTAAATCTACAGTATACAAGGCAGAACATTAAGACCACACTTTAACAGTGATCAATGACGACATGTTCCCAATTAGCAACTGAGCTGCATATGACGATGTTGAGACGTAATTTATGCAGGTGTATCAACGTTGGCTAGATCTATGTGTTACATTTAGGACTGCTATTGTGTGTGTGCGTGTGCACATGGGTCTGAATTCTACATCTTTATCATAGTCCCAATTATTGATTTCCAGTGACATCTTACACCTGACTACCCCACTGACACAGAAATATTAAAAAACCACTTACAGTTTAATGAAACTGATTATTAATCATTTTCGCTCTTATCATTAAAGGTATGCCACAGACAATGAATTAATACAACATTTCCCTCATAGCTCTAGGCACATAATCTGGACCTGAACACTATGAATTCATCTAGGGTCATATAAATACTTGAGGAAATTAAAATAAACTAAAAGGGAAGGTTTGTAGTTACTAGGGTGAGGAATGTAAATCTGGACCTGGTGACACCTCCTAGGAGTTTAAGAGATTAATTACACGGGTTCTGCTTTTTCTCATTCTTAACTGTCCAGTTTTGGTGATCAGGTGTCTAACGTAGCCTCAGATTCCTGTTCTTGACTGACAGGAGCAGAACCTTATGTGGTCTTCTGCTGATGTAGCCCATCCACCTCAAGGCTTGACATGCGTTCTGAGCTGCTTTTCTGCTCAGTACAGTTGTAAAGAGTGATAATCTGAGTTACTGTAGGCTTCCTGTTGGACAGAAGCAGTCTGACCGTTCTACTCTGACCTCTCTCATCAGCAAGGCTGCAGAGCTCCTCACTGGATGTTTGTTGTTTTTCGAAACATTCCATGTAAATACTAGAGACAAACCAACCTGTCTGGCACAGCAACCAGGCCATGGTCAAAGTCAGTCCAGTTAACTTAAGCGCTTGACCTGTATCTGTATGCTACATTATTGGTTAATCAGATAATTGCATTGAGCAGAGGTTCAAAATTCCTGTTACAGCTGCCGGTGATTGTATATAGCCACTAAAACAAACCTTGGCTGTGCTGATCCATTGGACTCTGTGGTGGGCCCATGCCACTGTGGAGGGATCTCATGCCAACACCTTTGATCTGCCCATAGTGCATTTCGTCTCCCATGCCCTTGTCATGCATTCCTTCCATGGGCTGAAATGAGTCAGAAAATAAATATAGCCAAGATATATTTTACTCTTATGACTATTCAAAAATTCATCTTATGACTCATCTCTGTAGTCTGCCTACTTTGTGCATGGGATGCATGCCCTCCTGAGGATAGTCTCCTGACCCCTGGCCCTGCATGCCATGAGGTACGTTGGGAGGTCCTGGGCTCGGGCCCATCATGCTGTGGACAGAGCCTGGAGAGGGGCCTGGTCCGGGACTGGGGCCTAAAATGGGCCCAGGGGAAAGGCCAGCGCCAGGGGAAGGACCAGGGTGGGACATTCCGACTGACGGATCAGTTGGGGTGGACATTTGTCAGGTGTGAACCTATGGACACGACAAAAAAAATTATAGACACTAAAACAAAAGTATGTGTTATTCACATGTTACATACATGATATACAAATGTTACATAAATAGACAGACACAGTCTGCAACAACCAAGGCGTGCTTTGAGGTGGGATTGAATGGGATGCCATAAACCAAGTTACTGTAAATGACAACTCTTTTGTAAAACTGGCATCACCCTATTCAGTCATTTCAGTCCTCTCTGCATTAATGTTAATAGTGGCTAAGATATATATGAGAAATAATTTGATATGATGGGATTTAAACACCAAGTCACATTTTAGTTCATGTTTCAATCTAGTTTCAAACTTCAGAAATATTAATTCAAACACTCTAACAATACCTGTGTCCCTTCTTTAAAAAGAAAAAGTATGATGACACTATTATTAGAAACAGACAGACAAGCTCTACACAATTTAAAAAAAAAGGTAAGCACTGAAAATTCTTCCTTCATATTTACATCATATTTATATTTGTCATATTTTATACTTTTGTGGGATTTGTACTCCATTTTAAACTTGTTATTTCACCTTGTCAAAATGACCCACACATAATTCCATTCATATAAAAATTGATGTATTTATCATTTCATTTTCATTTTAGAAATTTAGTCAAGTTTCATGCTGTTAATAAAAAAAAACAAAGGCTTAACGGAGGGCAAATGTTATGTAAATATGCTATACACTCACGGGACACAAGAATACATGGACTAAAAAGAGAAATCTGTAGATAAATACTATATCAAGGGAACATGGTGATTCCCTTAAGGTGTTTTCATTTTGGTCTTGTCAAAATTTTTTATTTTGTCCACAGGGTTTGTACATATTTTCTAAAGTGAAAGTCAAGCTTGTCAGTGTGTAGTGAGACTCACAGACCCACACACAGGGTGGGTATGCTCAGTATAGATCACATGACTGAAACACTGCTAGATTATTGGTTAATGTTCTGCTAGCAGTCAGTTTGAAATTTGCATTATTTTATTTTAATGCTCCAAAGTCTTATAATGCATTTGTAGGCTATTTCACCTTTTACAATATAATCTTGCAGAACTTGCATTATAGTTTCTGTGTGTTTGAATGTAGGTGTAACAAGTAGGGATGTAAACCTCAGGCTTCCACACGATATGATACGATTTCGATTCCTATGGCAACGATTGGATATTTGACAATATTACTGAATCTGCTACAATATAATACAATACGGGCAAATCACTTTGCGAGCCTATTAAATTATTTACACATCAGTTTTAAAACATGAATTATTTTTACACAACACTTGCTTGTCCTTTTTCAAAATTGTCAATTTATAATCAAGTATAATCACTATTCATTTCATTCATCGGATCATTACACCCCTAGCAATGACAGTCAGTAATTCTGATTTTCTAGACCATTTAGAAAAATGAAAACACAAGATCCGAAATCATGCATTTTACAGAGTTTCCAGCATCTGTATGGACATGGGAGCTCAAACTTTTCGTAGCTCAGGACCTCCTGAACTGCAAGATAAATTCCAGAGATCGCCTTAGTACAGATCGATTCAATGAACATTTTTTAAATAATATTTTATTTATTTATTTCCATTTATTAGAACCTCATAGCCTATTATTCCTGAAATGTCCATGGACAGAACGTATGAGTTCCAATTTAACATTATTAATGGTCTGTTGAGGTCTGGATGAAACCTACTTGATTCAAGTGACCAGTCACACACGCAAATAAACTCTAAGAATTCATTAATAAATATAACTTGATAGGTTGTAATTTACACAACTGTAACTAAATAAATAAACCACAGATGTCACTTTGAGAACCATTGCTGGAGGAGATCATCCAATATGTCTAGGCTGTTATATCTAGATAAAGCATGAAATTAACATTGCAGTGCAACTGATCTGACATTTCCTGGATCTTCTGCTGGACTGACAACACTGCTGATCAACACACCAGGGCTTAAGGGCACATTCCAAATATTCTAATAATAATAATAATAATAATAATAATAATAATAATGTTGCTCAAAGTTACAATTCACAGGATAATCTTTCCATCCAAATCCTATGAGTGCTTTAATTAATGTTAATTAATGTTAATTAATGCACTCATAGGACACATATTAATATGCATTTCTAATACGTGTGACTTATGTATATCACTTTTTTTTTTTTTCGAAAAAAATGTATAATATTCTTTTCACACCAAAGCTTATGTGTGGAAGATGAAACGGCACACTGTCCCAGAGCAGCTGACACATGAGCTTGTTGTTGTTTTGTTTTGTTTTTTCGCTCTAACCAAAATAACACACCCGTTAACGGAAACTTTGAGAAAAGTAGCCACTTACATACATACTACTTTTCTAAAAAAAAATTAAATAAATAAATACATAAATACATATATAAATAAAAAGTAAAAATAAATGTCAGTAAGTTTGCTCGGAGCTGTAGCAGAGGGACAGTTTCACAGCGAGAAGCTGGGCATTATTCTCGGGCAGAGTTGATCATGGCTTCCCCGCCCCACACTGTGCGCCTTCTTTAACGCCATTGCAGTTTGGTTAAATCTGGCAAAAAGTTTCCAAAACGCTATCTGTATGTGTGTATAACTATATAAATAGCGCTTTAAATGCAACCAAAAGCAGTCTTGTGTATTAAAATATAACTATCGTTTTCCTATTTACAGTAGGTGTTTACTGAAAAGGCCAAATTCCTGCCAAAGTTCTCAGCCAGACGTTGCTAGCTACATAGCTCCGTGTCCACTCTACCCATTACTACCAGTAGCAACAAGCTAAAGCTAGCAGTGGAGCTGGTTAGCTGCATCTGTACAGTTAGGTTAGCATGCAAGCCTGAGAGCTGACTAGCCTCCTATGCGCACTTTTTTCTTACTGCCAAAGAAAAACAGTATAAGACTCATTTACCTTCTGAGAGTCAAAATTCAATAACTGAATCTAGTTCATTATTTCAGCTTCAGAAATATGAGTCCTAATAGTTCATATCCTCCTTTCTGTTTTTTTTCCTGACATGTTGAAGTTTTATTATTTTTTTAATATGTTTCTATTTCTGATTTGGTAACAGAACAGGAAGTACGGGTTGCCTTGCTCTGTGATTGGTCAAAGAGCACATCAATTTAATGGTTTGTGTATTTTGGGGCGGGATTTTCTCCTCATGGACACTTTGAGTGCTCCGCCGAAAGTGCTGGAATTCACAGACGGCAGGAAACAGTTGCAGGGTTTAAATGATACACAGCTGTCAGAATTTCGCTTCAGTTTGTTAGACTGTTGTGTTTACGGTTATTTAATCCAATATGAAATGTACGCTAGAGACAGAATGAGCACAAACACTACCGTACTACATAGTATGTTAAATAAATAGTATGCAGCTCGAGGTGGCAGCCTGTAGCTTTTTAACGGTTTTCTTTTAAAACACAGAGAGAAAACTTACAGCTGTGAAGTAGTGCATAGCTCCTGCTCATGAGCCAGGATGCTGGGGATGAGTTATTTTCTTTTTCTTCTACTTTTTCTTACATATACTTACCAACAAGTAAAATTTACCATAAATAACCCTAAAACAAATTAAAGAAATGATGTAGGGCCACTAAATGGCCACTTCATTAGTACATCAACATCCATTTAAAATGGCTTCCTTGACTGTTCCTGTTCTCTTCATCCTCACAAAGGAAACCAGAAAAAAACACATTTTATCAGTTAATAGTTAAGTAGAGCAGCTAGTTTCACATTAACTGATACAGTATATATATTACTGATGCCTTAATTATAAAATGCATTTTGATGAGCAAAAATAAACTCCAGTAAATGAGACTCACTTTTATTATTATTATTATTATTATTATTTTAGGGTTGCAGTAAATGGACTTGTAAATAGCACCTCAAAAGTAATAACATTTGCAATATACACAATTTAAACATGCAGAGTTGGAACAATTCCCATTATAACCATTAAAACCATTACAAATTCTATAAGTTTCTATTGTTTTTTTGTTTGTTTGTTTGTTTTGATAAGGTTATAATATTGGTAATAGAATGAATCAAGATTAATTAAGTAATTGATATAGGTTATTAATAATTCTGATGAAAAAAAAGCAATAGAAACTTACAGAATTTGTAATGGTTTTAATGGTTATAATGGGAATCATATTGGTTTTAATGGAAACTGTAATGGTCCCTGTGGGTCTGTACTGGTAATTTGGTGCCTTCTATTGGTGGCATGTTATGTCTAGTGGATACCATTAAGGAGCAATAATGGTAATGGTTTTAATGATTAGCTGATGGTTTGTAATGGTATTTGTTTGGAAACCATTTGGTTTCTATTGTTTATTATTATTATTATTATTATTATTATTATTATTATTATTATTATTTCAGCAGGGTTGCTGTTGATACATGCTAATTGATAGCACTATATCTGGCAAATAGCCCAAAATTCAATTTATCAGATTTATTTGATCAATTTTGTTCGTGCACAAAATATTGTTAGCAAGTTAAAAGTTGTATGCATGCATGTATTTGATGATTAGGGTTCCAGCTGAGACAGAGACGACTCGACCACAAGGACTTTGTTTCAGAGCTGAAACTTTAACCTGAGTGTTTGTGCAATAGCATGTTCCTGCCACACGGTGGCGACTCTGCCTAACAAATCACCATGGCGACAGCTTTTATAGACTTGTCCATAATAGATCAATGTGTATTTGTAGGAAATGTAAAAATATTACTTTGAATATTTCATGGGATGATTAAACATACTTATAATAATAATAGTTTTAATCTGTTTTATTTTCACTGAACCATACAGTAATCATATTAAAATAAAAAATGACGTCATGCAAACTGCAGGCTTTAATTAATTGGTAGCTTTATAAATAAATAAATAAATAAATAAATTAGCCACAACACATCAGTTTGCTGACTCAGTATTTTTCCCCAGGGGTGTGTTTACTAACACACATTCCCAAAACATAATTTGCCTTGCAGATTTGCCTTGTGTGTGTGTGTGTGTGTGTGTGTGTGTAAAGGACACCTGGCTGATGCTATCAGGTGAGATAGGCATGAGTTGATTGCCATCCCAGTGTTGGAATGATAGATTATGCTTTTGGTTGTTTCTCTTACGGAGTTTCTCACTCAGACCTCAGGTTTAAATAAATGACCTAAATAAACATTGCTGTTGTAATAGCCTGCATCACACACAACCCAAATGATGTAACACACACACACAAACACACACACACATACAGCGAGAGAGAGAGAGAGAGAGAGAGAACTTAACACAATATATGTATGGTATATGTCCTATATCAATGATTCTCAAAGTAGGGTTCAGGGTTCTATGATTTTTTTTTTATTATTATTTGTTTAATTACATTGCTAGAAATCACAGCCCACTATTATGAAACTAGTTATATTTATTATTGAGGTTTTATAATTATTAGTCAGTTTGACTGGAGACTTAATTGAATAGATTTAATCCAATCCTTGGTAACTCAAAAACAATTTGGTCTATAAATAATGTCAACTTGAACTTAACAACAATAAATTATAATTATTATAATTATAATTATTATTATAACGCAACAATAAATTATAGTAGAATAGTATATAGTAGCATATCGTATATAGTAGAAAAATATAGTAGAGTAGAACCATAGTATAAATTATTAATTAGAAATTTGCTTGTGAAGTTAGTTTAAAATGCTTAATTTTACTTAAATGCAAATAAATGCCATACCTCGAGTTGCCCTAATCTACTTACTTACATAATACTTCATCATATGTATGTATATATACATATATACACACACACACACACACACACACACACTCACACACATATTTTTATTTTTATTTATATATTTTATTTATATTTTTATTTATATTTATATATATATATATATATATATATATATATATATATATATATATATGAATTAGTTTTAAGTCTAAGTATGATGTATGGCAGTTTGATTATCTGGAATGACATCTGATTAAATAGAAAGTCATATTTATTACAGCACAGTAAATCACACAAAGCTTTGTTGAGTCCTTCAACAGTGGAAGCTAAAATGTCAAAAGTTCAACATCAAAAAGTATCTTGTTAGTCTACACAATGTGAGCTCATTGCACTGATTAGGATTTGAATAGCCCATAGGCAGATATACAAAGTGCATGGTTTCAGTCCTGTCCGAACTTCCTTTCCTCAACAATCCTCTCCTTTCTTAGCATTTTCAGAAAGGATGTGTGCAATGAACCCTAATGTAAATGCAACCAAATAAAACCCCCTAATTAACCTTAGTGGTTGCTCTCACCACTCTTACTGCATTGGCTATGCTAGCGTTCATTTGATAGGGAAAATGACAGTGGTTGCAGAGTAAGTTTGCCTTAAAACCAATGTCTCTTCAGGCTTACCACCATGAAATTATTCAAAGATAAATCACACGCACATCCTAATTTGGGGCCTTTTCAGAAGCAATAAAGATAAACTGCAGCTAACAATTTAAAAGCCCAATTACAAATAACTTCTAGATATATTAAGTGGTTAAAATAGAACTAGTAATAAATAATTTTGAAAATCTAAAAATATAATTATATTACTAGTTTATATTATATATAAAATATATCTATATATGTATATGTATATATATATATTAGTAATTACATTACTAATAGTTCTGTTACTACAGAACTATTTTATAATTATTATTATTATTATTATTAGTAGTAGTAGTAGTAATAATAATAATTATTATTATTATTTTTATATTTATAACATATATACAGTATATGGTTTCTCAGTGCACGTTCAGTAGAAATACTGTATAACTTCATCCGTTTAGAGCAACAGTGTTGCTGTTCAATCACAAGGTGTGTGTTTGCTCAGCGGCCATGGCTATATTTAAGATAGATTCCCATGGCTTCCATACTTTGACTAATAGCCAGTCTATTCCAGGTGTGAGCCAACAAAAGGCACGTTATATATAGTTTTACATGCGACGTCTGTCAATGGGCCTTGTTTGTTTTACACCACTGGCGCGGTTGATGCTGCGTGCCAGGTGGATAGCTTACTTTAATGCGCCTTTTCACATTTAAATGAAGATCTAGACACACACAGGAATTGAAGGTAACTTCATTATAGGACAGTCCTAACATCCTACCTCTATCTGATGACGAGTTGTGGAAAAAATGATTAGTTAAAAGATTGAGCCACCTTAGAATACCTATATATAATTTTAAATAACAGATGATGTGTAAATTAGAACAGGCTACTGGAAGAACTAACTTGAATTGCAAATGTGGAATTGACATCACAAACAGGACTGCCTTTGTTGTTTTGTCTTTGAAACAGTGAAGCTGAAAAGGAAAAATGGCTTTTATTAACTCATAAAACAAGCTATATATGTCTTTTTTTTTTTTAATGAAGAAACCAAAGACACAAAGTCACTCAGCAAAGTGAACTCCTGCATCTTTCTCGGTGTCCACCTGGTCAAGAGGTCTCTAAAACATCCCTCCGTGGCCAATTGTCTGCCTTTGCCCCCTTTTTCATCTTGCCTAGCCAGGTCAGTATTTGCTATTTATTTCGGCTCTTTATGTCAACCTCATGAAAGAAGAACCTGACTGGATTTATGTGCAGGTGTGGAACGGCGTCTATCGCTTGACCCTGCATGTCATCTCACTGGATGTCCAATTTGCAAAAGGCCGCACTTTTAAACACACTCCGGAGAGTGGGGTCTGATGGAGAGCAAATCTTTTTCCAAGATGGCGCAGGATTCCAGCAGGGTCACGGGAGGGGCGGAGGGGCTGGGGGAGGAAGCACCACCAGTGAAGGGCCCTTTGTAGTTGGCTTTGTTGCAGGTGCTCTACCAGTCACTATTATCCCGCCACGGTCTGCTCATCCGCTCAAAACGTGCATCACATCTGCCAGCTCGAGGCACACCATGGAGGCCTGGAAGGTTCTCTGCGCTAGTAACACACGTTAAAAAGTGTTGTAAAGATCAGAGTTCATTGGGGTTGAAGATTAGAAAGGTTAGAGAGGTCAAAGTTGCATTGAGGAGAAAGAAAAGCAAGCCAAGCAAGTCTATTATTATTACCTAAATTCAATTAGGACATATTGTCAATTGATGTCCTTATTTTCGTTTAAAACAAGGAGGGGGTTTGCACTTTTTTATCCCCAAATCTAAGGGCATGTGCATCTGGCAATTCAAGTGCACAATGTGTTTCAAACTTGTCACACTGAATGCTTGTGGCTCGTGATGTGTGATGTCAGCAGAATACCTGCCCACCACCAAGGAGCCACCAGCATCTGGGAGCTGTTAAAGCTACTTTATCTTCTTACCATCAGTCTTCAATAGACCCGCTCCGTGTGTGTTGTGTGTGTGTGCCTTCCAATTTTGCGTGTGAAGCAGATGAAGCAATTTCTCACACACGCTCTCTCTCCATCACTTTTTATCTTAAGGATATCTATATTTAATTATTATATGTAAAGTTTTTGTTGATGGATATGAACATGGAGCTTTTTTGAGGGGAACACACACACACACACACACACACACAAAACTGGAGAGAATTTGCACTTACGTGAATAATCTGAAAATATCTACATACAACAAGATTTTTTTTTTGTCAATAAAATTAGTTAAATAAAATGTGGAAAAAGTAATGATTTATTCTTAAATAATAATCAGTGAATATAAATCTTAAAATAAGGACTATAGGAATATTTCAATATAGGAATATAGGAATATCTCAAGTGTAAAGTCAACTAAAATCTTTTAACAATTAGATGAACTTTTTAACATATTTGTCAGCTTATGTGAATAATCTGAGAATTCCTCCAGGAATATATTTATGTTCTTGGACAGATTGTGTCAACTAACAATGAAAGAATAATAATGAATCTTCTTAAACATTATGCAGCTAAAATAAAGTGGCAGAAATTTTATCCTCTGGATTTAGCAGATTGATGCCTGATAATTTTTTCTTTCTCTATAATAATTTATTAAATTCTACTATAATTTATACTACATTATATTATACACTTGATGTGGTTATAGTTTTTAATATAAAGGTATATTTTTTGTTCTAAAAAGGCTGAGTATTAAAGCATGATGGCAGACTTGGCACAGTGCCATGCTTTGTTAAACTCTTGCAATCCGATCTAACCCCTGGACTTATGTTGTTTTAGGTGTAACGACAGATCTGTAATAAGTGATCAACCAAGAGTGCTTGTTCTTTTGAAAATTCAGTTGCCATTTTACAGTACAAACTATACAGAAGGTTAAGAGTTTTTTTTTTGTTTGTTTTGTTGAGCTCAAAGGCAGCTCGCTGTGGCTGTTATTAATTTCTGATTCCTCTGTACACACACCTCATCTCAAACCATCCCACACTCTTTGTCTGAAGCAGATGAATCCTGCTTGTTTTCTTTTTTTAGTCAGCAAGGATTCAGCAGGGGAATTTTTCCCCTTCTCCCACCCCCATGGAATCCAGATGTGTATGTAACATTTTACGTGTTCCATACTTGTGACAACTTGTCGCTAATAAAGACAGCATCAGGGTGACTGAATGACATTTGGATAGGAGCCTGAGTAAATAATTACATTACATGTAACAGCTAGCAAACGAAAAGGGCATCCTTCATCAAGGCACTCGATGAGCTTTGAACAGGAATAACAAACATAGTAATGCTGACATATGAGGACAACTTTATTAAAAGTATTAAGGATTCATTGAAGAGGTATGCTTACTTTAGGTCAACTCTGTCCTAAATTATACATATATAAACCCCATGTCATTCTTATGCACAAAAAACAACGTTTCAGTGCATGATAAACTACAACGCTCATTTTTTTTCCCTTAAAGATTTAGGTTTGGGATTCTGATGAAGTCCAGTATGAAATGCTGGAAAGAGCACACGTTACAAGATTTTGCTGTCAAGTCTTATGACATTACGAGTTCATTACGATTACATCAGCTCATCTGCGCTGGCAAAAAGCGAGTACTTCCCACCTGCACCCATGAATCAGACCAAAAAAAGGCTTATCTTGGGCCATTGTCTCAGCATTGTGGTCAGTTTCACATCACTAAATCACACGCAGGACTGTACTGAAACTGCCTGATGAACAACATTTCCAGGGCAAAGAGCTTAGATTTAAAAATATCTGCCCTTCAACAGACAGCACCGGTAAAAGGTGACACCTGGAATCAATGAAACTTCACTCTCCCAGTTGCGCAAAGGAATAAAACCTTTTTTTTTCTGGCAAAAAAGGTACTCATATACCCTCGATCATAAATGCAGCGGAGAGCCTGTATTTAAAAGTCTGAGTGTTATATGTTGTAAGTTCTGTGAGCGAGGGCAAAGGAGAAGTCAGATCAGAGCTGATATCACGCATTAGCTTAACACTGAAAAAGAAACACATGACTAAATGCTCATGTACTACAGAAGATGATAAATTGGAGGTTCATTTAGTTTTTGTGTTTTCATTTTCTATAACAGCAAGTTGGTTTTGGCTCAGAGGTATGACTCAGCTAAATGGAAGAATTTGTGTCATTGAGAGGGCTTGCTTTGCAGTTCAAACAATGAGCAGTGAATTATAAGCTAGCTAGTGGCAACCTGTCCACACTTCACATAAGGAGAGGTGTGTTCTGTCCTGCTAAAACAACACTCTGGAAACAAATCTGACACAGTGGGAAAGCTGACGGATGTATGTAATTTGGCGTAATCAATGCAACACGGAGGTGTGTTGATACATTTCCTCCCACACTTCTTTTCATGATTGACACACATGAAGTACGTTTGCACCTTCTTCTTAATTTGTTGAGCAAAACTGGAATATATTGCAAATGCACCTGTGTAGGAAAATGCAATGTTACATTTGGTTGCAGTGTCTTGCAAACCTTTCGGTTACCTAAATGAATAAGAGATATGGAAGTTTCATAAACAAGAGATATGGAAACAAGAGTTATGGAAGTTTGTTTTAAGCACTTTGCAGCTTGTGCTATGGATCCAATGCTGTTCAGAAAAGAAATTATCCTTAAAACATGTGCATGTATGTTGTGCAAACAAAAGAAAATCTTTTAGGATGAATAAAAGTTTCACATGGTGATAGTTTACTGTTCTATTTAGCCACACACTTAGATAAAAAAGGTTTAATCTAGAACCCTTAAAGGAAAACTTCACAGCGAAACTCATCAAATATGTTTATATTGAAATATTTCTGAAATTCTGGTGGTAATATATTGGTAGCTGCTGTATTTTCATTACTCATGTGAGAAGTTGAGTGACATAACCGCGGGGGGCATTGTGGGTAATGTAGGGAACCGTTAATTAAAGTCAAAATATAGGTGAAAGAAGTTAAAATTAAAAATGTCAACTAATCAATATGCGAGCCATTCATGGTGGATTTTTTGTCCCCCTTTAAGGGTTCTTTGGTTGTCCCTTTGGATGAAAACCTTCATGGTTCCATGTAAATGAGTGTTTCCGTATGAGACAGGGGTCTAAATAGAACCCTATTCAACAATTAAGAATCATATTTAAAATGCACGAATAACCCTTAAAGTCAAGACATTTGTGCACATTGTGCCGTGTTCCCATACTGTATATTGTGAAATCTGCCAAGGTATTAGTCAAGTTTCGAAAAAGAGTCACTATAAATTGAGCACATCCTAAACGAGGCCGATACTTCCTTCCTCTCACATTCCCAAACAGCAATTTCTCTTTGGCAGGCGCATATCATGTGTCCAAAATCCAAACAAATCTTTTATGAATGCCTATTTGAGGGCGGCAGCACTCTACAAGTCTCAACTCCACCCGTTAGACGTGCGCCACTGGACAAGCTTTCTCTGATAGTCTGATAACAACAGATCTGTATTCCCCAGGTGTTTGATAGAGCATAGCCTGAGTGTGCACTGTCAAGTCACACTCATTAATCACCACACCAGAGTCAAACCCATTACTTTTGCTTCCCATCCCCATTAACAAGCTATTACAGGCCACAGTTCCAGAGTTGCTCTGACTTGCAAATCTCCATTTGAGGATTCAAGTAACCCCTGTCGCAATGTTGTATTTTGCCTCTTCTGTTTGTCTTTTTTTTCCAAGGTGCTGAAAGGCACACACACACTCTTACCCTGTTCGCATTGATCATATGATTCCCATTGTCAAGCCCTGATCACTCGCTCATCACCTGTTGGAAAAGGATCTTCAGACTTGGCCCTGATTTGGCTTGGTGCAGCATAGGGGGAAGTCCATGCCTTGATAAAACATATTTTTTTTGCTGACTGAAGGAAATTAGCTGTGGTTTGAGCTCACAGTAAACATTGTTGTGTCTGATTTCTTTAATGTGAAGGATCCCTTGCAGAAAATGCTTGAAATAACATAACAAGACCCCTGGAGTTTCCCAAGCACCCACATCTTATTTAATACCTGTATCTTTGCCGTAATCATTAACATTTGGTTCACTCAGAGTTCAACTCTCACTGAACGGTTATTAAGTGTGGGCTATGAAAGCAGTCTGGTTTTCAGTGAAACCACAGTAGAAGGACTGGCTAAATTGTTTTGGTTAGTGTGCCCAAGAGGAATCTTGGTGCAATGGGGACACTAACGTTTCACCGTGGACGGAAATAAGACGCCTCCTCTAAAATTGCAAATGATCACATCCTCTTGAGAGGTTGCATTAAGGTACAGAGTACAGTGCTGACAACTTGGGTGAATTAAAGAGTCTTTGGCTTGCCACTGAAGTGGGGGTGGAACATACTGTATATGCGAGAACCAAAAATTGCATGGAAGCAAATCGGAACTCAATCCAAGAGTGCTTAGACAGGCGCCATTTTCCCCAAACAGCGATTAGAAGTTCTATCAAATATCAACGCTAACCTTAAGTGCTTCTCTGCCCACAAAAAAAAAAAGCCTTGCTATTGTGCTCCTTCTCATTGAAACTCATGAAATGTGATATTTTATGTGAAGAATCTCTTGGGCAAAAGTAAGTAACAATTAAACTCTGGCATGGTAACCATTAGACGATCTTAGGACATGCCCCAACTTTTTACCTTTATGTATTGCAAACCGGACCTGAAACCCTCATTTTGTCATCAGCAGGAATGATCCATTAATTTTTACTGATGAATTTTAACATATTTAACAAAATAGCACAAATTTGTAAAATCAAAGCATTGGCTGTTCTTTTGATAAAGCGCTGTTTAAACAAACATGCCTAAATAGAGAAGTTCAGTAATCCAACCAGGTCCTCTCATTCCCCAGACAATTACTGGCTGTAGTCTTTTCAAATCCTGAAATACGGACCTGTGACTAATGTCGGAATTTAGCAAGAAATCAGCTCTGGTTTCACAAGGCTTTATTGGAATAAAGCATCATGCCCCCCCACCCCCCACCCCCGGCTTATGATAAATTGCACTACGCTAAGAGGCTGGGCTGGGCTTTCCCCTGCTTGTCTTTCACTATTAGTTTAGTGTTAGTGCTAATGAAAAGTGTCAGAGAAGCATGTAACAAGGCTTTTCAGTCCATTGTAAAAGAGATAAGCTGACATTAGGACAGGAACGTTCAAGCTGGTTTAGTGGTAGTTTGTTTCTCAGATGGCTTTCTACTTTAAAAATGTTGTTCGACATAAACACATGAATGGAACTTTAGCCTGAGGGCTTGTGTAATATCTTTTTTTCTGAAGAAAAGTAAATTCAGATGAATAAGAGTATCTAATAGAGCAACAGCGGTGACAGGCACTAACATACTTCAGTTTACATAATAAAATCGTAAATTTGTTGTTACTACAATAGAATTAGGTGTTTGCGAAGTTTTTAAAAAATTGACCATGTGTTCAGTTAAACAAGTTGACAAAGCAAAGTGTGGTGATGCAGGAACCTGTGTGGAAAATTTCTGGATTCTGCGAATTGCCAAAACACGTTGGTTTTTCTCAGAAATTTTCTAAATATAATCTGAAAAAAAAAAACACATTTTCCAGTTCTTTTGTAAAACCTGTCAACAAATAGCCTAGCGTGTATCCAAAACAGAAATGACCAACATTTTTTTTTCAAACTTACAATAGCAAAAAGGGCATTTCTGATTTTTATTTTATTTAAAGTTGTTCATTTTGGTTTCAGTTTGGTGTTTAACTCTTTGTTGTTGTCATTCTTGCATGTTAACAATGTAGCTTAATGTAAAGAAATGCTACTGTAGAACTTTCTGTGGAGTTTTAACCATAGTTTACTTCCATATGCTCAATATGAAATCACCACAACTTATGTAAACAGTTTAATGAGAGTGAGAAAAGAACCAAGAGAAAAAAATCCACAAAAATACTCAGACCCCTTAGACTTATATTTACACATATACATGGAACAGGCTGAATACACTGCATGTTCCAGTTCTGTGTTTGATGTTAAATACAGATTTCTGCTAAAAAGAAACGGTACTCTTCAACACAGCTGTTTTGTAAACAAATGCTACCTGTATTTTCCAAGATAAAACTTATTAATCTTGTTTAATAGATAAACTGTAACAGATAACTGAATAAATTGCATAACCATTTTGACCACACACATTTGAGGAATTTTTTTTTCTGCTGAGGATTTGGAAAAAATCTATTTATAAATACCAGAAGCAATTACTGTAAATGATTAAATCTCAATCTGATGGATTGTAGAATAAATGAAAAAATTCTTAATTTGGATGCCTTGATGTAGTTTCCGTTCATATATTTTCTACATATGTATGGAAAAAAGCATTGCTCTACTTCCCCTTTCGGTAAACACATACAGTATATAAAGGTTTCATAATGCTGTTAAATAAGCCCCAGCACAGCTTGATATCATTGAGGATTTTATAGCCCATTTCAAGCGCAGATATAAACTCTAGTATCCCTTAATAATTCCCCGGAGCGTAAAGTGCAGTTGAGGAATGAGAACACGCACTATCAGTCTGAAAGTACTTTAGCACGTGTATCCCATTCATGACAAATGAGCTGTTAACATTTTTATACCGTCTATCCAGGACCAGCAATTCTCACTCCATTACAGAAACCATACACTGTAATGGATATGTGTGTATTTTATGGCAATATTTTTGCAGAATTTAATTAATTATTAATAGTAGAGTTACAGAGGTAGATAATTGGTGAAATAATACTTTTTCCACCTTACATTTTTATTTAGATCTTCGAAGTACTTGTTACAAATCTCAAATGTCTCTTCTTCTTTCGTAAAACCAGTGACTATATGCTATATGTCAATACAATGTTCTCCCATGCATTTTATTTACATTTCAGTTTAAAGCATCCAGTCAAATTCATCAGTGTAGAAAAAACTATCAACAATCATGACAAATCATCATCTGCTGTGATCTCATGCTACACAATGTAGTTAACGCTATAGCTGTCCATGCGCATTTGAAAATGAACTTCAGTGTTGAACTTGCAGAAGAGTGTCCCTGGCCCTACCTCATTAAAATTGCATTATGCTGGAGACAGCAGCAGTGTGCTGTATTGCTGGAGTGTCTCTTTTGCCTCCTCAGATGGCATGAACTCAATCTAATTTGAAAAAAATATGTTGAGGCAGTTTCACAGTTAGCCTGATTTCTTTGCAAATGCCAGGTTAGACTAGCATCAATTCCAGTAGATAACGTAATAGGCTAGTCAGCAAGTCAAATTCTAGCTAATGGTAAATATTGGTTATTTACATGATATTATACTTCAGATTAATTCTTTAGCTAACTACGTAGTGTTAGTCATGCATATGACCAGCAAACTTACAGAGACTGAATGATGTTTTTAGGCAACATGGTGTAGTTGCTTATAACAGTTTTAGATAAGTAATAAACATGACATTACCTTAATTTCATCAGTTAAAACCATTTTTAACCTTTTTCATTTCTAATACTTGATTACATTTAAAAGTAGCAACTTTTTGACTTGTCATATGAGTGCATTTTTGGCTGGATACTTCCACTTTTCGTTGAGTAAGATTTTGACACAGTATCTATACTTTCACTTAAAAGTATACTTTCACAAGCACAATTTCTCAGTACTTTTCCAGCCCTGTTGATTTGTAACTGTTTTCCATGAATATTACTTGGAATATTTAAAAGATTCTAAATATTTTGCTCACGCTTGTGCATACTTTTTTCCACGCTGGTATTACACTTGGTTGTGCTGAAAACAGCACACACAAAATATTTCTGCCTTCAGTCTAAGCCACATTTGCACCTACCATGACAACTGTCAACACTGTATTATCAAGCATTAACATCTACAAACATCATTATAGCACACAACCATGCTGTAAATGCTACTGACCCAGAGACAGGGCAGAAGATACATAACTGTGTCTAAATCTTCAAAGCCTGTCAAACCATTAATCAGTGCCTCTATGTACCCAAAGCACTTTGCATTCAAACAACTGTACACAGCCCCAGTAGGAATAGGGTTCATGTATCGGCCATGGACTCTGGTTATGGAAAGGCGTCCTGATATCTTCTTCTGTGTAAGATTGGTCATTTGCCTCACTGAAAAAGCCCCTTGGTGTATCTTGTCCAGCAGTGGAGCATGGCAAAATATTCTGAGATACAGGTGTTGGGGAATTTTAAAGAGGTACCCCAGCTGGTTGTTGATCAAACACAAGATTTGGACCATACAGGGATTTTTATATTGTATGTTAGACACAAGGAATATATTTATGCTTCCATTAACCTCATGGAGGCATTTTGATGTTCAACTCTGAATAAGCAGGGACACTCACTTCAAACGCTGACACTGTTTAGGTCTGGGGCAAGCATAATGTCTGTATCAAGGGATGCTCAGATTACAGCAGAGATCGAAACTTTCTCTCACAGGTCTGCACCATGCATTCATACGGGTGCCAACAAGTTATGCAAGATAGTGAAACGGAGTCATCTGGTCAACTTACAGATGACAACTTACTTTTTTGGTCAGTGACACCATTTTAAGACCCTAAAATTATTATTACTTTGATGCAAACAAGGGCACTGTACCCTGCGTCCCATAAATAAGTGCCAGCAAACGGTTGGGTTTGTCAGGCTCACATATAGCGTTTCACATAATATTTTCATGACCGCAAAGCCCATTTTACAGCATGGAGCATTTTGTGCTTTCTTGCAGTGCCTTAGTAAATATAATGTGCGAATCTCTGTAAATATTATAAACATGCATTACTGTATATGATCTCATAAGGACTAATTAGTCCAATGAGATTTTCACTTCTACACTCTATGGGAATTAGAACATTTGAATTCGAATTTGTACTTTGTAATATTTCTAGATTGAAACCATGCCCATGCCGCATAAAAAAATATGCTTATTTCTATTTTAAATAGCCGCTCTGCATGTTGCCAGTGTCCAGGTCATTTTGATTAACGTGGCACGAGCTCCAAATTGAAAGAAGGTGAATAAAATTTTAATAATCATAACCTGACAGTTTTAATTATGACTTAATATTCCGTAAATCAATAATCTTATGTGCATAGAACTATATTATAAATAAGGTTTGGTACACATCTCCTGTACCTTCATCAGCATCTCAGGGTTGAGAGTCTATGTCTTACAGAATCCAGCAAATATCTGATTTATATGAAATAATTTAGGTGCTGCAGTCATAAAAGATGCCAAAGAAAAATTATCATGATTTACTATTTTATATCATCACTGTCACGTGATATTTGGATGCTTGGTGGATTACAAATATTTCCATCTAAAATATTTCACCTAAGGGCAGACTTACCTTGTGCAACATGATCAAACATTTTTTTTTTTTGTAAAGCAATATGCAATGTGGGTAGGAACAATAAATGCCAGAGAAGCCACTTTGAAATAGTGCACTATGAAACGCGCATGGGTAAAGTGTCACACATTTTGAGAACACATGTTCCTCATGGTGCATGTTCCTCATGTGCGATCAGATCTCGAAGAGATGCACACGAGGCCTTCCTGCCTGCTGTTTGACTGATAGTTTGGAATGTCTACATGTGAAAGATATGCGTTTTATTGATGTGTTGAAGTTTTGCCTCACCTTCACCCATGGCACTACAATGCATCATGCATGAACTTTCACATTTGCTATATCGCCACCTGGGCTACACTAATAAATGGTAAGAAACAGTAGAGAGTATTGTACATAAAGAAATCCATGGCCTTCCCAGTATAACACAGGCAAAAGGCAGAGGAAGTGTCTAGTTCTTTCCCCAGCCAGTTAATAAAACAGTATTACATTTCATTGCTAATGAGAAAGACCTGCCGAAATAATGGCTCTGACATTTGAATCGTTGGCTCTTTTTTTATAGAAAGGTGTATGAATCTTGTAATCTTTATGACACCATTGTTTCAAACCTCTGTAAACCTGAGCAGTAATACAGGCCTTTGGAGGCAGTCAGCAGGCACCCTGGCTGTTCCGTTTCATGGGTGTTAAGGGTTGAGGAAATGACGAGCTGGGAGTCTCCAGCACCTGAGAAAGGAAATCGCTTGATAGGATCGGAGTCCAGGGGTGAAGGACCCTAAAAGGTGGCAGTTAGCCAGAGGTCCATGCTATACTTTTAGCTTGATGGAGTCTGCTATGGCCTTGATCCAGATAGAACCAAGGCCTCCTCAAGTTACGCACTCTGAAAAGAACAAGCACCTGCCCTGGGTTTGAGCACCATGTTGAAAATGTTCATGAACAGCATCCAGGAACCTAGAGCCAGGTGTGCGAAGAAAATCACCCTGATCTCATTGAATTCTTCTCAAAATACCACTGACCCATCATCTCTTCTTGATCTCCAGAAGTTTCTGGCTGTTGGTTGGTTCCATCACAAAAATGTCACAGTAGGGGTTTAAGGAGACAACTGTTAGTGAGAACCTCTCTGACCAGCTTTAGAGTTATGTATCTTCTCCCCTGCCAGGTTCAGAGACACGAAGTGGGAGGTTGTCATAGACGTGCCAGCAACCTGGATGAAAAAAGGGTGCATTGTAGCATTCAAGTCAGAGAAACTGAGGTCATCCTCAAGGGAGCTATCTGTCTTATGGTGGAGCCTTGTGAACTTCTTTTTAGTATCAGGTGCACAGTCTTGAGATCCCATCTGACATTCCAAAAGAGGAATTAGCTTTTCCCCCGCACACTTTAAGCACCAAGGCCAGGTGGTTGGCCATTAAATGAGCACGCAGTGTAGAACTAAATAGATTTGCATGTCTGTGGAATGCTTGGGGAAATTTGAACACAGCTTTTTTAGTTCAAACCATGAATATTTTTACAATCGGGTTTTATGTTTTATCTTTTCCAGTGCATCAGCACCAAACATCTTTATAGTTGTATTTATAGTGTTTACTTTTATAACATCCAAATAACAATGTATCAATGTTATTGGATGCTTTTTGTAAAATTACAAATGTAAATGTTTTCCAGTTAAACAGTACTTTTGATATATCACCAATTGATATATTGGTATGTATAAAAGCTGTTATAAAAGAGACATCCATGGACGTCATCTGTCCCTTTGAATAAGTCATCTACACCGTTTGAAGTTCTTGCATGCAGGTTTTCTTTGACTATGGTAGTCCATGTGTGTTTTCTTTGCCCTCTCTGATCTTTGTCCATGACAAACTGTAATGTCCTATGACTGTCAGATTCAGAGCCCTTCTTCTCAGACCATCTGGTTTGCCTTGGTTACACCAGGAGTGTGGTAAGATATTCATAGTGTGGTATGCAGTGACCGCACTTGTTGAAGTTGCTTCCTGCTGCCTCTGATGTTTGACAGGTTTAATGAATTGAGTTAGTGACAGAAGCACTTTATCTGTGGGGATGGATGGTAATTCTGTGGGAATAAGTCTATATGGATATCTATCATTTTATATAGATTATCAATTAATACAAAACAAATGGTTCAAGAATATAATTTCTCTGTGACACTTGATGTAATTCAGTGTATATATTTGATTTAATTTTAAGATTTTATAAGGTTTTCTTCAGATTCAGTTGATTAAACTATATTGTAGACAACTATCCATTGTCTACATTGTTATATACATAGTACAATTGTTCGTTGTAGACGTGAATGTATTCTTTTCAGAAATAGTGTCTGTACTGCAGCACTTCACAGTCCATCTGCAGAATAATGGGCATAGAGAATGTATTGGCTCTGGCTGGGCCAATGACTTTTGAAAAGATGACACCCAGATTGAGTTCTGGTGTTCCATATAAAAAAATAATTTATGAGCCATCACCACTGTTTTCTTTCTTTTCTCCACACACCAGTCCAGAGACAGCTTCAGTAAAGCCATTGTGTGATAGTGATACTTTCTTAATACCCCTGTTACATACAGCATTGAGAAAGTGCAAATTCTAGTTTGGAACCATTTCTGATAGGGAAACTCTTGGGGTTCTATGTAGAAACTTTTAGGGTTCTCCAGAATGACAAGTGAAGAACCCTTAATGGTTCTATATTTTACTTTTTTTCTAAGGGTGTACACAGGGCACAAGTGTAAATACACAGGTGGAAGAATTTCAAAGCTTTTCATGGTCTCCATGTCTCTATTAGGTTGCAGTGAAGAAGCTAAAATATAGGGGGAAAAAAGAGATGTAAAGGGATGAATAACAAATTGGCTGAAGGAAATCATGAAAAGAAGAGGTTTCACACATTAACTGAATCTTCCCGATTTATCCATATGAACAACTGAAACAAAAGCATAACATGCACTTTGTAATTCCCTGATTTACTACAAGTAGAGAAATAACAAAAGCAGCAGTTTTGTCTGCGATAGCCATGAAAAACGTACATCCTGTGTTGGAACTTCCTAAATCAGCATGAATTATTGTCGTTTGTGCTGCTTCTTTCATTTTGAAGATGGGACACATTTAATGCCAGTTAGGCTGAAAACATGAGCCTGGTGTGAGACAACATCCCCAGTCATGGAAGGGGAAAAAAAGAAAAAACACAAACACACTCACAGGGTGTGTGATAGCTCTCACCTCCAACCCAGCAGTTGCTTGGAGGTTTCAAATCATCCTAACAACCACATAATGACCTCACTCCAGTCACCTGCTGCTGTGACCAGGCGTGACCTGGCACTGGCATCTATGATCAGAAAAAAAGCTGCGGCCTTTTAGAAATGTTATGCAAAAACCATGTGGGCTGAGAGAGTCACTTCTGGACACCTCCATTTTTGTTGGTGCTATGCTGTTTTAGATCATCCAGAGCACATAAAAATGTGGAAATGCTTTGGTTATCCAAATCTGCTTGGTAGTAAATCAGTCAGGGAGCTCAAATGTAGTACGAATGTGCATTTTTAGGATTAAGGAAGTTAACTCTTATTGGACATGTCCAGCCACATAAACAAAGACTTTTCCAGAACAGTCCCAAAGGACTAATGCACTACTTTTAAAGCCTTTCTTTTTTCTGACATTCTGGAATGAGAATATCATTTATGAACACTAAGTTATTTCAGTAACTTGGCCTTTTTAGTCACGGTTTTATATCACAACATGTTATTTGTCATAAGCATAAGCAATTATATTTAAATAATGTCTCCTTTTTACTAAGACAACAGTACCTTTGAATATTAAAGCATTAACCTATTTCTTTTTTTATGTGTATTTATATAAATGTTGTAGTTTCATGTACTACCTCTTGGCTCTCGTTTTAAATGTCAATGTTTATACCTCATTTAACAGTTATTTGTCCCAGTGCTCACATTAGCTCCCAGAAAATTCCTCTGGAGACCCAGGAAAGAAAACAAACTTGCTTTTGTACCCCCACTATTTCAAACCGTTTTAAGGACATCTGCACTTAACCCCATGCTGAAAAGTCCACTGCCTCCATCGGTAAGCACTCGTTGACCATTTGCACGTTGGAATTGGAAAGTTTAAGCTATCCTGCCAATTCCCATGAAATCTGTCAATATTTCTTTCATTTGTTCTCCATTTGTGATTAGTCGTGGTCAAGCTGATCAAAGAGACCGGCCGGTCAGTTGCATGTGAACCAGCGTCCCTCGCAATGACATCCGCAAACCAGAATGAAATATGAAATATCAAGTTTCCACGGATGCATGGGCTTGTAAAAAAAAGGAAAAAAGAAAAGGCAAAAGAATAGGAGGATTTTCACACCGGTAATGTGAAACATTTGGTGAGTGTTTTAGGCCTCTAAAGAGGAAAGTCTGCAGTCAGAAAGCCGCCTGGCAGTAAAACTCCAAGTCACTCCAACGTTAAAACAAAAGCAGTTACTAAGACCTATTGATTTAGATGTCATTTCTACTTCTTGTTACATCAGATAGCTGCACTCTTGTGGGAGTCATCGATGCACAGTCCATGCGCTCCAGCATGGCATGGCTTACCATGGAAAAAATGAAACAGATTCATTTCTGAATGTTCTGTATATGATATATGAAAACAATGTTGCCAGAGAAATAACCACTTGCTGGAGATGTAATAAATATTTTAGTGAGAGAATTATGGCTCACTTTTTATAGCATGCAGTTCTTTCAGTTTTTCTGCACATAAGTAAGGCTGCTACAAAAAATTCAGACAACATTTTTTGCACAACTGAAAAAAGTCAAATAAATTTTTATTTCTTAAAAATATAGCATGAGCAGTTTTATCATTTCATTTTTCATTAATAAAATGCAAGGCCTCAGAAACTGTGCTTTCTTAATTCTAAATAATAAAATAATAGAAATAAAAATAAGAATTTACCGAAGGGAAAACAATTATGTCAATTATGTATTCTTTTGCAGTGAATTTTTGTAGCTAAGGTATAAGTGTCTAGTCTCTAGCCACCGTAGAAGAATATCGAGCATGTGCTCTATAATTGATTTGAGTCTAAAGTCATATGGTGGTTAGAAGAATTAGTTTATTAGTTTATCTGAAGCAAATGACTCACTTCATCATACTTCTTCTATTGGTGGTAAATGTGGTGTAGGATTACCTCCCGACTTACCAATTTATCTTCTGTAAAACGGTTGATTCAGACTGACAGAGCAAAGGCTTGAAGGAGGGGGGATGTGGAGGAGGTATTTAATGTTTTCATTCCAGGCCTCCCTCACATGTTTTAACTCACGTTTCCCCTCTGTCTCAAAATGAAGTAGCAGATTTTGCAACAAACAGGCTCGGCTGAGACAGGTGCAGGCAACAATTAACCTCTAACGACTGAACGTGTGGCCTCTCCTAAAGCTGTGAAAGCAAATAAACAGTAGGTGGGTTCAAGAGAACGGATGTGTAATTTGTGCCTGCCGGTGGCCAAAGTGTAACAGAAGCTAAGCAAACTCTTTATCTCTTTAGCAGACGCTCCCTCTTCAAAAGCGTGTGTGCAAAAGGCCACCTTTAGAAATACAGTGTGTTTTTAATTGCCCTCTATGCCTTCTCCATGTGTGAGAGCTGGCTGCTATTCAAGGCCAAAGAAAGAAAAGCAGCTTATATGAAGCAGGTTAAATGTGAAAATGTTTTTAAGTGGCTCTATTCAAGAGGACATAAAACCTGAAAGAAACCTATTGTCCAACTCTTAGTGAGCACATTTTCACAGATGCTGCGATAGGTTTCAAATAAAAGATAAATAACAACAAATGAACTAGCAATAACAACAACAACAACAACAACAACAATAATAATAATAATAATAACAATAATAATAATAATGTTTTTTAAAAAACAATAAATTTGTCTTGGTCATATTTGTCACAATCCTACACAAAGACTATATAGAGGTTTGTGAGGTATTTGTGCAATATTGTGTAACATTGGAACAAAATTAAATTATAGAATGAAATTTGGAAATATTAAATATCTCACTCAGACATAAATACCTGTAAATGTAGTCTTGGTCTTATTAAATGAGGTGAGGTTAAGGCAATGTGCAATTTTAAGTGTTGATGTGGATACCCAATTTCAGTGTATAAGTAAATGAGGTTTGCCATCGTGAATATGTAACAAATATATTTGCTATGCTTCATCACTTTCCAATCACTGCATAACCCAAAAAAAATATACAAATTGCACTGAACAAAATTTCCTTTAGCTTTCTGTATGTATTGACTTTCTCGATTGCATGGAAGAATAGAGTCATATTTTTCATACCCACTTTTCTGACAATAGCAGGATAAAATCAGAAATGATATAAAACATATATAGATGTTTTATAAAGTGTGTTTTTTCACCACTGTTAAAACTTTCTGTCATTATTCATCATTAAACATTTTTTTCTGATTTGCTTTAATGAAAAGAAATAAATCACAGCCATGATATATTTTCCTTAATACAACCTGAAAGCAGAGATAACCTAAAATTCTGATGTAATGCTAGAAGCATGCTAACTTTAAACATAGTGTGTGTTATTAAAAGTTCATTTTCATATGTGAAATATTACTAAAGAGAAAAAGAATAGTGAAATATCTTTAATCTTCACACAAGAAAGCACTGCCTGAAATGGTGGTTTCACCTGCCAAATTTGTTCATTATAAAGTTATTAAAATTTGGATTTTTTTTTTATTTTGACTAATTTGCCTTGAAGTAATCACACATAATCACAAATATATCCAGTTGAAATAAATAGGAATCATAATATCTTAGCTTACTGGCTGTCCTGCTGCTATTATTGCTTACATACAAGGCTTTCCATGGTTTGGCTCTCCAGTATTTGGCCGATCTTTAACCCATTACACCCCAAAACATGATCTCCGCTCCTCCAATTCAGGTCTTTTAACTGTTCCTCAGACTCATTTATGTACTATGGGTGATAGAGCGGTTTCTTTTTATGCTCCACAACTGTGGAACCCACTACAATCTGACATAAGAGAAGCCCAGTCTTTTAGTGTATTTAAAACTTCTCTCAAAACTTATTTCTTTAGGATAGCTTTTACTTGATGACTTTTTAAAAATTATTATTACTATTATTGTTATTATTATTGAATTATATTTTGTTATTAACTGTTTTTGATACATGCTTATATACTTTGCATTATGCTATATACTGTACTTCTGTTTCTATTTTCTTTTCCTATGTACGTTGCCCAAAGGCATTATATAAAATAAATTATTATTATTATTATTATTATTATTATTATTATTATTATTATTGTCTACTTAATTGTTCATCTACAGTCTATTCTCAAAAACAGAAAGAAATACAGTGCAAGTGAAGATGTATTTGATCCAGTAATGTATTCCTACATACAATACAATACATTCCTGCATTTGACCACAAGTGGACATAACACCTCATGTACTTTGTTTGTGCCCTCTGTGCCCTGATCCTGATGTCTGGTTTAGATCTGTTGGTTTATAGGGTGATGTCGGGACCACCACCAAGCTCTAATTGCTTCAACATAACCTCTCGCTCTTTTGGTCATGATTAGTTTTCCTAGCCCTCCATCATGTGGTTCATGAGCGAGGAGGAGGTCGGCACTGCTTACACACTTTCCTATGACGTATACAGTCACTAACCTTAGTGGGGATCTGCACTGCTGCCCAAATTACTCTTGGTACTATCGCTAGTGGAAATTATATGAAAATGTAACAATGCTGTTAGTGACAAGGAGTAAGATCAAAAAAGGCAGTCAAGTGATTTAACAGAAAGGTTTACTTTGCCTCAAATGTGTCATCTTCTTTTAAATACCTCTAACAGGAAATTTGCTATGCACTTGTTCAACTCATTCCTCAAGCCAATATCTTGCCAATCAAGCCAATACACACATTATCCCAATTAACACCTCCACTAAATAAAGTATGTTATTTGAGATTGCTCTGCTGTTCACTCTCTACACATGGGGCCAAGCAGTCAAGCTGGAGCTTTTGTATTATTTCCTCTCACAAAGGATTATGTTATATGGGGACTGTCAGCATCTCTTTGATACAACTCTTGGAAGTCAGGAGAAGCAAAAGCAATGACTTCCACATGTGCCTAATCACACAGCCAAGCTTTGGAGAATTGGAGCTGTGTTGTAGCTTTCAAACAAGCCTCGACGTCTCTGGATTAAACCTGCTGCCTGAATAGTGGTTATGATCTTTTAAACAAACAATATGCCATGCCATTTCATAATGACTACCTTGATGATGCCAAGAATACTGGTAATTATTGTCAGGAAGCAAGATCAATTTGAAATTTATATAACATGAAATTATTACTCCTTCTAGTTATATTATTATTCCTTCTAGTTATATAATTGTTAACCATTATTATGCAGCATTGTTGAATATTTCTAGTGAACATAGACTCAAGTATTGAGATTTACAACATTTATGTCATCAACACTAGTATTACAAAGGCTCTTTTTGTTACAGAACAGAATGATATGGCTGTGTTTTGATGTGCTGTATCAGTGTGGCATCACGAAGAAATTCTCACTCTCACAACTGATGCAGAGCAATCTGTTTATACAATCATCCGCTTTCATGTGGTGCAGTGGTTAGGAGGCCTACAATACGGGCTAATCTCTCTATAACCCCTTTCTCAGATGGAATCTTGTGTTGCACGGCTATATAACCCTCCAGCCTCCAGAGAGAAATCACAGCACTCCATAATCCAATGCTGTTTTCCTTTCCATGCTGTTCTTCTATTGACGAGTAAAGTTATGGGAGCATCAGTTTAATTCCCCATGGGGAAGAGACGATAATACTGCAGTCTGCAATGACATATAAAATTAGGTTGAGTGAATTTCATTGGCTCTTTCAGAGGATTTAACTAGTGTTGCTTTTCTTTCTTGGTCAGTGATCTTATTGCCAGCCATGAAATAAATTTACAATAGTAACAGCAGTGTAATATTAATTGACTTTTGCTAACGGGCTTACTTGCATAATTTAGCCATGTCTCCTTTACAAGCCATAGCTTTTAACCAGTATCAGATTGTCCTAACTAAAGCTTGTTATTCATAACAAAAAAAAAAAAGAGAGACTTTAAGTTTTGTTGTACATCTTCATTGCCTTCCATTGTTTCCACTGAAGTCTCAAATAAAACTACTCCATATTTGTGAAGAAGAAGAAGGTAGCCAGTAGTTTTTGTAACCTCTTAAACTCCCAGAAACCATCACTGGATCCAGACTTACAATGTTCACTCTCATAACTGCTTTTCTAATTAGTTTCAAAGTAGTTACTCAATAATTAATGATAGTTGATAAATAATATACTTTAAGATGGACAACTAGTTATCCCGCGCTCTCACCGCCGTGGCCCGGGTTCAATTCCAGGTCAGGGAACCAACCCAGCCACTGGGAGTGTACTCTCAGTGCCGGTCCCAAACCTGGATAAAATGGGAGGGTTGCGTCAGGAAGGGCATCCGGCGTAAAACCTGTGCCAAATCAAAACAATGATCCACTGTGGCGACCCCTAACGGGAGCAGCCGAAAGAACAACAACAACAACAACAACAACAAGATGGACAACAAATTAATGACATTAGAAATCTTGATTTTGCATGTGCACTGACCAGGTAAAAACGTTTAATGGAATTGCTGGATGCAAAGTGAGAACGCAGCTTCGGTACTCATTTACTAAAACCTTTACTAAAAAAATGGAGCAAAATCTAAAACAGGCCATTTGGCATTATATCTACCAAATTAATTCTGCTTTTCTTGCCCAAGGTCACAATTTTGTCTTGAAATACCAGAAAAGCATAATCTGTTATTTAAATTTTATGTGGTTGTTTTCAGTTTGGGTGCCAACACCTGGTTATGTGTTTGTGTGTGTTGTTGTGGTGGTGTACACTAATATTTATCCTCTAAACACAGTTTGTACACTCTAGAATGACTATAACGCACATGAATACCCAAAACTGACCACAGAAGCCTATCAACTCTATTACATTTTTATTGTTTTTATTGTGTTGATAATCAATGGATAATTACAGTAAGTGTCAAAAATGTTTCATTCAAAGGGAAGAGAGAGTTAGCTTTTAACACACTTTAATAAAAAGGTTAAATGTAGATCTCCTAGGTTCTTTATTTTTGTCCCTCTGCGGGGACCTTTAAAGTTTCTATGTAAACTCAGATAACAGAATATTTCTCTATTAGAAAGAGTTCCAACTAGAGGCATATAGGAAATTAAGATGCTTCTTCTATTGAAAAACCTTAAAGGGAATCATTTTTCTAAGAGTGTATTTCCTTATTAACTACATTAACTAAAGCTCCAACAGTTTAGCTGTCAACTGGAATGAGATGTACATATAATGATGTATATTATATACACACACACACACACATACATATATATATATATATATATATATATATATATATATATATATATATATATATATATATATATATATATATGTACTAACACCTATAAAATATGTTACTCCATGAGAGACTCTATCAATGAAATATTTCATGTGATCTCTGTTAATATTTTTGTCCACGGTACTGTACAACTCAGGTATGAGAGCTCTTTAAGACCTTCCAGCTAAGACGTCATTGTTCAAAAAAGTTGATTAATGCCGTTTTTAAACAAACAAACAAACAAACAAACAAACAATTTCTACCATCAATGTCAAATGTATCTGTGACAGTATGATGATTAATAATGAAGTGCAATCCACCAGTGTGTTTTGTTTTCTTTTGTTTTCTTTTGTTTAGTTTTTTTACCTTTAAGTTGACAGCCAAACAGTTTTTTCCATAATGGTGGATGTCAGAAACCATGTATAATAACTACACAGACTTTACATGTCTAATGATGAAATACACTTAACCCCTTCCTTAAATATTATATTGTTATTCAGGAAATCACACAGAAGGTGCTCATCTAATTTGGCACACACAGTTTAGAGTCAAAACAAAGCTAACACTTTCCATTGCAAAAGGCCAAACCAGTGCACTGGCAGGCAATGGAAAACGGGTTAATTCATAGAAAAACAGCCAATTCATGGAAAAACCTTCCTGTATCAACACCTAAACAACTGTTTTCTACAAACAGGGCTGTGTTCCCTAAAACAACTTTGTGAACTTTGAACTTGCGTAGGAATTAGGTCACAGCAACATTCTGTCATGGAGCTAAAACTGACCAGTCAGAAGTTTGAGGCCAAATCTGATCAACTTGCGTTCAGCCAACATGGAGTTGGAACTCAGATAGACATTCTCACAAAGTTTCAATATCTAAAGGCTGCTCTTTTCCACTTTATAGCATCCTGTAATACAAACCAGTGGGAGACCATAAAACTATTTGCATGCGAAACATTAAAATGAATTACCTTTTTCCTAGTCATATTAGCACATCATACCTGGCTGCTGATCCTTGGAATTTTGGCTTTTCACAGTTCCAAAGTTCAGCTTCTCTTCTGTCAGATTGAAGTGGGAGGGATCTCTGATAAGGTGTTTCAGCAACATAATCCAAAGCCAGAACAAGCACGCAACTGCATTTGCAGAACAAGATCCTTCCTCTGTCCTGGAAAATATTGAAAACAGACTCTCTGATATGCTCCCATTTCCACATTTGATACCCAACTTAGAAATGATATGCTTTTGTCATTGAACAGCATCTGCACACTCTGAGACTTGGAAATGCATAAATGTAGCGGTTCTCAAGCTTAATTTTACCCCCATGTACAGATTTATTTCATGAACATATTTTTTGTGAATTATTCAAGTATCAGAATAATTGCTTAAACGTGTACAATAATATTTTATTAGATAATATTTATTGGAGCCCTCAGGCTTTCCTTAAATTTCTATTCACAAAGCACTTCTTTATCGTTAAAATTGTTATTACATTTTAGCTATTTATGCTACTTCTTTTTGAGTTATTGAGGTTTGGATTAAATCCATTCAGTTCAAGTGATCAAACAGTCAAACAGCCTAATGACTATAAAAATGCAATGATACATATAATAGCTTAATTATTAACTATTAATAACTAAATTATTAACGGTAGGTTGAGATTTCATCCACTGTAACAAAAATTTAAAAAATTGTGGATCTGGATTTGCTTCCATTTTGAGAACCACGTACCTAAATAATATCTCTGAAGGTCATATACTTCCTTTTATATGAATGGCATGCATCAAAGACACCAGCATATGTGCTAACAGTTTAATGTCCAGTATTCACCAAGGTACACCCTGAGACAATATGGTCCTAATATTTTTTAAAACATCTGTGAACAGTTCCATAAGCATTAATGATAGAAGTTGACTTCAACACTGTACTACAAAGCCACTATGAAACTGTACCCGCTGATTTTTTAGGATGTAGATTCAGTAAGGTCATAAACTATATCGCAAAATAAAATAGATTTAAAATCCCATATGCTTAAACTTTGTTGAGCAAACCAGTCTATAAAGACTAAACTCATCTCCTTGCTTGTGAGAAAACTGGAGAGAAAGTCCACACTCATCAGTCAGACCTTATAAAGACACACTGAGTCCAGAAGTGTCCTCTGGGTCCCCTAAACACACACTCCATCCCTCAAAACTTATCTGAAGCTCAGCCAGCTCCAGGCCCTGTCTAATTGGCTCAAGTCGGTCAAGGACCTTGCTCTACCTCCAGCTTCACAGCTATTGTTCTGGAAGGCTGGAAGCTCATTTTTCACAAGTGTCTACCCCATCTTTTCACTTTCTTTTCCATTTTTTGGCATCCATCATGCACTCAGTACTAGATTTCTAAAATAATTACAAGCTCAAATCAATAAATTAGCTCATGTCACAGGATCTGTATATGCACTAGTTTTGTACTGATTAAAATAGCATGATAATAATAACCTGGCTAGTTTAAGGTAGCTCATTAACCAATTTACATTTTCAGCATATTCACTGAAGTGCTGCTGGCACATTATGACAGAAATCACAAGTCACAAATCAATCTTCTACATCCGTCCTGCTTGCCTCACACTGTAGCAATAGGATGTTATAAGATTTGGGACTCGGATGGGACGGAAATATGAAAATTCTCCTTTGATTGTAGCATTTAAGATATTGTGTGCACTACTGGCTCGGCTGCTGCAAAGCATTAGGCTCAGTAACCAGCTGCTTGTAAAATATGTTTGGAAATACTATAGACAAGGAAAGGGGAGAAGATGAGGATTCCACATGGTTATCCTAGGAGATGATAAACAAAGGGATAAGGTGATACACTTTAAGTGATATATTGAGCACATGTGGGAGAGAGTGAGAGAAGAAAAGAAGAGCGAGAGGAGGGAGAGAAAAGACTAGAATCTCTGTACTGATTTATTCTAAGCCTTAAAGGCTAGCATATCCAAGAACAAGATTAGTTCAGTAGATCACATCACCCTACATGTTTCACAGATTTGCTCTCCTCCCCAGTGTTATCGCAAAAAGACTAAAAGATGGGAACAAGAGTTCTTGTTAAACTTGGTAGTAGACTGACAGGGGTCTGAAAGAGTCTTCCAGAAAGGAAACTTCCAGCAGAGATTAATGTGCTCCTCTATATATTATAATCTAGATTCCAGATCAGTTTTGCTTTTATAGCTTTCCGAGCATTCCTTTGGTATTGGATGCTCTTGGAAATGGCTACCTCATCCGTTTGAGTGAGTTGCCTTGAAGTAACCACACCTAGTCCACTTGAGGCAGCCCTCTTTAGAGGTGAGCATGTCTGGAGAGTTCATCTTCCTGCTCCTGTGAAAAGGGCTATGGCTCTTCAAATAATCCATGTTAACTTTTATAGGAAGTGCTTATGTAAGGTCAGGGACATCAGCTTACACTTCTTTATTTTCCCTGGCTTGGCTGCTTTTTTTTCTGTTCGCAGGACATAAAAAGATATAAGAGCAGAAGCCCTTTTTAACCTCAAGCTTTAAAGACAAAAGCCCCCAACATTTTTTTTTTCTCTTTACAGTCTTTTCTTTCACACAGTGGCCCTTCATATCTAGCTAGTCCAACCCCTTGGTGAGCTCAGAAAGCTTCTTGCTTACACAGTAGCTCACCAGCACAGCTTGATTAGTCATCGTGAAAACTTCAGCTAGGGAGGTTGGGCTTCTTTGTGTGCTAGGCATTAGAGCCTTGATGTATCACAATGCCAGGAAGGCCACAAACCGAGCTGAGGAGAGCATCTGTTTTCTCTAGTTTACAACCCACCAGGAGAGAACACACACACCAGGGGAGAACATACCAAAAAGGCAAACAAACCCAGCAGAAGCATCATACAACTGGGGTTTGGTGGCTTAAGGAAGGTCCTATCCATGAATCACTCACCCTCTGAGAAGTAATGAAGCAAGTAGACAAACAGGGAGAGTTTGGAAGTTCAAATGCAGGCTATACATCTTGATTCCCATTGTGTAGTTAAGAGGTCATGAGGGGTGGGGTGGGGTGAGAGGAACAAGAGATGATCCAATGCTGATGGGTTGTAATCCACTTCCCTTTTTTCCCAAGCACTCTGTTTTGTGTGCTCGACTGAACCAGCTGTCTATAGTAATCAGCAGGACTCGGTAACTGATCCCGTGATGGATTGAGCTTCTACTTTCAACTGTCCTACTTAAGAAGCCTGATCACCAACATGGAAATGAGCAAGATCATATTTATGTGCTTTTATTGAAGATGTAGCTTGAAAAATGGATCTACATATCAGAGAACATGTTAGAACCCTGCCTTGCATTCCTCTTGAGAAACATCTCATACATCTCTCCAATGTACACAGTTATCTATTTTAAATGAGATTGTCAGCTATATTGTTTGGTTAATCATACTAGATAGGATTGCCTTCCAAATGGCAAAGCATATATGTATATAAAATATAAATCTTCTATAAATTAAGTACCAATATACAAATGACATTCTTTCTGGAATAAAAAAAAAACCCAATGATTGTGCAGACTCAAATGAAAATGCTAGGCAATATATCACTCTTCATCTGTTTAAATAAACAAGCAACAAGACACACCAAAGCCACATTCCTCACTGCAAGTAGACCTCAGATGTATTCCAATCTTTACCTGGAACACACTGCTTTCCTTCAGTACATGTGTTTTTATCTTTGGCATTGGCATTACAGCATAGCCTATTCACAGACCCATGAGGGTGAAATATCTCAGCTCAAAGCAATACTTTACTGAGATGTCATCATAGCTAATAGGCAGTTAAAGCGAGTGGAAACCAGCTAGCATTATGCTAATATGGCATCCAGTCCCCAGAGGGTGTTATAAGTGTAATTGGTATAAGTAAAGAATTCCAATGAAGACCAACAGTTACCAGAAAAAGCTTGTGGAGGCTTGTAGGGCCACTAAATCCTGACAAGAGGCTCACTCATCTGTCTCCCATGCCAGGATTAACATGCTCAAGAAATGGCAAAGCTAGTTGACAAAGTGTTTGTTTGGTTTTAGGACGTCAGGCTTTAAGAAGACTAAGGTTTCAAGTCACATTCCCTAAGATCATTCTCGTTTTACATGAATAGTGTAATATGATTAAGTGAACTTAAGCGACTTATGTAGTGAAATTTTATTTAGCTTGTACTAATATTTGGTCAGATCTTCAGATAAGCAGTGTACATTTTTACATGAAAAATCTTTAAATAACATAATTCCACCATGAGATTTATATACCTCAATTCAAAGAGCACTGTATTTGTGCAGAAAAACATGCAGTTAAATTTTAATTAATACCCAAGACTAAACTAATAAAACAAAAAAAGGGTAAATATCAGACTCAAATGTTCCCCTGCATGAAACTGGACTTGTATTATGGACACAATGGGAAGACCTTGAAACAAAAATCTTTTCACTTGTTTAATCTTACATGTTTGACCTTTATCTTCATCTGGCCAAATCTTTCCACTGAAACCAAGATGGATGAGTCCAAGCAATATAATAGGTTGCCAATGGCCCATTATTCAGAGCTTGGAAAAGAACTGAGCAGGCGGCAAAGAAAAAGAGAACGAAGAGAAAGTGAACGTCTGGATGCAATTAGCCCTTCCCCAGGTCAATGCTAGCCGCATCTACGAAAGCTTTAGCGGACAGCTTTGCCTGTCAGGACCCCTGCTGGGCTCATCGGGGTGTCCCTGGAAAATGTGTGTGCCAGAGCACAGGGAGGAGGCCCAGGGACGTGTCTCAAAAGCCGGCTCTACTCATCCACCAGCTCCGCAGCTCCAGAGCCCACAGCTGCTCGTGTTAAAGTTCGCGCGGAAGAATGAGAAGCCTGCTCATAAATAACATCCATCTTCTCTTGGGAGAGCATACATGGGAAGAAGAGTGAAAGGGGGCTTTCTGATACTTATTAGGGACACAGATTATTTCATTTTCTTAAGGAAGGACTGAGTTTATAGGCTCCTAGAGTCATAGAAAAGGAAATTATATTGTTCAATGGAATTGATGGGTTTATTCATCATATTTGGGGGAATTGGTGTTTGGCATTTTACAGATTACTGTCTCGGACTGAACCATCTGAGGAATGTGATCAGCTTCCCCTAAGCAAACTCTGATGGATGTGCAACATAGGGCATGTGGTTGGGATTTATATTGGTTGGAAAGTCACACTGAGGATGAATCTTAAGTGTAGCAGGTTGTTTGTAGCCCCTAAGCAAGAGATCCTCTTAACTCCCTTCTGATTGATCTGCATTAATATTACTAAACGCTTTAAATTATGCTGATAACATGACAGAATCATCCAGAAATAAAGAGGAGTTAACATGAGCCCTCTGTTTTTTAATCAGAGGTATGTAACAAGACCTGGCTTCAGAGAAAGTTTCTGGAACAGTTTTTAAAGCATGACCCTTGGAAAGCATTAAGTCTTCAGCGGATGGAGGTATAAATGGAAGACCATATAAAATATGACTGCAACATACATTAACATTCAACAGCCTGCGAGAAAAGAAGACAAGCCAAATGAACTGTTGTCGAGCACTAATAAAAAATGCTAGTGGCTGATATCTTGTTAAAGGAGTCTCAGCCTAGATCGTTTATAAGTGCTGATCAAAAACTTGTTATGCGAGAACATCTATCACATGAGATTTGCTTATATAAAGGCTTTGCCAAAGTATTCAGAACATTCGTATTGAGCAATGCTATTAAATGAAGTTATTATTGAAGTGGAATATAACAGGCATCATCAAATAAAAGTGATAAAAAATCTATCTGATATGTTTGGAGATGTTAGTTGATTCCCAATGAAATAAAGGAGGCGTTCAGTCAAGTCTTTGTGAGCACTGTGTCTTGCGTCACTGGCAGCTCAGCAGGGTCAAGTATGTTATAACCAGTGCAGCCAAGCATGTCAGACTGAAGAGTCTGCCATTTCTTTTAAGATGTGGAGCCACATTTTGAGTCACATAGGCCATTATATGCCCTTTGTTTTTCCCATCAGTTAGTCGATCTAATCTGGCTCAATTTACTTTGTCATCCTCAATAGTCCTGTAATATTCTGAGCTTCCGCCAAAACAATAACCCATATATTATAACGTGATATAAAAAAGGTTAAATTAACCCATTTAAAGTTAGCTCAGAGTGTAAGAGTCAGTCACAAGAGATGGAAGTATGAAAGTGGATATTAGAGCGTAATCATAAAAGAATGTTGATAGCCAGCTTCGGAAAGCGCCCATCAGCATGGCACAGGAAGAAAAGGAAAAGACTTTTTTTTATTACTTCCTCTGAAAAAAAAATATTCTAATTTATATGATAGGCTCCTTCAGGGTTGTCATATACAATTCCCTCCTGTGCTCGTCCTATTAAATCTTTCAGGCAGAAGGTTTTAAAACTTCAAATGCACCAATATTTCCTTACACATGTCACAGTATATACCCCTATACAGGCCTTCACTGGTCACTCAGTGCCTGTGTTCTGTGCATGACTCTTTTCCACCAGGAGAAGAAGGAATAACCTGCACACTGTAAAAGTCTAACTTTTCTATCAGTTCAGCAGACAGGATTGGCTCATCGTAGGTGGCTGTTGGTGTGTCCACCACGTGGAACCTGTCTCTTAAAGCGCCCATATTGTCACTTTTCTTATATTTGATTTTTATCCTGGAAGCCACTTATCCTGTTCGTCACAAAACAGTTGTAATTCTTTAACCATTTTCCAGCTTCATCTTTGCTACTGTGTCTTATACACATATATAAAAGAAGAAAGTCCCTGCTTGCAACATATATGTATGACAATATGAAAGACCAAGACATAAATAATAGCACCTGGCAAAGGACAATCATCCAATAAAGGGTGTATTCCTGCCTCACGCCTAGTGCTCTCATGATAGACTTCAGATCCACTCCAAGCCTGTCCAGGATAAAGTGGTTAGTGATGATGAATGAATGAATGAATGAATGAATGAATAATAGCATCTGCTTATCATATACAACCATACATGTTTGAGTCTGACCCTGAAAGCAATGGAGGAGACAACTAACCAGTTTCTATTATACACACAATACAACTTCCTAAGATAAAGCCTCTAACACTTTTTTTACTAGTTTGATTACAAGTTATCCTTAAAATTTGGCAAGCCCAAAACTAAGCAAATAGTGAAAAAAACTGAGTGGTTTATCCATGTCTACTAGGGATGTAACTTAACACAAATACTTTATTTTATTTTATTATTTTTTTACTTTAAGTTACTTTAAGTATTTAAAGTATTAAAATACTCACAATCATTGTTTTTTTTTTTTTGAAAGCTTGCCAAAAAGGTTCACAGGGAATCTGGTTGACACTAGAGGTGTGAATCGTTACTGGAAACCCACAGAACGCAACAAACAAGTGGTACAAGATTTTTCTTTTCAAGCAGGCGAGAATTCAGATATTAAGGTTGTGGGACAAACCAGACATTCATCTTTAGTAACTGCCTGGGCAGGGTCACAGGTGGGTTAAACTAGTTTGTTTATATTTTGGAAAATAGAACTAAATTTGTTAGGAAATATCACTGGCAGATACAGATATATACAAAAATAACAGCTGTGCAAAATAAAAAAAATATATTCACACACATCTCCAGTTGAGATGAATTATGAACTGGAGTGATATAGCTGAGGTTGAGGAACCATCAGAGCCAGAATTCACGTACTGTACCATGCTGACAGTGCTGGCATTTCTACCTCTTGGTTTATTTCCAGTGTTTCCAAGTGTTTCTGGAAACATAGTGATAGGGAAAATGTAATTTAATTTAGTGTAAAATTTCAGGTTTAGACCACGCCCACTGTAGATTTCAATCCTAATACAGAAACAGATTTGGATATTTAGAGCGCTAAACAAATACAGATATAGAGAGTAGCATTGCATTACACCCTAAAGTCTACCATCACTAGCTAATTCAAAAGTAAAATGTAGTCATACGTAGGGAAATATATTACATGCAGCAAGTCTTTCATCATCATTCAGCAATTATCAATGGTTTTAGTATCAACTTGGAATAGTGGCTTGGATTTATGTTTAATGGGAGACAAAATGCTGTAACTAATGTGACTAACAACTTGTGAAAGCTAAGAGCATAATCATTATAATAAAACATCCTAACAGTCTGAGCAAAGGAAGAAAGTTTTTTTTCTCTACTGAGACACTGAATACATTTTTCTGAGTGAGATCACCACTCTCAGATTTTCCCCTGAAATCTTCACAGATTTTTTTCTCATGACACTGAGCTTAATACCTGGTAATGTTACTGTGAAACTGTCTCAAAGTATTGTCTCAGATTTGCAGGGAAAAAAAAGTCTATTCCTTGTTGATGTTGAGGAAAAAAATGTAATACTGGCTCATCCGGACACAGCTGGAAACATGACTACCATGACAGATGGAGTTAAAACAGATCACCCGAACCTCTGAATTCATGATGCTTGAAAGAAACATATGGATAATTTGATGTTATAGAAAAATTCACTATAAATCTTAGATGTTAGTTCTGATGTCACTTCTTTGAAATTTAAGCCCTGAAAACCCAGGAGTGTGGGTTAAAAATGTGAATACAATGCATTCACATTCAAGATAAAGAAAACTGAGAGAAAACATCAGTGATCAGAGAGAGCAATAACTGAATAATCAGCAGCATTGTTTTTGCCTCATTCAGTTACATACCTATTCTGTGTACGTCTACAAAAGTTTCAATTCCAAAATGTATCTCCTAGATAGCACTGTCCTTGTGGATGCATTTTTCCGACATGATTCAGTCAGTCTAAGACCATTGTTTTTAACAAACATGCGTCAGTTTTGGTATGAGAAACACATTCAAAATACATTTATTCCCAGCCTGATTCACTGTAATATCCCAATGTGGTCCAGTCAGTACACAACTTTAACACAGCATGATATTCTGTAAAAACCTTCTGTCTCCATTTAAAATGTTTTAATTGTATAAAACAGATTTGAGTGCATAGGCTTTTGAAAAGATATCTAACATTTAAAGATATGCTCATGAAAAGTTACCAATTGAGAGATATTCAGAGATATCTCTGAAATAGTGTGTTTCTCTGAAAAGGTGTTTTGTGACAGAAAAGGATTGTGTTCGAGTTTATACAGGTTTGTTTGTTCTTTCTGAATATCCTAGGTTTTTTTTCTTTCATTTTCACCAGCTGTGTTTTTTTAACAAACTTCTCTGACTTAAATGTTCACAGCATTCAGATTATTCTACTGCTTTTTAACCTGAATGTTTTTAAAAAGAAATGAATTGAGACTCAAAACATGTGACAATTTAAGATTAGCCATGAACCATTATGAAATTTTTCTTTTCTTTCTTTTCCTCCTCTTTTTTATTTTGTCATGCATCGTTTATTCTGGTGGTTCAGATTTAACTCAAAACAGTTCTATTTTCTAATAGAGTAGGCTATTCTCTACCACAGGAGAAGAAATGAAGTGTTAGCAGTTGGCCTGATAATTTTCCCTTAACATAACATACTTCCCTGAACACTTAACATATTCGCTTGATGACTTTTGTGATTAAAGGCCATATGACTCATCTCAGTATATATGCTCTGGTCTAAAATTGACCCAATTTCAGGTTTTAAAAGAACCCATTGCAATTCATTGCATTGCAGGGTTTTATTGCAGTTTAATAGTGGGTAAATCTGCACAGGACTCTCTAGTGGTTCACAAAAAGGCTCCTTATTTCTTTTCTATGGTGTTAAGTGGCTCCAAATGAAGCGCATCACAGTGATTATTACATTTTAGAGCGTTTATTACAGGCTATTTCCTGGTGTGGGACTAATAATCAAGGTCCCTCATAGCGGTCAGGTTTGGAGCACAGAACATAAATCTTTCTCTGTGTTACTCTACTGCGCAGCTTTCACGCGCACGCGACGCGGCGTATCCGGTGTGCGCGCGCAGCTGAGCAGCACATGGCGGCGTCTCTGAAGCAGCCTCAGCAGCGCGAGACGCTCACGTGCACAGATAACATACCTGGCTCAGGTAGTTCATCTTCGAGCTGACGAAGTAAAACAGAAAGTACTGGAATGTTTATGTGAAGTTGAGCTTCATTAGGGACTCTGTTGGTTATCTTTCATCTGGGGTTCACTTCATTTTTCACAAAGACGACGTAATTTCTCTCTCTTTCTCCCTCTCTCTTAAAAAAGGGGTGTGTTTTTCCCCCTCATAATTCTCCGACAAAATCCCTTTGATAGCAACTGGTAGCTAACCTCACAGAGCTGTTCTGCAGGTGAGAAGAGTTGAAGGCTGGCTGATTTTCTATAATGAGCGCGGAAACATAAATCACTCGGGCAGCTCCTTAAAGCAGCAGAGAACAGAGAATCAAAGGGAAGTACGTTCATCCATCATATTTTATATCATATTTTAAACCGAGCCTCATATCAGTTTCTACTTATTCCCTAGTAAGGGAAAGGCTACACATAAAAGAAGTGCGCAAATATTTATAGGAGACATCTGTGATCCAAATCTCCTGTTTTTCAAATCATAAATTTAATCATAAAATTGACAGAAAATTGAAGCCATTGATATTCAACACATTACACTTAAATATTCTCACTGTTTATTATATATTATACGTATTGTTCAATAACTCAGATGTAACTATGCAGGCTCTAAGCAGGAACATTGAGGAGCATCAGTTAAATATTAATGAACAACTGGCTAATTATTCAGTAAGTACTAATAAAGTAATGGTGTTTAATTCATGAACAAAGCCTTAATTAATCTTATATACTGTAGCTCCTTGGAGAACTACTAATTAACTACTAATTACTGCATGTCATTGGCTTGTACTCTACTTGTACTCTGCACAATGACAATAAAGTTGAATCTTATCTAATCTAATCTGTCAATTAATTATTTACTAATCAAATGCTAGTCATATCTACCTGTCAAAGAATTACTAGCTGTTGCAAAGTAACTACAGCTACCAAACCATTACTTTCTTATTTCTTACTGAGTAATGACCCTGTATATTATATGACGTTCAGGAGAAATGTCCAAGGTAACAAAAGTCTTTCATATACAGCTTTATTAAATTCAGCATTTCTCATGAAATAATTAAAGTGAAGTTCAAATGAGCTTTAATGGCTTGACCCACCTCCCATCCATGTGCATGTACAGGAAACCCCACCTGCCAGAACATTTAACAGGCCCTTAGGGAAGTGTCAGGAGGTGCATGTAAACACAACTAAGGAATCTGTGTCAAACCTGTTTCTAAACATTTTTTTCTAAGGTGTATTAAAATCACATTACTTCAATCATTATGTTTAATTGTATTCAACAGAGACAAGGATTTTGCAAGGTTTCTTTGAATAAAAAAAGCCTTATTTCTAGGAAAACTGTAGGGTTTCACCAGTGGAACAACCAAAGACAACTGGACTGTATGTTTACATGATATTTGTAATAGTAAGACAATAAACATATAACTATTCCACCTTAATATAATTTTTTTGTAAACATTTCTTTAGACATTTGTATGTAACATGATTTAAATCAATAACCTAACAACAAACTTTTAAGAAACATATAACCTTTTCTGAAATATATTTGTTTGCATTTGTGTTATGTTCTGTTATGCTATTTCATCTTATGTGTTATGTTATGTTATGTGCTATATTATTTTACGCTATTTTTTTTTTTTTTTTAGAAAGTGTTAGGTGACAAAGTCAAAATACTTTGTAACTGGGTATATTTTAATGTCTGTCACACAGATTCACTTCTACAGTAAAAAAAGAAATGCCATCTTCAAATTCTTCTGTCTAACATACTGAATCGCTTCGTCATGCCCATGAGATGAACACTATAGTTTCAGTTACCTTGAAATAAGTGTGAATTGAATATCTCTTCAATGGTCTGGTCCAACATCTGCGTGGACGAGGAGGAACCTGACACCTACCCGGCTCTTCCTCGTTGCAGATATGGTATGGATTCCATTATTTCCCAACTTTTTCCTGAGTCTTTCCCTGTAAAACATGTCTACTTCTTAACCATAAACCGGTGATGGGACATGTCTTCCCACATCAGAGACATGAAATCAGGCCTTACCTTAACTGGGTTCATTCATAACAAAACACAGTGTCACCCCAAAGCTCCAATACTTTCGAGTGTCACAGCAGAGATTTTTTTATTAGCACCAATATACAGAATTTATCATATTAAAAGTGTTGATTATAGCACTTACTTGTAGAAAACTTATTGGTCAAAATAACCAAATGCTATCAGTTCTGTGCTTTTCCTGTGTATCTATCTATTAGCTCTTAGTATTTTTTATTTTTTTTTGTATTTTTTTGACCACCATTTTTGTCTAACAGCCACTAGGGGTTGTAAGTAAGCTTGCAGGCTAACCCAAGTGTAAAGAAACTAAAAGTGAGTCCCTGGAGGAGGGAAATCAGTCACTTTTACTATCACCTTCATAACATCATGTGCCATTTGGCCGTTTCACTGAGCAATGCTAAAGTATGGTGGAAAAAAATACTCTAAATATCAGTGAGGACTAAAACAGAGATCAAAAGCTGCTCAAAAAAGTTCTGCACAGAGATATTGATTGTTGAATTTTAGATCAACTTATAAAATTAATTCTTGTGATTATTCAAATGGAAAAACCCCTTGGAGATGTTTTGGAGCATCATTCTAGCCCTGCAGGTGGACATCTGGACGTCTTGTCCCAAGCCCTGCAGAAACCTGAGCAGATAAGATGTATAAACCAGTTTTGTGACACCACATTGTACAGGAAACAATCTGTGTTTACATGACAACATGGAGAATAGCACACCTCGTGTTGGCTAAACACACCATAAGTGTCACAGTAGCAACGGTTCAAAATGTGGCCTCTGTCAAGGTTAAATTAGTCAAGGCCATTATCAAATCCAATAAGGATAAATTACTGAAGAATAAATTGACCATCACGCACCCTCTTAGGAGGTCCATCATTCTGTGAGTGCAGTGGATAGGTGTGGTGGAGAGTGGTTAGCTGTAGTGGGCTTCCCACAGGCCAAATGGTCAAGAGGTGTTATTTCACTCACAGTCCAGATGTTTACCAAACAACACCTCTGCTCCTTTCGTAGCATTTTTATGAATTTTACAAGAATTGGCATATAGGTGTTATTTCAATCACAGTCTAAATGTTTCCAAAACAATTCTTGTTTCGTAGCATTTTTTTTTTTTTTACATTTTACAAGAATTTCTGTCTGCCTTGTATCAATTGTAATCTACACGTTTACAAAGCAATGTCTTATGTCTTATCATAGCAATTTTTCAAACTTTGACAGGATAAGGAAAAAAGACTGGTGAGATCTGGCTCCAATGATGAAGGGTGTAAAAGTTGACATAAACTCCTTTCCTAAAGTAAAGTTTTTTAGGTAAACTATCCATTTTGTCATTTTCTCACCTGTTCTCATGAAACTGGATGCTAAATTTTGATGCTAGGTAAACACAGTCTTATCTCTTATGCTGGTAGATCGGTCAGCATGATGGTGCAGCGGGTAGTGTTGCTGCTTAACAACTCCAGGGTTGTTGGTTCGATCCTGAGCTTAGGTTACTGTCTGTGTGGATTTTCACAGATTGTCCACGTGGGTTTCCTCTGCACGAGGGTAGATTGGCTACTATGAATTGCCCCTAGGTGTGAATGAGTGGTGATGCCTTGAGCTCCTCAACTGGCACCAAATGTTCCCGTGATCAGCTCTGGATCCATTGCGACCCTGGCAAGGAGAAACCAGTTACTGAAAATGAATGAATGCTGGTAGAGCCTTTCCATTATGTGAACAGTCTCTCATTCAAAGGATAATGATGAGAGCATTATGTTGCTTTCAGTAAAGACTGAGACTTGTTTTTTTGTTCCTTTTAAACACATATCACAAGACATCAGTCATCTGTGGTGGACATTAAAATGTTAATGTGTACAAGCTATAAAATATACTAGCCATCTAAATTTGACAGAGGTTTCACCTTACTGATGCTATTAAGAGTTTATGGCCATATTAGGCCAGCTATTCAATTCATGCTGCAACATCAGTCAACAATAACCTCCCCAGCCAAACCCAAACAGCTCCTCCTGTTCGCATTCCATCTTTCCCGCCTCCTCCATGTGCCCATGAGGGATTCCCCAGGTTTGTTCCATGAGCCACTCTCAACCTGACACACAATCCCTTTCACTTCACCTGATCTGTCATCAAGTCTTTGTTTAGCCTGCTCCCGTGAAGGACACAAGTCCCCTCTTACAGCAGGGCAGACCCCATGAGAGCAGAGGGTTAGAAGGAAATCAGAGGGCCATATCCAGGCCAGAAGTCAAATAGTCTCATGGGCTTGGCTTTTCAGTCTAATGTTGTAGAATGATGGGATGGAGAGCCTTTGCAACAACAAGTTGTGCACCACTTTGGGACAACAGTGTTGTGTTTTGACACTGGTTTTCATGCATAGCTGAGAAGTCTCATGGGGGAGAGTGTGACCTCATTAGATTATCAAATGCTTTAATTTCAAATTTGAAAATAAACTAGGATTTAACAAGGTTTTATACATTGTACTGTATTTTTAAAAAGATCTGAGTCCATATTTGTGGTTGTATAGAAGTTTTAGAGTGTGGACAGTGTTTCTGTTTGATTGATGCCTTTTACAAAACTGAAGACAAGGCTTGTCATGAGCCACTCCTGTACCATTCCCACCCTTAATTTCCCTGTGCCGTCATAGCGCTTGTCTACCGAAGAGCAGAGTCTAAATGGGCCGAAACAAAGACCTTAGAAAATGACCTCTGCAGTAAAATCTAATGTCTTTCCTTCCTGGATTTCCATAGAATTTCCATTCTTCTTTCAGAATAGCAAATGAAGGGCATGCATCGCTGGATACAGAAGATAGTTTGGTGATCTTGTAAATGTCGGGCACCAATCCTAAAACATGGAACTTTCAGTAACACATTTGAAATGAGCCATACACAAAACATGATGGACATGCATGCACACATCTGGAGCCATAAAAATGAGATCAAGTCTAGCTTAAGATAAAATGTTGTTGCCAAGCAGAGCTTTGTAGATTTATGTTCCTAAAGGATTTACAAACATTTGCATGAACTTGGGCCAATTTGCTTATCTACTTGCCTGTCTTGGAATTGTTGCGAAAAAAAAGAGACGCTGGAAGAAGCAGAAAGCCTGAGTCAGGGCAAAAGACAGACAGCGTTGTTTTTATCCATGTAAATGACGCCTTTGAATAAATAACAAAAAGAGCTTGGCTTCAGTGTAAGCATCTGAAAATGGTGTTCAGTTTCAGGTTTCACTCAAAGCTTTCCCCTGCCAACAGGCTCTTGCTGCCTTGGCTGATTACTTTATAAACCTGTCAGCAGAGTGGGAAGATGGGGCACTTCCAACAAGATGTGGTGTTGTTTGTTCTTGTGACACCGTTTCAATATATTCAGCTGTTGTGTGTTGTTTGGAGAACAGTTGCTGTTTCAAAGAATCACATCAGAAAGAGTGGTAATTGCTAAAGGAGAAGTGTGAGAGAAAACATCCCCGAGTTGTTAATGATATAAATGACCAGACAAGCTTCTACTGTGGAACCACTGAGAATAGTGGTAGTGTGTTTGGCTAAGTGCATACGAGTGTGTTTACGTTGTTGGTGTGTGATGGGAGAGAGAGAGAGAGAGAGCGAGTGACCGAGGCCAAGCCCTGATTTGACTGAGCCCGCATTGGTTTCATCGGCTGTCAGCTCAGCAAACATGGTAATTAAGTGCTGCTACCTTGTCAAAAGCTCCCATGCTACACATTTCTTATTATATTACAAGTTGCCTTGCAGGAATTTTGGGCCATGTTCTAACTTAGTACCAAGGTTGCTGATATTGAATAGAAAAACAGTCAAGAACCTGAGGGTAATTAATAGGGATCCTACCCCGCTGGTCACGCGTTGGTGAGAATCTATGCAAAATACATGGCGCGCCATTTATTCCACATGTCAAAATAGCCCCTCTGCTTGTGTGACTTCTGTGTGTCAGAGGGTTTGCATACACTTCAGCTTAATAGGTGCTTAATGTGCAGCGTATTGTAGCATGGCCCGAGCTAGTGTGCTGAGTTACTGAAGCGACAAAGTCAACAGATTGAAAGATGGGGAATATTTCTGCACCTGCACAGGCAAGGGTTGTAAAAAGTGAAGAGGGTGGGAATTGGGACACCACAAACTGTGATCTAGGCTACACGCCAGTCAGAGGACTAGAGTTTAAACTTACAGAAATGTTCCAGGGCAAAATGAATTATTATCATTAATAACTCTCCATTATTATATTTCTCTGAATCAGTGCAATTAATTCTGAACTCCCTTTTTTTATTAAAACATTGCGCATTGAATTGGAATATTTAACAGTGCTTGATAGCGCATCATGTAGCTTTAAGGCAAAAAGGTTCTTCTGCCTGTGTAAGATGATGTCTCATTTTCTTAGTTTAACCCTGATGGAAATTACATTGTCCTGCTGTTAAAGCCCTGCCTTCCATACCACATAGTGAAAGTGAGAACTAGCTGCATCAGCAATGCAACATAAATTATCAGATAGCATCCAGCAGAAACCTTAATCTTTTGTAAGTGAGTGAGCGCAATCAACAAAACAAGAGTACAAGATGGATACAAACTCCTCCATGTGACAGCTTAAAGCTATTACCTCAGAAACTATCCTTATTCCACAATATCTCAATCTGTTAAAGCCAGTGCTCCTGATAAGGTAACTAGCCTCCGATGAAGATAAAGCTGTCTCATTTAGCCCTTGTGTTTAAAAGGACAGGCAGAGTTAGATTGATGGGAAACGCTGGTAACAGGAGCTGAACGGCTGTGTTTGCGATGTTAGTGAGTGCACTTTGCTAACGTGCTAAATTCGACACTTTGGGAATGAAGCTCATCTGTCTTGATGGCATCAGCAGATCTCTATCAGCAGCGGTTAAGATCTCCAAACACTTCGCTTCTACTAGCTCATGTATCTTTGCTAGCCTGGAACTATTTAAACCACAAATAGACCAATATCTCTATTCAATCTTGCAATCTTTGGTGGCTGCACGATTTTTAAACCTGTTTTCCACATATTTTGGATTCAGGCTATTTATAGGAATTGTTTACTGTAAATATAAGAAAAATGTGGGGAAAAAAACAAACAAAAAAAAAAATATTACACAGAATTGTCTTCCTTGGGTGAAATCCTCAAAACGGAGTGTTTCCTCAAGAAACATGTAGGGTGCTATTGTTAGTTATTTCATTCTACTTCTGAGAGGCTTTCTGGAGACACTGTGTGTGTGTGTGTGTGTGTGTTAATATCTCGCTTATTCTATATACTTATAAGTTTTCTTTATCCAGACCATTGATGTATTTCTCAGCTCATGACAGAAATTCTGCTTATTTCTATGCCTACTTAAAATAGTGTGAAAAATAGGTGAAATTTAAAAGAATATTTTATAGATATGACAATTAGATAACATTTACAATTAACATGTAACAAAAACCACAGGCCTAGGATGAGTAAATTATGTTCTCTCGAATCAGCGGTCTTCACCTTGTAGCACTATTTGGACATGTGTCTTCCAGCTAACTGAAAGCCCAAAGGTTTTTAAAGAGAAAAACTTCAGAATTGTAAACCATACGCAATTTATGGATGTCTCAAGTTTCCGTGAAAAGACGGGATTATGGCATCTGTGATACATATTCACATAATTCATGTCTAGAGCAGGTGTTCTGTGTCAGCAGCCTAACTATTGTAAATAATTGCAGTCTCGAGCATATACACACACATTAGATGGATGCACAGATGTAAGTGTGCATAATGGTAAAGGTTGCATGACTTCTTTAAAATGTCACACTAACAGATTTAATACTTGAATATAGATTTGGTAAGATATTAAAAAGTTTTAGTTATATTGTTTAAAAATTATTTCAATAAAAACACAAGATAACAAATCCAATCGCAAAAGTGAGATATATTCTATGTGAAGAGTTCCAAAACAGCTTATTTAGTTTTTTAGATACATTTTTTATTAACCAAATTTTATATAAATGGTTAAATATAATAAAAATGTCTTTTTTTTAAATTACCACACATATTTATTTTTTGTATCAAGAGTTTAGCATAGCTATATATTACAGATTATATATTTGCATTCTTATTATGATACCGTAAGATAAAATTACGAGAACATATGGACTTTGAGTTTTAATTAAATTTTATTGTCACGTTTGAAAGTAAAAATTACCAATGCATTTAAATACTCTACACACCGCATTTACAACATGCTTGTGTCACATACTATAATATTTACATGGCTATTTACACAAGTATTAGATGGGTTGAAGAGACTACGTTTAAGGAATAAATGAGTGCTATATTCACCCAAGTGTTTACTCTCACATACAAACACAACCAGCAAAATTATGAATAAGAATAAATACACAGTATACAGAAATCTTAGTCCATAAGTACATTTGTGATTGATTTTTGTTAATTGGTAATCTTACTGGGACGATCGATTTATGGGCAGTGAGGGCCTTTTTAAAATGGCTTCCACGGAAAATGACAAAGGCTCGCTCGACGAAACCTTTGTGCCTGTCGGCTTGACCAACATGTCTTTTACCACTCTCTCTGAGCTTTTAAAACCAGCTGAGTCTTTAGGTGCACTGTCCCTGAACCTCTTAGCAGCCCCTTCCAGCAGATCTTTACAGTAGGGGTTCCTAAGATCAGCGCCCTTCTCGTTCAGAGTCTGCTGGATCAGAGAGTGAAAGGAGTTGAGCTTCATAGACAGTGTGTGCTTGCTGCTATCTTTGCTAATCTTGTTCAACAAATGCTCATTAGCTCCTGGAGGGAGTGGCCCAAACGCTGATCCAAAAACCTTCTTGGGGGGTGAAAATGCTGAGCGCTCCCTAATGTTCTGTCCTGTGTGGGCATCTCCAGCTGGTAGTTCACTTGGTTCCGGGGCCACACGGGAACCTTCGAGCCTAGAAGCTGCAGAAGCTGCAGATTCCTGCTCAGGAGAGTTGCTCTCAGTCGATGGCATCATTTTGGGGTCCCAGACGGCACCAGGTTTGAGGTTCTGCACTGCAGTGGCATTGAGGAGGCACTGTTGGTAGAGGAGCGCATCGCCCAGGTTGTTGCCGCCCCTCGGCCACATGACAAAGCGAGATGATAGCGGGTACTGGCGGTACGTGGTAGCCACGCTCACATTGGAGGAAATCAGCTCGACGTTGGCTGCCCCACCGGCTGCTCTGTAACCCATTGGCAGGTCCAGACAGCTAGGCAGGAAGCTGCAAAGCTCCTTTGGCGTTGCTTCAGCTGCTACAGTGGGAGCAGACGACGAGGAATAGGCCGTCTTGTAAGAGTTGTACTCGGCAGCATGCACCACGCTGCCTGGTAGGAACAAAGAGCTGGCAGCAGACTGGTTGGACTCGAGGAGTTCCCTCTCCTTGTATTCACGCTCCAGCATAATGCTCTCCAGCTCCTTGTCAGCAAAAGCACGTCTTTTTCTCATGCGGTCACTAAGAGGTGGTGGCAGAGCTGGATTCATACCCAGGAAATGGTCAGACTGGACAGGGCGGTAGCCTGAGAGCAAGATAGTTTGAAATTATTTATTCTGTATATTAAGAAGAAAATATACATCTACATGAATATGTTACTGGTAACAAATATTTAAGAAATAATATACAATAAAATATTAAAATAAATTATTAATATTAATAAATATGAATAACAATTTCTTGGTTTAATAAATGTATTGTATATATTTTGTGACGAAGATGTATTAGTACTGTAGTAATTTCTTCTAATAAAGTACTTAAGTATTTAAATAAAAGCCATTTTGTAAAATACCACTGAAGAGTGCCGCTGTGGAGTAAATATTTCATGCATCATGAAACGTTTTACTGAGCAAAGACGCTTACTGCATTAAAATGTCCCTTTAGCAACCAAGTGAATTAAAGAGAAAAGATCAGAAATCCAAGAAAAGCTGAGGAAGAGACAAAAGGATTATATTAGCTTGTCAAGAGACAGAAAAGAGGAATCAAAGTTATAGGAAAAAAAGGACAGATTATAGAAAAAGTTATTCCAAAGTACAAAATAACATTATGACTGTTAAATATTTATTTTTTATAACATTCCACTTACCTTCTAAGATACTTTTAGCCAGCATGGTGGAAGGGCGCATGTGCCTTTGATAGATAGTTCGTCTCTCAGCTGGTATGGGCTTCCCTGTTATTCCTTTCTTATCCTAAAATTACAAAATGACACACTGAGCACAGAAATACAATTTTTAAATCTTTTTTTATCTATTCTAAAACAGACTATTCATTATAGTGATTTTGAGTCAAAATCATTTTTTTTATTTTTTGTAATTATGTAAAGATTTTTATAATTATTTAGTTCAGACACATTAACATTCACATTTAGACAGTATTCATTTTAATAATTAAAAAAAAAATATATTAAAAAATATCACTTCACATCTTGCATGATTTTAGTTCATTACAATATTAAATATTGACACACTACTACAGGAAGTTATAACTTTATTATAAGACCTGTCTAGGTGTGGTAAGGTTGAATAAAGAGCTAGTGCTGATTTTTTTTTTTTTAAGTTTTGCTGGACACAAATGACCGCAGCTAAATGACTGGGATAAGGGGATTTAGTTGTGCAGGTAAACCACATGAAAAGCAGCTCTTACCTCTGTGGCTTGCTGCCTCCTGAGGGCCACCTGAGCGGCCATGACCCGCTGGCGCTCCACCACTAACAGGCAGTTGGCGCACTGGCAGTCTCTCCACCTGCAGAAGCGCTTGTGGCCTTTGAGGCACGACACCACGCCGTGGTTCCTGCAGCGGGCACATTTCGGAGTGCGGCTCAGCTTTTTCTGATCCCCTGCTCCAGGGTTGCCTGCGTGGGCCGCCTTCTCCTCCTCCTCTCTGCAGCCCGACTCCTCTTCTCCAGCCGCCTCCGTCTCCAGACTCTCCACGTCGATCTCAAATTCAGGACTGGAGAGCTCCGTCATGGTGAAAGAGTCCAGTGCGGACGCGTCCTCAGTCACAAGCTGTTTATTTAGATTTGTTTTGTTTTGTTTTTGTGCTGATTATTACCTAAAACAAAAAAAGCAACAACTGGATTAATTTCATTCACTTCATTCACTTTCCAAATAAATTGTGCGTTGCTACAGCGTTCACTAGCCTACATTCACCTTAGAATAATAATAATTTAAAAAATAATAATAATAATAATAATATTTAATATTCAGCTCGCGCCTTTCATTCATTCCTTAAATGGTGTAAGATTTAGACTAAGCATGCCAAAACACTCAATCAATTCTACTCACCAAGTCCAAAGCGCGCACCAGTGGTGATCAAGAAGAAATACACCTGTCCACCAAAGCTCAGGATTCTTATATCCTCTTGTTTTGTTTTGTTGTGTTTTAAGTGGATGTGGTGGCTTTGCACGTTTTCGTCGCTCCACAGAAAAATCTGAGGACTGAGTCAGTGTGCGATATTTACTGGCTCTGCTGTCACACAGTGTGTCAAAAGCCACGCCTCCTCGGCCTCGCCGAGCCGCCGCGCGCGTGTTCTGATTGGCTCTCTGTCAAAGGCGCGGTCCTATTGGCTGCCTCCGGCTTTCCTCCTCAGTCCGCGTCTTATTGGGATGAAGTTACAAATACAGCAATTCCAGGAAACTATTATCAGCTTGTAGTAACACAAAGAGACAAGTGCTGAACACCACTGTACAGAAGGATTCCAAGCGCAGTACATTTTAAGCTCATATACAGTGGATTGTTGCTGGTTTATTTTGCACACACACACACACACACACACACACACACAGAGGGTAAACGACATATTTCTTCCTAAACGTTATTTTGACAGGATGCAACAGTCTCATGTTGACATGTGCGTGGAGCACGCGCTTCCATTAAGGTCGCAGGGTGGAAAGAAATTGGCCTAACGTCTATTTTGTCACGCAAATTAATCGTATATTTGGCCCAAATTTGCAAGCTGTATATAAAAAAGGTGTCATTTCGTTAGAATGGGTTCGTTATAGCCAATGTAACCACTATTGAAATTATTCAAATGACTGTTCGAGAATGCAAAAATTTGGTGATTGATTTTCATCGACATTCAAACACTCCTCACAGTCCAGCTCGTGTTTTCTTTTATGTTGTTTAATAGTTAAATTATTCCGCAAGTTGTTATTTGCGTAGACGACAGGCTACACAGGCGCTGCTTTGATTGGTGCCAGAGGTTAAGCAGAGAACACTCGCCTCCTTCTGAGTTATTAGCTGATGTGAGGTTTGGATATCTTACACGGAAAGTTGTAGGGACGAAATCAGAAATGACATGTGTGAAATGCACTTCAGCGGTCAGTAATTTCACAAGCCATTGCATGATGTATTCTCTTTAGTATTCCCTGTTCTTTAATGCCTCTATTAATCACAGCGCTGTTGATGATTCCCACCATTTCGGTGAGGAAGTGATAAAGGATGGTGGGACACTGACTGGTCGCTGGAACACATGAGATGAGTAAAAGCATCAGAGCGGCATTCCGGGAAACTACACACACCACCTCGGGTTTAGTCCCAGTGTGTGAAGTGTCTCTTAACAAAGTAAAATAACATTACACCTAAGAACTGACACCCAGGTGATCATCAGAGAAAGCTGCGGGTATTTAACACTATGCACTGCTGCCATAAATAAATGAGTAAACAAACAAACAAACAAACAAACAAACAAAAAAACGGATAGATAGATAGATAGATAGAGATAAATAAATTAATCAATAAATCAATAAATAAATGAATGAATGAATAAATAAAATAATAAATAAACACACACACACACACACACACACATGCATACATACATACACACATACATAAAGTGTTTTACTTTAGGAACTGGTTACGCCTTATTTTGAAACACCACAATCTAATACCTGTAGTGTTTTAGAGAAAAAAAAAGTCTCAGGCCACAGTTTAAAAACAGGAAATGTTGACACAGATGCATAAAAATACATTTAAACTCTGCAGTGTGATACGATTTTTAAAACCTGTCGGCATGATTAAATATATGTGATATATGAATATGAATGCATATGGTCTATCATACTTTAAAATGATTAGGGGATGAATGAGCTCATGAAATTATCCAGCTAACTTAAGTTTATTTACTGCGCATGCGTGCGCGCGAACGCCCTCGATGCAAATAAAACGCATTCCCTTACACAATATGTTTATTGGCACTAAGTGTAGTGTTAATGATTTCAGTGGCTATAGTTCAACCAGTTACTGAGAACTATGCGCACACTATCTATCTCTATCTATATTATATTTATTATTTTACATTATATTAAACTAGAAATTTATTTTATATATATATATATAAAATTTATTATATATCTATATATATACAGATATATATATATATATATATATATATATATATATATATATATATATACACACACACACACACTATAATTGAGCTATAGCTGAGTCTTTTAATTAAAGATCACATTATCAATCCATTTCCGCCCCATAGTGTACAGTCTACATCCAGAGACTAGTATAGTAAAAGCATCTGAAAGTAGCGCTATGAATTCAGTAACTGCAGCACAACAGTATGCAGCAGTTTTTACACCCTTGTGGTGCTGTAGTGTGTGTTAGGTGTGCAGGTGCAGCTCTGTCGCTCCCTCCTCCAGCTGAAAGCACAGCCAGTCAAAACCCAAAAGCCAATTCACTGCACCATAAATTTATCTCCACATAAAGAGGAATGCTTTGATCGTCTTGAGCTTGTCCTATCTCTAACACGGATTTGGGTGCCAAACTGAAAGGCACTTAATCATTAGCCAAAAATGTGAGTACAAAACATTAGGCAGGTATGATCAGGGCGTTTTAAAAATGCAAAGTGGAGTCGCATTTTCTATTTTCTTTTCCATTTGGGTTTAGTTGAGTCTGGATATAGGCCTAATGGGAGTTTTAAAATATACTGATATGAAATGTGAGTGCAAAAAGGCGAAAAAAAAACCTTGCCATAATGCCATTGGCATCAGATTTGCAGCACGTGCATACTACCCTAATAAATAGCATGTCAAAATAGTATACTATTAGACAACTATACAGCCGACTGTTTGCTAGCCTACAGTAATGTGCTTTTTGTGTGTGTTAGCTTTGGATAGAGCCATTGAGAGTGTCACACACACACAACCCGATCACAGTGTAATGGGAATGAGATGTGTGTGTGTGTGTGTGTGTGTGTGTTCACTGATGGCCTGTTAGCTCCATAAGCACCTTAAGCAACTCCTGATGGATTGGGAGCACGTGCTTTGTGTTGAATTCTCTCCCACCCATAATTCATCTGTCTAGATGTGATGTATTCGAGCTCACCTAAATGTGTTGACTTAGAGGCGCGTATTCAAATGTCTGCACGAAAAGCTTTCTGTCGGTTAAGTCAACACGCGTGTTTAATGTAGTGCAACACCTGCACACTCACACACTCGCATTTAGCCACACAGCAGAATTAAATCCAACACTGTTTATATAAGTCCAACTGGAAACAAATGACGCGTGGGACTGCAAGACTCCGACTATCAGCTTCCCAATTATAAAGCAAGAGTCAGCTACAATAATATTAATAAGTATACACTCTCAGCAGAAAGCACTAGACTGTACCTTTCACTGAGGTGGCACACTTTAATTTTAACTTTAATTAGTATGTAGAGAAATACTTTCCAGTGAAAAGTAATCCTTTCACTCCAGTGATAAGGAAAGTACAGTTTAGTACCCCTTTTTCTGAGAGTGTCTTATTATTATTATTATTATTATTATTATTATTATTATTAGGCCATTACTACTACTACCAGTAGTAGTAGTAGTAGTAGTAGTAGTAGTGATAGTATTACAATAATAAACTTTAATAGAAACAATAATAAACTGCTGTTTTGCAATTATTTTACTGGTGTAAAATAATTAATTATTTTACCTTATTTTATTGCTGTTTTGTATTTGTTCCAACAATTTTCATAATTTACAGTGTTCCTTATTTTAAATAATAACTTTATATTTCAGCTACCAGTTTTTTTTAAGTATTAATAGCGCTTCTCTTTTAACTATTGTGCTAATAAATGCATTAGATGACTGTAATCCATTTATTAGCCCATTAACTACACGAAAAGTGCTATTAATATATATATATATTTAAATGACAGAATTTTCCATATTAAAGCCCAACGCCAGTCTACTGTAATTATAGTGTGATAAATTAAAACATCCCTATGATTGCTTGTTATATAAATCGTATCAGTTATATAAATCATATATCCAGACTGAATTTATGCTTCATTTAACAAACAAACTCATAGGAAAGTGGCCAGAGATGAGGGGAAATAAGAGGTGGGCAGATAAATGTATAGTGCAGTTATACCAATGACCACAAGATGGCGATAACGGTTCACAGTGAGCTCCTGACTTTCTGTGTCATTTTGGGAAATGACAGGTTCTCCATCCTAGTGGAATAGAGATCAGTCACCAGTCACCATGAAGGTGACCTCTATCATATATGATCATTGTGCTGAATGGACATTAACTGTACACATGGTCAGTGTATACACATGGTAGAGTATTACACAAATCTATAGTTTCACGGCAAAAGTTGAAATAGCAGAGTCCTTAAAACTGCAAACTTTCTTCACGACATATTTTTTTTAATTATTACAGACCATTTTTTTAACAGCTAGCCCCACTAACTGAAACACTCTTTACTTTCCAGATGATTGGTACTTTTATTTGTAGTTAATTGTTTAACATACAGTGCTAAACGTTTATTGTGCAGCTGTACACAGCTGTAACACACTGACTGAATGAAGCTTTGTGTAATTATCTGAAGTTCACCGCTAGATGGCACTATTTGCTCAGTTTTGGCTGTCAGAACCATAAAGCTTATATTTTCACAGCTTGTCTCCTGAGGTTTAGGCTGTTTGGATATAAGCCTGTATACATGTAGATATATTATTTTCTTTTAACATTAATCGAGTTCCCTAGAAAATCAAAGCAATATGACCATTTGTTTAACTGGTGATACGCCGAACATCCGTAGGCTCACATCCCTCTAACACCTTTACAGCACTGACAAGAATTATTTCACAATTCTCAAAAAGATTGTGAAAACCTTTCTTTCTCACCTGGAACAAATGAAGAACCCTGTATGGTTCATCCAGAAGCTTTTTTTCCTTTAACATCATTGTGCTCAATGACAAGTATGCAGTGCATTCCTATGGTGCAGTTATTAAGCGATATGGCCTTTAATAATGTTACATTGTGACTAGAGGACAAGGCTTGGCAATGCAGTCTAAATAATACACACACACACACAAAATATGCTCACACTCTGCTTTTATTATTTTAGATATATTACTTTGTACAGTCCAGAGTTTACAACATCGCCAATTCAAACTGTTGAGCTCAATTTCTACTGTCAGTTCAGCAGATGAATGTCATATCAATGCTTAAATACATTTCTTGGTTTATGTGTTTGATGAATTGAAAAGGTGTTTCTTATGGTCCCAATATAAAAAATTAAACCAATTCTTGTTTTAGACTGTGTTATATTTTACACCTAACAAGTATTTCCAGGATACAGAAATCTGCTGAAATGATTCTATTCATGGACCTTTTTGTAAGTACAATATTAAATAACATTCATTTCCCAATTAATGTGAATTTCCTGTTAACACACACATCCTGTCTATATTTAGTTCATGTGAATAAATGACAATAAGAATTCAGACTGGGTATATGACATATCCATTTACATGCTTATATTGTTTGCCTATTTCTACACTGCATTACTATTCACAGTACATTTCATGCAAAGAGCAATTTGTGGTTATTATTTACAAACTAATGTTCAGTCATTTAATCATTCAGGATTTTTTTGGTAGATGTTGATGACAAACTGTTCATATGTTTCACTGTGAGAGCAACACAATTTCTCAAATAATGTACAGTATATGTTTCATAAAGCTCCTACACAGGCACAGTCCGCCCTGTCTCTTTTGTCCATTCATAACACATTTTTGGTATGTTTGCCACTTTTGTAGGTTAAGAAGATGTATTGAGGATCCTCGAATCTGAGGAGTCAGATCTCTCATCGTACTCCTCGTCGGCGGCGGCATATACAGTGTGTTTGGCCGCATCCTCCTGAATGCTTATGCGCTGTTCCTCTTGAGCTGACCTGGAGGGCAGGAGAGGTGATCCACGGAATGACGGCCCTGAGAAGGGTGAGACGTACTGCGAGCGGAATTGGTACTGCTGCTGCAAGCTCATGGTATTCCACAAAGTCATGTCATTGGACATAAAAGGCCCAGCTTGACCGCGGCTCAGCGAGTTGCGCAGCATCAACGGGTAACGGTGTGCCTGAGGAAAGCTAGGCTGCAGCGGGACACCCAAGGGAGTCGGCATCACCCCACCAGGCGATTCTGAAGTAAAGCGAAGTGTATCTGGCACACGAAAGGCCGAACCCACTGACCACTTGGAGGAAGAGACTGGGTAAGAGCTTAGAGGCTCAAAAAGGTGGCTATTGGTGGGCAGAATTAAAGCCTCAGAGTTTTCGGATGAGGGCTTATCCATTTTTGTAGTAGAACGGCTGGAGAGAAGTATCTCAATGGCACCCACCAAGTCACCTCCGCAACCCCTCAGGATCAGCTCCAGCACAGCTGGCTTGTGGGAAGGGAAGATCTTCTTCAGTACCTCCAGAGGAGGACGGTTGGCTCGCAGGTTGAAGGGCAGGGACACAGATCCTGTGAGGCCTTCAATTAGCAGGTTCTGCTCAGTGGGAGACTTGGGGCTGTCAGGCTTTTGTTCTGGGTCAGTGCAGGGTTTGGGTGAGAGGTAACGAGGCTCCTCAGGATTAGAAGGTGGGTCCGGGGGGTCAGGAGTGAAGCAGGAGTTAGGTTTGGGCTCCTCCGGTGAGCTGGCAGCTTCTTGCTCTCGGTCGCTGGTGCTGCCGCTGTTCTCTCCTCCAGATTGCTCACCTGAGAGGTCCTCATTTAGGTCTAAAAAACAGACAGAGATGGATGGTGTATATATATGCATGATGAAGAGATATGTCCTATGTCCTTTATCTATTACATTAGAATGACAAGAGGTTAGACGTGTGTTACCCTGTAAAAGTCGTAGATGGGTCTATCGGAAACTTGTATTAAAATTAGAGCTGATTAATTTAAACAATAGAAATAATTTCACGATGGGCTAAGAACATTTGTTTGTGCTCCCGATGAGGTAAAAATACGTATAAATGTGAACATGGTCCAATATTTACAAAAACACTTGGGCTTGAAAACGCTTGAACATTTTATTTCTTCAAAGAACCTAAAATATTTTTATCAGTCAATCAGCATAACTAAAACCTGTATCATAATTTGCATATGGCTGACCTCAACTCTGGTCTGTGTTTCTTACAGCTGAGACTAAAAAGTAATAGTACACACCTTATACACTACTGCACATAAGGAGAGGGTAAATACAAAGGGAAATGTAGTTTTAGCACACTGAGCACTAGACTCAGAGGTTAAGACTGCTGGTCCTGCACACAGTGAGAGCAACATTCTGTGACGGCTTAAACTGTCAGCACTTGGCTGATTTATTCTCCCTCACTTTATTTTCTCCTCTAGCTGTTCACACAAAAGTGCTGACTGGCTGCCACGTGGAGATTTGTCATCGATTCTCCTTCTCCTCTTTTAGCAAAGCTGCCTGTTATTTGGTAACACTTCACCCGAGTTTTGACCTCTCCAGAAAATTATTGCTATTGCTTTCGATTCGGCCTGTCCAGCCTTGATTACAGTAATCTTTAGAGCCAACAAAGATCATCTGCTCTGAGGGAAGTCTGATGGAAAGTCAATGGCTATTTTCCTCAGCCACTTTTCTGCCTCTGCTCTCCAGTATTTTTGTCAGAATGCCAGCCACTGCAACACCATTTAATTTACAATGCAACCCAATTTAATGCACATTTAATTACATTATGCCAGTTCACTCTCACTTCTGAGCTTTATTACTGAAAGGAAAAGGAGTTAAAGACTTACTACCAATAACAGAAAAATTAGCATGTTCTTCCCAAATACTTAGATGATCAGTTGGGTTACAGCAGAACTGCAGGAACAACACTTTTTAAATGCAAAACAAGACCACTTAATTTAACAGTTTATCTCGTATGTAGTGGAGGACTTGCTTTATTGTGCTCATACACTAAACATTAGGTTGTTATATAATAATAGTAATAATAGTATAGCTGGTTATTATTATTATTATTGTTGTTGTTGTTTGTTATTTTTACATTATTATAATTTACCTGAAATGATAATACAATGTGTTGATGTGTTAACCACTCAAGGGTATTTTATTAAACGTTTTCTTATATTTCTGCAACGAAAACTCGATGTCTGAATAAGAAAATAACTGTAATAATATTGCCGCTTATTCAGGATCTGTTTGTTTAACGGGGAAAAGACTCCATTCCAGCATCAGCAGTTGTCAGTCATTACAATCATTCTGCGTTTAAGTGCATGCGTTCTAGTTGTTTATGTAATGTAAACAAAATAAATAAATAAATAATTGAGCATGCAAGCTGCGCGCAAAATAAAATGGCAATTTTGTTTGCATTTATTTTGCGACATGTAATGTGAAGCCCAAGGAAACTGGGGTGATTGAGTTAAGCATGCTGATAGTGGCGTGTAATTGCAGTCTGTGTGTTTTACCTGTTGGTGACTGTGTTGTGATGATGGGCTCGGCGCTCCAGCGTAACTCCCCGGTGCCCATGGCTCTGTGTGGTGGCGGCGGCGGCTCGGCGATTAAACTCTCCAGACTTTCGTTGGCCTGCTGCCTCCGGAGCGCGACCTGCGCCGCCATGACGCGCTGGCGCTCAATGATCAGGATGCACTTGTCGCACGTGCAGTCCTTGAAGCGGCAGTATCGTTTGTGGCCTTTGAGCCAGGACAGCACGCCGTGGTTGCGGCACCGTGCGCACTTAGGTGTCCTCTGGAGCGGCGCGCGCGCCTGCGCCACCGGGCCGCCCACGTACAGGTACGGCGAGCCGTAGCCGTTCATGTCGCGCAACTCGAGACGGACGCTCGCCTCCACAAGAGCATCAGATAAAATCGGCGAGAGGCGAGAGTGGATGTCAGTTGTCAGGCTCAGGACCCCCTCCTCTTTCCCCGCTTGCTACACTCGTGATAAAGAGGCGTTGACTCAAAGACGAGGATCCACCTTTTCGGCCTGCAATAAAGGCGCGCGTCAAGGCGATCAGACACGCGCTGACAAAAGGGAGCAACTTCACGCGCGCGCTTACATCACACGTCATATAGTGTTCAAATCCGCAGAGGGAGGTCTCAGCAAACACCTTTCCTAAAGTGACAAAGGTTCAGGCTTATATGATATGTCGGCTTATAACAGCATTTTAACAGAAAGCGTTTTTTTTTTTTTTTAAGTAAAATACAATCAGTCACACCGCAGATCCAGTTCTTTGCGTTTTTGTGTAAAATAATATGGAAAAAAACCGCAACGCCACCGTGTAGTCCTGCCGATTTGGCGCCCAAACTGCAGGCCAGTTCATAATCTGTGTGAATTTTTAGGGTTAGGCAACCAGCAACCTGATCCTAAGCAATTAGTTCAACATGCTCCAAGGTGTTAACAGTGCAGTAATTTCAGAAATCATCTGGGAATGTCCAAAAAGCCTGCAGTGCTGAGAGCTTTGCATGAAGCCGCTCACCAGGGCTACTTTGTTTAACCACATGCTGCGCATCCGAATTAAACAGAGAAGAAATAATACGCTGGTTTGCATTTGAATGCGTGCTTAACTTATTCCCATGAGGAATTTTTCCCGGGCCACAATGAGCGCTATGCCGGTTAATTGAGCCACTGCATTCGGGAGATGGGCTTTCAGTGAGGAACAAATATTAAGAATAATATGGACCTGCATGGGAAATATATAACTTGGGCTGGACCGAGGTGCAACAGTCAGAGTAATAATGCTATTTTGGAATAAACTCTTCACTCAGGTAGTGTGTTTTAGGGATTTCCTCATTAAACCCTTGCTTTATGTGCCGGAGTGACATTTTTTTAAACTCTCATACACTAAGAAAGCTAGCACACCTTAAACGACGGCAGTGTGTAAGATGTTGAGATGTGTCTTACAGTGTTAAGCGTCCATTGAAACCGAACACCGTACAGCTCGAGTCCCGTTTCTGTCCCTAAAAGGGTTTAGTCAAGCACATAATGGGATCGCAGCAGAACTACTTTGAGAACAGGGGCCGCTCTCAAACTTCCCCACATGAACTCCGTTTCCAGGGCTATTAAGCTTTTAATTGGAAAACAGCGGAGGAAAATTCAAGGTGGCGATAATACGCTGTGTGAATGTGGAGGGGAGGATCGGGCCGAGCACATCGAGCAGCGATGTGTGATCAAATTATTTACGTTTTATGTATAGACCTATTGCGCATAAAACGCATTGTGTTTGCTGTCCACAAAATGATGCGCACGAGAACAGTGACGGCCAACACAACAGGCCAAAGTCACAGCTACATTACTGATGATGCACGAAAAAAAACAAGAATAATATTATAATCCTGAACCCAGTAGTTTAGTGCGCGAGACTATAAAATCATATAATAAATATTATAATATTTTAATAACACATATTCAAACCAATAGGCCCATATCAGGACATACACAAGGAACACGTATACAGTGTTTAATATAGACTATGTCTAAGTATTCTCTCTTTCTGGTGATATTATTAAAACTAAATAAAGGTGTCTAAATGAATATATAATTTAAAAAGCATACTGAAATAGCGTCAGGCCAGCATGAGGCTAATTTGGTTAAGAGAAAGCTTGAATAAATACTGAGCAGAGCATCTGATAAATTTCTACAAAATGTTCTACACATAGGCTAGAATATATCGAATGATAGTTCCCAAGCATGCCTTTTCCAAATCCAAGTGAGATAATGATAATAACAATTCAGCCGATATTGTTTAATTTATGGTGCACACAAGGTGCCATTATTTAGGCTTTGAGTAAAGAAGAAGTGCAGTTATGAATTAATAATGACAAAGATAATTAAATTTTTTAAATTAAGCAGTTCAGTGCAAATTATTTCTGTTTGTGTGTGTAGTGCGTCCAAAATTCATTAACAAAACTAATCTCGTCTTTTCCTCTAAAACGAATATTAAAATATTTCCAAAGGCAAAGATACAGCAGTGGTTACATCTGTACACAAAACAAGCAAGTACTAATCATAAACAGATGACTTAATTACCTATAATTAAACTAATCATGCTACTTTTGACCAAACAGTAAATTTCTGCCACAGCCATTTTCAGCTCTATACTGGGTTTAGCAAATTATCCATTAGAATATTTAATGAATATTAAGAAATAGAAAAGGTGTGCGTTAATATCTAATATTTCATTAGAACTGGTAGTTGGGGAAAACAGTATCCTTTTTAAGGCTATGGATAAAGCAAAGATTTCTAGGATTCTATAAATGTTAGAAAAAAGGCACTTGAATGTAGAACATGATCTTTCATTGAACTGGAAATGAAGGGATGTGGAGACAGGTGGACTACAGGTCAAAGACAGTAGACTATAAATACTCCAAGCCTGAAATTCAAACACCTATTAGCTAAAACCAACAGCGAACCTTCCACTGGAAACTGACAGTGTCCTGCTCTAATCACTAGTGTACACACAGATGCTGACCAGCTACAAAATATTATTAATGTAAAAAATCTCTGCTGAAAACTACAGTGTTTATGTATACATATAAATGTCCAGTTTCTAATACTCAACTGAATATTCATTCATTCACTTTTAATAATTGTTTTATTGTTTACTCTGGAAAAATACCCTGGATGTAACTCCATGCAAACACACAGAACAAATATGACAGACTTAATTTAACACTATTATTATTATTAATATTATTATTATCATTATTATTATTATTATGTTGATTCTGATGAGTATGACCTGATACCCATTATTGTTTCTTCACTAATTTTTTTTGGTTCAATTGTGATGAAAATTATTAATGACTGGAAATATGCTGTGGGACCAGCTTGAGTAAAAATAGTAAGACAGTTACACAATTTAAACTACATTTGAAGATGATTATTTCAAAGCTGCACAACATATTCAGGGAGGAAGAAGGCAGTGCCATCTATAATGGAATGACCTGCCCAGTCATCCAACTTTAACCCAATCTAGCTGCTCTGGGTGGAGTTGAAACGAAACAAGAGAGAGAGAGAGAGAGAGAGAATGACCAAACAGCTCCACGAACCTCTGTAAGCTACTGTAAAAATGTATATAGTTTTTTATTTTGTTTTGTTTTGTTTAAACACACATTATATGATTTTCCTTAAAACAATCTTGGTTATACTGCAATGAGATAAGGTACTGCAAACTAGCAAAAAAAAAAAAAAAAAAACGTATTATTTAATATTTATTATATTTTTTTCGTTTGTTTTATATGTTACCTAAACTTCTGAAATGTAGTGTTTTAGTCTAATTAGAGTCATGTCAAGTTTACTGCTACCAAGACGCAACAAAACCCGTTAAAGAGAATAAATCCCTTTCAGTACTTCCACATTTTCAGAGCTGTTTAGCATTTTAGTGAAAATGATGTGCAGACAGAAGGATCATACCCAGTGGCCTTGTTGTCTCTATTTTGGTGAGTGGATCAGTTTATCCAGCTGACAGGCAGCCAAAAGGCCGCTTGTGAGTGATGGCAGGACATCTGTCCAGTGAAATGTCTTGCTAATTTCCGAGGCACTAAGAGCATCCAAATCACTACAGTTCTGACAGCAGCATCTCCTCCCAGTCACACCCTCTCTATCTCACTATAAACAGTGACAATGGGAAACTCATCACTCTCACATTGCCATTGGTCTCAACCGAATGAACTGTTTTAATAGACTAGTACAAAAAAATGGCCCCAAAAAATGGCACACTCATACTGCATTTTGGGAATGATTCCACACATTAAAATTCATCTGTGATATCCATGCAAGCTTCAAACTACAAATGTCCCCTTTACCTTGCAATTAAAAGTTAGTTATATGTTATGAATCAGTTAAGAAAGCTTAGCCATATGAAAACATGCAAATGGTTACTGCACTAATACACTACACAATTCTGAACAGAATATATGCTCTTAGAAAAAAAAAGATTCCTCAAGGGTTTTCAAGGGTTCTTTTATTTTCAAAAACCCTTTCTGAAAGTTAAAGGACACTTAAAAACCCTTTGAGGAATCCTTTTTTTTTTAACTTGGGACCCTTTAGATAAGGAAACACTCTGTTGTAGCGTGCTGCCTAGAATCTTTAAGGACAAGTGAGGAACTCTTAAGGGTTTTAAATTTTCTAAAAGACAACCATCAGCCCAAGGAAATTTTTATCCAGCTCAAAGTGATTGCAAATGCACACAGGCTATTTTCTAATATGGCAACACTAAACCATTTCAGGAGAACAAATAAAACATTTAGGTACACTTTTATTTAATCTTGAAAACGTTTCAAAATTTTCACTATTTTGGCCGAAATGCAACATAAATGTTTTTGCCTCTTTTTTGTACAGCAGGTTTTTTTTTTTTTTTTTTTGGTATGGCAGTAGCTAATGCACACAAAATTCCTTACAGAATCTCACCAAACAAATTCAAGGAATACTGCAGTGTTTCTTTTTTTGAAGCATGTACACCTCTACCACACCCTAAACCACATATATAAGGATGAACTGCATTACACTGATCCCTGTCCGAGACCACTCTATCATCAACCACTTTTACGAGCTCCACTTCCCTTCAATCCAGAACTCCTGACTGCGAAAATGCACCTGAGAAGCACACCCCACCCAAAAGAGTGCGTGTTGAGGATGAGTACAGCTTTATCATAGCTTTGTCTTGCACTCGGTGGCTGTGATTGATGGAGCAATAGCAGCTCAAGGAAAACAAACTGGGCGACACTATTCAGCCCACGGTCTGGGCTCGTAGCAACAGAAGGACACGGGCGCCTCTGACAAGCTCCTGTGATGAAGGGGCCTTCCTTAACTAAACTCATAAAGCACACAGCAATAAAAGTCAATCTTCTGTAAAATCCAATTAAGTCATTATCTGACTGATTGTATCTTTAATTGAAAACAGAAGTGACAGTAAATTTCTGTGATATATCAGGATCAATCGATACTGCTGCCCGATCCGCTCTGCGGCAGTGATTTATAATGTCAGAGCCATATAGGTAACTACACATTCTTCTCACTAAAACCACTGGGGGATGAAATTAAGAGTTAAGTGTGTTTAATAAAAAAAGGATAAAAAAAAAAACAAGACGGTCAGGTTATTGATTATAGCAGATGGGGCAGAATCGAATAAATGTTTTCAGTGTCTTGGGCAAAGAAAATACAAGTAATTTTCATTTTTGGCTTTATGTGGTGCACTGTATTCACAAGCAGTGTGAAAATCAGTCATCAATAACAGTTTCTATTTTCCCAGGGCACACAGCTACATAAACACCAGAGTACTTTAAATAAGTTTTCTTGCTGTTTTATTAAGACATAACAATAACTGGCACTTTTGCAACATGGCATTTGAAATTAATCTCCATAACAGTCAGTCACAGTAACATAGTGCAGTGGTTAAAGCAATAGAACCATTTTGTGGTACAGCTCACAACTCAGCGTTGCAGTAATTAAGAAAGTAAATCTTAACAGGAACAAACTGTCTAAGTAATAACACCTTCACTGTTCATAACTGTAGAAAGAAAAGAGGGATGTTCAATCCTGTTGCTTTATTACTAAGAGAATAAAAATACAAATAATGGCTTGCATGTGTAATTCAACTTGCCTTATTTAACTGTAAGATATTTCATTTTTTGGAGTATAAAAATGATAAATTACAAAATATTTTGCTGGGTAATACATTTTTTCTTTGACTGTAAGTTTAATGGTAGAGATCTATCTGTGCAACAGATATGCGTACATAGTATTTTACTATTTTAATTATGTCAAAATATATTTAAAATAAAATAGAGTCCTACTCTGGGGCTGTGTAGAGTATTTTTGTTAATTAAGGCAAGTTATCAAGCATTATTCAGGGGTATTATTGGTCAAGGGCAAACAGTGACAACTCTGTGATATGCAAAGAAAGGGCAGAAGCATTCAGCTTATAAACTAAAGTGTGGTAAAGAACCTCTCACAATTCAAGGAGGTAGATAGTGATGCAAATCATCCGAAGTTAAATGATGCCCTTTTGCTGGTGGCCATAAATAAACAACGCACTGTTTGTAGTGAGATTGAAGCATAATTCATTAGTATTCCTTCCTGCATACTAACCCATAACTGCATCCCCTGTTGTCTGGATGAAAGGTGCTAAAATGATCCGAGACTGAATATCACAGTATGGGTGGAACCTCATTTGCTGTACATTAATGGTAAAAAAAAAAAAAAAATAATAATAATAATTTGCTGAAACATTTGTATTTATTAAAGAAGTAATAACAGTCATAAAGCTGACATGTACTGCAGATTGCAGTTTCATGTCCAAACACTGAATTAACTCTCGTTTAGGAAAAAAAAAAACAATGAACACGTTTTTGATTGTAGACTGATCAAAATAAGTCTGGTTAGAAATGCATTTTTAAAAGGTCTTCTGTTTGCTCAAACTCCTTATCTGTCTTGTGATTTTGAAATAGATGAAGGCATCTAAATGAATCTGAATATTTATATAAAGGCATATAAAGGTTCTTATACAATTTGGCCTAAAACCAAATTTTAAAAATCCAAAAGCCAATCACTAAAAACTGTAGATATTATGAGAAATCAAACTGAAACAAATGATAATGATATTCAATAGCAAAAAATCTAAACTTGATGTCACAACTTATTTTAGCATATAATGCTGATCTCTTGAAAAAAACAACAACATGGCCTTAGCCCCCTAAGTGCCATGAGGTAAGTCAAGTGCATTTGGTATATTCTCAGAGACTTTTACTTGGCAGCTCCCTCTATGATGGAGTCCACAGTAAACGCTCCAGAGTCGGAGTTGGGTTCACATTCTGCCTTGTTCTCAACGCTCACCATAGGGTTGATGGGCATGCAGGCCAGGCTGGTGTCAGGAACTCCATCAGCAGAGAAAGCTGCAAAGCACAGAAGCTCAGACATGTGAACAATGCAGCAGAACTACTATTATAGTATATATAACATAGACTACTATAACTCCTTCATACTATAAACTGTTGGAGCATCATGATATGGGGCTGCTTCTCTGCAAACAGTATTGGGGCAATCACTTTCACTGAAAGCTTTTGGAGAATTTTGAAATTCCGAGTCCGACCCTTATATTTTCAGGGAATTGAAGATGATTTGCCAAGATGGGCCAAAATTTAACCACAATGCTGAAAAAAGTTAATTCTGTCTTATCTTGGCTCTCTCAAAGCTGTAAATGCCAACAACAGCTTTGCAACAAAGTACTAATGTTGGTACTTGTGGTCTCAGAATATTTTTCCCCTATCAAATTTGTTTTTGAAACATATCTTTGTTTATGTTTATAAATACACATTTTGTGAATAAATTTGAAGTGGATATATGCACTGAAAGTATATTAAATAACAAAAAAAAAAAGTGTTTGAATACTTATTGCCCCTCACTGTAAATTTAACAACATCTGCAAAAAGTCAAAATGCCCTCCAAAGTACATACTAATATGAGAAATGGGTGAGTGAAAGCATTTTTATTGCCCCAGCTTTGAAAGTCAGTGTACACGCAATCTGTTAGCTTTTTGCAATTATAATAGTGACAGCTCTCAACATTACAACAAAGTAGACAAAGTGCTCGCAGACATGAATCATGCAGGCTGAGGTGAGTTCAAGCCCCTTGGGCAGAACCATTGAACTTGATGACGTATTGAGCCAGCATGAGTGCTGAGCATGCACAGTACAAACAGGTGTAGAACGAGCAATGCTGGATAAGCAATGTATCAACTAAACTGAGCTTTCCTTAATGCTCTCTGAAGAAAACACAAGTAGAAAAATAATGCAAACTGTACTGGTCACTAAATTAATAAGAATAAAATGAATAATATTCTCTACAAGAGTTTTTTTCCCCCCCACACATGGGTTATGCATCACAATTCGGTTTCGTTGTACTCAAAGTAATGACAAATTATCTGTGATGCTAATGTCAATCTAAAACACTGATAGCACAGTCTATTTTAATAATCCACATTACTATAAACTCATGGATCATGGCTTGTGCACCGAGCCAGGTCAGTTCAGTGTTTAACTAACTGCGCATATAAAACTGATACTACAGTGTCTGTGAGGTCCATCAAAGTTACAATACAAGGGGGATCATATAAATCTAATTCAGCTGCTTTCCTGACCTTTGTAACTCACAAAAGACAATATAGAGTTCATCTCCATGCCACTCTTCCCTTTCTCCTCCTCCTTGTACCCAGCGCTCTGCTCTGGCTTGGAGGTAATTAAGGAGCACTGGTGAAAAAAAAGGAGTAATTTTTCTCCTCATTAACCTTCTGATTGGTTCAGGCTTCAGGACTCGGCACGCTGTCTGCAGTTTGTCACCCATCCCAAACCAACCAATCGTTAATACTAATGTTTGTGTAGCTAAACTGCACAGATGCTCTTTGAACAGCAATAACATGGTGTGAGAGATAAGGGATTTGGAATTAGCTGTGGCTGTGTTAATTCTGAAGGAGTTCATCGGGGGGAAAAAAACTATGGTGTAATTAAAAGCCAAAGCACTTGTGGGTGACTGGTAGGTCATTTGTATAGAAGGTAAATTGCAAACTGGGGCTTGCGTGGCAGGCAAACATGTTCTGTGTCACAGCTTTGTTGCATTTGATTATCACCTAATTACCATTTAATACAGATCAATGTGGAGCCTAGCAAATGTTTTAAAATACTTAAGTGTTCTTAAACGATCTAGCACCTCAAAACAATGTTCAAAAAGTCAAATAAAAAGGGAGGGACTTCTAAGTTAGGAGTGAAATACAGTAACCATAAGAAAAGTAAATAATTTCCAGAGGCATTACAGGCTATACAGGATTACAAACAGTATATGTTTTATTTAAAAAAAAAAAAAAAAAAAAAAAAAAAAAAAAAAAAAACCCGGACTTGGCATGAACTCAAGTTTGTTTGATAGTTTAAAAACTTGTACACGTCTGTCAAGCATAGAACAGTACTGAAACAAGAGAAGATTTACCCTTCTCTGTGTTGTTCAGAAAGAACTTATTCTCTTCCCTGAACTTTTGCCCTATTCACCTCTGTTCAACTGAATATCTTATATTTCCAAACTATTAACCCTGTCTTTGTGTGGTTTAACAAAAGGAAGTCTTTTTTTTTTTTGAAGCCCATGAAAAGGGGAGGGGAGAAGGTGAAAGGAGCTCAATCATTTCTGGCAGTCTGAACAAAAAGTGAACAAAAGCCCAGATGTGAGAGAAGATGGTAATTTAGGCCTGATCTATTGTGGATAAGGCTTTTCTGCCAGAGCTCATATACTACCTGCACAGGGCCATGAGGGTGCCTAATCCCTCCACTTAGATAAACACAGATACACACACTCTGCCATGCACTTACCTATAGGGTCTGTATGCTTCAGAGTTGTAAATAAACAGACAATCAAATCAAAATAAACAGATAAATAAATAAAATGCACATATTTCAAACTAATTTTAAAACACATGATATGGTTAGGCTGACAAACTGCTGTTTCAAACAATAATTAAGTCTTAGTTATGCACTGTGTGACGCTTCCCTCTAAGGCGGCAAGGAAGATATGAGGGCAGCTAGAGATGGAGTTCTGTCGTATGGAGCGACATGCGCATCTCTCTCCATCATTAGAGCTGTGGCAGGACTTTATGGAGCAGAAAATTCAGTGGAGACTTAAACCTTAAACAAACACTGACTCCTCAAACCAGCCAATGGCTGCTTCACAGACATTCTCCCACAGCCTAAGACTGGCTTTTTCTGCATAAGGATCAATCACACTAGAAAAAGAACCTTGAGAACAAAACCAAGAAACTACTAATACATTTGTTCTCATGTAAATTGGAATCATATCATAAAAAGTCTCTGATATTCAAAGTACTCGTGGCAAAATAGAATTCTGCAAAAAGGTCCTATATCAGTTGAACTGCATCACCAGCTTTTCGTGACTATCATTAGAACCGACACCTTCAATGACCATTATTGGACTATTAGAGAATGGCATGAGTGGCCAGCAGTGTCTGACAGAAGGCATCAAGTGAGGGTCAGAGGCTAATTAAACACATAAGCACCTCCAGTCCCGCATTGTTAACCAATCTGTCCCCAGACGGAGAGTGTCATTGAGAGAATTGACAGGCCCTCCTCCATGCTAAATCACTGGCACTCAGCCAGCTCCCACAAAATGACCTGTCCATGTCTGGACACACGCTCTGATCTGTCGAAACATTATGGATATACTATAATGACCTGAGACGTGCAATCAATGCTTTGAGGGATTTCTTGTCATTCTGTAAAAATGGGCAAAAATAATTGTGAATGTGGAATAAGAGATTTTAAAATAAGAACAGCGTCATGGGGTGGAGCACATAGTACAGTCCCAAGGGTGAAATAAGTGTGTCATTGCAGTCAGATGGGGCTCTTAATGTCAGAAAGTCAGACAGAGAATTGATCAGAACCATACAAAACAGGCGTTTCATAGCCACACTAACATTTGAAACTGAAAACACTGCAATGTTTTTTAAATTAAACACAAAACTGCCTTTAGGAGCTTATAACTTCCTCAGCTCTTATTCCTCACTCATTGTTTGCATTTTGACATCACAGGGCTCTATCAATGTTCAATGGCGGGCTTCACTATAAATATTAAGAATATAATAAACACATCCGGATGCAGTTTTTAAATATTTTTAGATATCTATTTCCATATCCATATCTTTAGATATCTACTAATGCTGGTCATTCTCCACTATAGCTTGTTCTTTTCAATATATGTATATGTCCCAGTGGTTCAACCATTCGGAGCACTGGACAGTGGAAATGGCTGGAGAAGAACATAAAGCAATGCTTCTTACGCATTTAATCTCCCCAGTGCCTCAGGCAAGTCTTAATGGAGATGTTCTACAACACATTACAACAGTGCTTGAGCCCAGAGCAGGCAATTACACTGGTATTTAACCAATCTATAGAGAGAGAAAAGACAAAGCATTTAGCATCAGCAGGAGAGAGGGCAAGACAGCATGAAATGGAGGAGTCACTAAGTGTGCCTTAAGCTTTTAGACAGCAGACTGTAGTTAGACTTCAGTCATGGATTTCACCTCCAGGCCACTGAGTCCTTTTAAAACGGAATAGCAAAAGTGTGCCATTTGGTGTGTTTATTCTGTATCTCTAAAATGCTGAATTTAGCTATAAAAAATTATCTCCTCATGCAAGTCAAAAGAGACCTCAACATAAAGAAGCATCTTTATTATTTTGATCAATGAATATATCATATTTGATCCAGACTTGTAATATGTTGGCAAGTAAAATCATGTGCTTTAATAATTTTCATGCTTGGAAACCAAAGAACAGTTGTCATGGCAAGCAGAAATCACAAAATAACATATCCATCACAGCTTTGAGATACACTGTATCGCCAAAAGTATGTGGACACCTCACCATTACACCCATATGTGGGCCTTCCCCAAACAGCTGGCACAAAGTTGGAAGCACACAATTGTCTATAATGTCTTTCTATGCTGTAGCATTACAATTTCCCTTCACTGGAAGTAAGGGGCCCAGACATATTCCAACATGACTATGCCCCTGTGGACAAAGCGAGGCCCATGAAGGAGGAGTGGAAGAACCAAGGATGGAGTGGAAGAACTCGAGTCACCTGCACAGAGCCCTGATCCCAACCCCACTGAACACCTTTGGGATGAACTGGAACGTTGACTGTGCACCAGGCTTCCTTGCCCGACCTCACTAATGCTCTTGTGGCTGAATGAGCACAAATCCCCACAGCCACACTAAAAAAAATCTTGTGTTAATCCTTCCCAGATGAGTGGAGGTTATTAGAACAGCAAAGGGGGATTAGTTGTAGAATGGGGTGTTCAAAAATCACATATGGGTGTGATGGTCAGGCGTCCACAAACTTTTGGCCATATAGTGCATAATATGTTTGATCCAGGCTTGTAATATGTTGGCAAGTAAAATTATGTGCGTCAGTAATTTTCATGCTTGGAAACCAAAGCACAGCATATGCATCACAGCTATGAGATACGATAACTCAGCAAGCCAAGCACTTCCCATATAAATGTTCACGTATCTGTAGACACCAAAATTATGAAAACTCTGGAAAATAAGGGATGTAAATAATATAAAGAATACGTCCTACAGATATAACTGGACCCATATTAATAGTACAGACATCAATCCAGTGCAACAAGTGCACTATTGTGTGCTTGGTGCTAATATAACATGAAAAATGACAGAGAGCCGCCAACTGAAATGACCATTATCCTAGCACAACTGATCAGGCAAAAAACAAAAGCTAATTATAAACTAAAATACAATGTTTCAGTAATAACATTAATACAGGACTGAAATTTCGGTGCCCTGAACAATCTGATGTGTGTCAGAGCAAAAGAAAATGCCATGAATCTTAAACCTTGCCAAATATACATAACAGATTGTTACTTTAAAGGAGAAAATTTCACCTTCTGAGTTAGCATTATAGTAGATTTAACTGCTCTGCTAGGTGGGATGTCAAGAGAATGGATTAGCGATGTTGATAAAAGCTGTATGGCTTCTCTGTTACATGAGACGTTACACCTCTTCCTGTTCAATTACTACCACTTCACTGCATTTAAAGAAAGTTTTCATTGTTGATCCCATAGTTTGAAAGAGTGAATAGGGCCTTTGATTATTTCTGTGAAACTGTGTTTTTCCAGAAATGTAGTTTGTTTGTACTTGATCTGCATGTACTTTTTTTGTGTCATAACCTGTGTTTTTGAAGGTTCCCATGTAAACTGAGTTGAGACCACACTGAAACTTGCATTCAAGTTATTAATTATAATAACCAGTTAAACAATGTGTTGTTCCTAATTACATTTTTAAAAGAAATGTTTTCTGATAAGAAATAAGAGAGTAAATCAAAAATTCTGATCTCAGTTAAGGAAAAGTTTTCACAACTCATCCTGTCTGTGTGTGTGTAATGCCAAACACAGGGCTACTTTTCGTCATAGGAAAATGACAGAGACAACTAATTGGCAAAGTGCTGCATGACAGTTTTTAGTAAATAATAGAAAATATTGTGAAATACACCTTGTAACAGTGAGGTCATTTTAACCTGATTTAAATATTAGTCCTGCACAATCTATGAAGAACAGTTCATTCCTACATTTCACCCACAACAACTGGATAAACTGACAGAATTACATTGCTAATTTCTGTTAATTTGTAGTCAATTTCACTGCTCACTGTATTCCTTTGGTAAAGCAGAGCTTTTGGAAAAATTATAAGCTTACTTTAAGATTTCAAATGATTAAAGAAAATTGCTTTTATTCAACATTTGATTTCAAGCAACCGGTATGAATACACTTAGCAAATTCCTTGAATAGACAGGAGTCTTACTTTAACACAGTGTAAATAATAATATGGTGTGAATAATAATGGGATTCATCCATTAACTTTTTGTGGCTTAGAGAGACAGCATAGGGAACAGTCAGATCAATAAATATCCATAGCTTTGATAAGCTTTCCATTTTATTACTAGAAAATAAAACACTTGAGATTGAAATTCAGTCAATGTGTAAACATGACTAAACTACTAAGACCCAAATCAATGATGGCTAAAACTTTACTTAAAAAGGATTTACTTACTGAATTTGCTTACTACATTATTTCTCTTCTTACATGAAACTTTCAGAAATATTCAACAACAGAAAAAAAGAACAAGAGAGAAAGAAAATGGTTAAACCTGTCTCGTATAACACTAAAATTCCAACATAACTCACGGCGAGCACATCATCTTGGAGCATGACGGGGCAGGAGGATGGGTTGGGAGAGAGATGTGGGGTGGATGTAAGCCAACCCCAGGCGGGTGATGGAGTGTGGTGTCACTAGCGGCGTGGACGATTTACAGCAAAGCGCTGCTGACGAGCTCGCGGCAGTAAAGTGCGCACAGGGGCGTATTTCACAGCGAGCTGGCTTTTATGAAGAACACTTGGACGCCCCGGCAGGGCCGCCGCTCGTGACGGATGGAGAAAGACGCATGACAAGCTTCATCATTGTTTGTAAATCTTAACTGTTCCCGCTCACTAACCCCAGAGGCAATTTTCCCGAGACACCGGCAGAGAGGGCCACTCAGAAAGGACAGCATGGCACTCCTGAAGGTTATTTGGCCTCATATTTGGCCAACTGATTACTTCCCCCCACTCCACCGCCACCCCATTCATGGAGCAAGGGGGAAATAAATACACATCGTGCAGGGTGGGAGCACAGGAGGCACAGCAGGTGTATGGGGCACTCACAAGCCTTCTCGCAGAAAGACATATGTCTACAAGAGCATTACATCTCAAGGACCAAGGATCAAACTTTGTCATCAATATCAAAATGTAATCTGGAGAGAAATTGTTACTTATTTACACCATATACACCAACATTAAAGACCTTTATATATATATATGTATATATACACATACATACATATATATATATATATATATATATATATATATATATATATATATATATATATATATATATATATATATACACACACAGAGTCCCCTCTGATCCAAAAGTGGGTTAAGGTCTGGTGATTGACTTGGCCAGTCTAAAACCTTCCAATTTTATTTCCCTAGTGAAGTCCTTTGTGTTGGAAGTGTTTTTTGGGTCATTGTCGTGCCACATGATGAAGTTCCTTCCAATTAGATTGGACGCATTTCTCTTTAAATTGGTAGACAGATGTTTCTGTAGACTTCTGAATTCGTTCTGCTGCTACTATCATGAGTTACATCACTAATAAAGATTAGTTAGCCTGTTTCAGAATCAGCCATGCAAGCCCAAGCCATGACACTACCTCCACCATGTTTGATAATGAGCTTGTATGTTTTGGATCATGAGCAGATTCTTTCTTTCTCCATTACTTTGGTAGAGGTTAATCTTGGTTCCAGAAAATCAGTGGCTCAGTTCCAGAAAATTCCAACCTGGCCTTCTCGTACTGCTGATGAGTGGTTTCATCTTGTGGTATGGCCTCTATTTCTGCTCTTGAAGTCTTCTTTGAATGGTGGATTGTGATACCTTCACCCCTGCCCTGTGGAGGTTGTTGCTGACTGTTGTTTTTGGGTTTTTTTCACAGCTCTCACAATGTTTCTGTCATAAACTGCTCTTGTTTTTTCTTGATCGACCTGTTTTATGTCTGGATGTTAGTACACCAGTGGTTTCTATTTTTTTCAGGACATTCCAAATTGACGTCCTGGCTATGCCCAATGCTTGTGCAATGGCTCTGATCGATTTTCCCTCTTTTCTCAGCTTCAAAATGGCTTGCTTTTCTCCCAAAAGCAGCTCTTTGGTCTTCATGTTGGTTTATCCTTTTTAACAACAAATGCAGTCTTCACAGCGAAGCCCAGGCCTCAATTCAAGAGTACAGACATTCAGAGCTTCTAACTGTTTAAACAATCAATTTAACAGGGCACACCTGGGCAACAAGATGCACCTGTCAGTCACATGTTCCAATATCTTTGATCACTTGAAAAATGGGTGAGTTCAAACAAAAGGTGCCACGTTCTAAGTTGTTGGACACATTTAAATGTAAATATCAGTAAAGTTTTGAAGGGGATATATATACACACACACACACACACAAAATCATTATTTCTGCATATACAGCATATACAGGGTACAGTCATGCTGGGAACTGTGCTCAGGAATCTAATCTAAGTAGTTAATCAAGCCTAGTTGTACTGGCTGTACTAATAATGATGACAGAAAGCATGTGAAATCTATGCATGCCACACTAGAATAGGAGGCAACTCTTTGCAGATAACAGCTTTTTTCTGGCCATGCCAGCCTGGCCATGCATGCAAGGTCATGGTCATGCCTTTCCTAAGAAGACCATCTAAGCAGGGTAGAATGGCAGAAGGAAAGCACAAAATGGCTTATTATTTTGACAAGCTTCTTGTCTTCATCGCAGTCCATGTCAACAGAATTTCCTAAAAGGTTATACTTCAAGTATCCCTGAACATATCATTTTAAAATCTATGATGAATCATTCATATGATGCTTTTACAGGAAACACAAGAAGCCCAAGAAACAACTAAAAAGGCAAGGGAATGTCTCTTCACCTGTACTCCTTATAAAAAATGCATGATATGCAAACTGAAAATGTGGCAGTTTCGTTCAGCTAATCCAAGCTAGCTGTGTAGTTAACTACTAGTAAACTAGCATTTGTCACAGATTTATGTATTCAGGCCTTGATTTGTATTGTCACATTCTCTGCAATTTTTAACAATAGCCAGACCTGTCAAAATATACCATAACAACCAAAAGTTTATTCATTACTAATATTACAGTAGATAGGTTATCTAAATGGCTTCGCACATAGGCTCTGTGGCAAAAGAATTTCCAGATACCGTGTCTTTACCCATCTGCACACTGGATGCGTAACTATCTGTTAGCACCCAGATGAGGATGGGTGCCTTTTTGAGTCTGGTTCCTCTCAAGGTTTTTCCTTGCCACCATTGCCTCTGGCTTGCTCATTAGGGATAAATTCACATATTTACAATTTAGTTTGGTTTAATTTCATTTGAATCTATTTATTTCTGTAAAGCTGCTTTGTGACAATGTCAATTGTTAAAAGCACTATACAAATAAAATTTAATTGAACTGCATGCGTAAATGAGCTCATACATACATAAACAGAAAATCTGGAATGAACAAATTTCAACTAAACACTAATCTATATAGTCTGAAACAGTAATCCAAAAGCATTTAATCATTTATACATCACTTTGTTTCAGCACTGGGGTATTTTATACATCAAACTGGTGCAAGCAGGTCTCATATTATGTGTTTAATGCTAGTCACAGGCAAAAGCCATCAGCCTGCTATCACTCCAGTAACTGGGTAGTTAGTATCAGTGTTTTGAGACCACCCAGACTGGAGCGCTTTTGTGCTGTAGTGGAGCGTAGGACACCCTGGAGTGAGAGTGCAGGGGGACAGGCACCCTCATGGGTAAGCAGCTTGTAAAATTCATCAAGAACCAGAACAGGTAAAGGCTTTCAGGAGATGGGGGAACATTGGGTCTATTAAAACACAAAGCATGCAAGAGTTCTGTCAACATCACTTCTGAAGCGTTCATTTATAAATTGATCTGCTCTGGGTAGTTCAGAACTAGCCATCAGCCAGACATTTGTGTGAATTCCTGATATCTGCAACATGAAGAAACTAGAGTATTAAACAGTGTGACTTCTGCACTTGTACATGCAGCTCATGTCACTTTAAATCCCAAAGCCTAAGAACAAATGGCCATAATAAAAGTTTTACTTTTGAATTTATTTATTTGTGTGAATTTTATGGCGCTCTTGACTTGCAGAGTGAACCTCCCTCAGATGTACTTTGCACACGCTGTTGATAAACTCTGGATAAAACTTTATGGGCCTGTGAGTGGAATGGGCATATGTGAGTGTATGTGAGAGAGAAAGGAGGAGGGGGATGGGAGAATGATGAAGACACTGACCTGCAGTTTTGGGCTCGGGGCAGATGTTGTTGTCCTCCAGGGTGAAAATAGGGGGCATGCAGGCAGCTGTGCCCAGGCCCTGACTTAGGTAGGAGGCTGCAGAGTAGTAGGAGTGCATACGGTACTGCTGGGACATGTTGTGGCTGGACAGGCGGCTATCTCCACTGGGCATCTGCTTCAAAGTGAAATGATTCACGTACAGACACAGACACACAAACACCCACACAGGGGTAAGATTAATGTAACTGGAAATATGAAATAAGAATACAGTCATCTCCAGAATTATTTACTCCCACAGTAAAGCAGAGTATAAAAGGCTATGGAAAAATGAGAAGCCTAACCTATAATTTAAGTATTCTAAAATAGATATTATTCTAAAATCTATTTTAACAAAACCACATCAGTGACTGGCACCCCTAGGAATTCTTTTAAGCAAAAATGCAATTGATTTATCTTTCTTTTGAATTGATCTTTTATTTATATATATATATATATATATATATATATATAATTTGAGGTGACACATTTCTGACTAGAACTGGGTTCTATGGTCAGATAAGACATTCCTGGCAACAAAGACTGGTGGTGAGTTTGGCATAAAAAGAAGAATGGTTATATAAAAAAGAACCTATTCCTGCCTGTTAATTATGGCGGAGGGCCTGTGATGATGAGGGACAGGTTTTCCTCCAAAGGCCCTGGGAACCTTGGTCAGGATGAATGGCATCAAGTACCAGGATATTTTAAATGAAAATCTGGCTTTGTCTGCCAAGACGTTTCAGCAGGACAATGATCCAAATCATACATCCAAATCCACATAAAAATGGTTAAATGATCACAGAGAACTTTGCTCTGTATTCTCAAATCTCATCGATCATTATACAAGAAGGCTCAGTGCTGTTGTGATGGCAAAGGAAGGCATACAGTGCTAACAGGATGGGGTGCCAGTAATTGTGATGCATGTGGTTTTGTTGAATATATTTTTTAATTTGCTTAGAATATCTTTACTTCACTTAATGGTTATAATCCTCTGATATTTTCAGTGTGAGATTAAGCTAGTTAACAATAAACATTTTTTCATAACCTTTTTTTAACCAAGGGTGCCAATAATTCTATAACATGGATCACATCAGGTATCAAATCAAATTTATGTGAAAAATAATGTCAATTCCAGAAAATCTCTATATATGCCTTCTTGATCATAGTACATACAGAAACATTGTATTACAAATCACAAATTCTGAAAACAAGCCTGCTATTTAAAACAAAGTTGTGCATGTCTCATCATGAAATGAAAAAAGTAAGATATAGTCTACAGCCCTTACGAGTCTCACCTGGCTTCTCAGACCAGATAGGTTATTCCGTAAAAATAAACTGCAACACATCTCTTCTACCATCTTTTGAGAACTTTAAAATGAGCTGTCTAGTCAGCAGCACAATGGCTTGAGGGGTTTTTCAATTTCAGCTTTATGGAATTTGATTTCTGTCAGCTAGTAATATGTCACCATTTATTGTTCACCCTATCAATTCTAGACAGCTTTATAAACTGTTATTTAAGCTATGCTAGGCTTCTCATATTGCCTATGACAAATACAACAAAAAATGAACTGTATTTTTCTGGACATGCTCCACTGAAACATGCATTGAAAAACAGGAATACACATGGCTAAGCATCTGAAATGTGTCACAACAGGAATTAAGAGGTACTGTGGTCTGCCTAAGGCACAGTTCAATTTCTATGCTCACGTTAATCCATTGCCCTCATTTTGCCCTCATTCATTAGTATTAGTATTTCATTTGCCACCTCTCATGATCATGTACAAAACTGGTATGTTCAGTTTAAGCTCAAGACAAATTTCTTGAACTTAAAAAATTACAATTCATATAACTCTGGATCATATTCACGTGGGAATTCATTTAGCGTATATATGTTCAAGTCTGACTTTCCCTTTCAACAGGAAGAAAGTTAGAGTAGTAAGGTGTGGGTGCAATGCTACTTTTGGTGTGAAAGCTCCAGTGCTGCCCCCATTAATAGGGGCTGGCTCATCTCCCTTACCTCCCTCAGAGGGCTCTTATCTGGCACCATCAGCTATCTGGATCCTCTACGCCACCCTCATATTTTCATTCTCCACCTGCAGTGCAGCGCAGCCCTGCTTGCTTGAGGTGGGAGAGGGCAGGAGATGGACGTGCTCAGATAAAGACAAGCTGGGGAGCATTTTCTTCACCCATTAACTTTTCCCCTACAGCAACGCTAAATCGATTTGTATCAACCTCACTTAGGGACTGTAGACCATGGTAACGGATTACATTCTTAAGGAAATGCAAACTATTAAAAATGGATCTGCTTAAACTGTAATAAGATTTAGTTGGAGGATTTCTGAAAACTTAAATATGAATGTTTAGGCTGACTACAACATACTCCAAGCTTTTGTCTTACAAGACAATAACAAAAATGAAATATCTTCCGTTGACTGATAAAGCTGAATGCTAAAAATGACCATATAAAATAAGTCCTTGCAAAATTAAGGCTAATATTTTCAGCTTTTACATCTAGGCAACATCAGTTTAACCTAAGCAACATCAGCTCACATCTGTTCCATCTTTGTTTACAATGCAACACGCTGTGAAAATAAATCCTTGCAATCTAGCAGGTAGTACCATTATGCATAATGAGATCAACATTAAAGTATTCATGCGTACTGAAACACTATGGCAATATCATTAACCTTTGCAATTCAAATGGCACAAAGAAGTGTGACAAAAGCAGTGACCGTGGTGCAGGATGTTGCTGTCAGGCACCCTATTGCACACACGTACTGAAATATGGCTCCATCAACAGCCCACATGGACATACCAGTCATTGTCCCTGAAGAAATACTGGTTTAATTTATTTCACACATGAGTAAATCACACTGGATACAATGCAGATACTTTGTAACATAAATCAGAGCAAATATACAGGATGATCTCCATACTACAATCATGTCACAGTGTTGAGACCGCGTCGTATGTCAGTGGTTTCCTGGCTTATTGATAAAGGTTAATAAAAGTGTCTCAAGTTGATGGGATATCAAAGCTGAAGGGCCATGACTTTGAGGATGCCCTCAATTTCAAATTGTCCAATTCAATATGAACAAATGGAAATCTTTCCATTATGCAACATCATGGAAATCATGCCTTAATTAGACAGTAGACACCTTCAGCTTTCAGATCACAGTAATTACATCACTGAATAAAACACAGTAACCTTAGTACTTGGGTCTTGCTCTTTATTTGTTTTTACAACAATGATGAAAAAAACTGTCTTCTAACACTATATACATGGTTCACCATCCTACTCCAATCTACATCCATCTCACTATCTAGTCCAGAGCATCCTATGTCATACCTTTACAGCCTATTCACATAAAACATAATACCATTATTACTCCGCCAGCCTCGTCCTTGTGAAAAGACTCATCTTTGCTCTCTATCACAGCTCAGAGCCTATTAAAAGTAAGAACCAGAGTCACCAAAATCCTTGTTTATACTAAGCTGCATGCACTTCATGTGTTCATTTGTGTTGTATTCAGAAATATTTTCCAATATAATGAGCAATATAATAAAAAAATCCATCAGTATATTACAACTATATTACAATATTACAAGAGACCTCTGTGTAGTATAAAGCTGTTTGAATACAATTAATATTTACTGATGTAAAGCAAAATTAATCTTTTTTCCTGTTCATAGCTTTTGTATATGTGCACATAACATAACATTAAAGAGTTGTTATAACACTGCTGCATGGAAACGATTAGAGGTCAGCATCTCTAACTGACCAGAAAACATAAGCACCATCAAATGCAGCTCAGGCATTTTAAGACATGCATTAAAATCATTTGCCAAACTAAGTGACTAAAGGGGGAAAATTCAGTGTTGTTCAGTGTAATTGCATGGCTTGGATAAGGGTTAGAGAACTCCCAGTGGCAGCGTTAGTTGCAGTTCCGACTGGGGGAAGCAGGGAAATGTAAACAGTTTGTAAGAGAGACAGCGTGGCATGAAGACTGCACACCTTCCTTGCTGTACTCAGCCACTGGCTCGGAACGAGAGGACAGGCACTATGCGTAAAAGCTCACTGTGCCACCGTGCCAAGTTAGAACAGGCAGCTGGGTTCACTGACAGGAACCCGTATAAACAAGCGCTCTAACCCACTTAATCAGCTCATTACCACATACTGCTGGACTACATGGGACACAGCTTAGGTGAGTGGGGAAATGAGTGTACCATGGTGGTCTTCTTCATGGGTGTTGAGTTAATATGGAGCAATCCTTCCTGTTTGGAGTGGATTTTTAAGTGGGATTTGAAAACTAGACAGAAAGTCATTGCAACACTGCTTCTTGGGAGACCTACTCTCTGCTTAATCAAAACCAATTCTATTCACTCACTGTGTATAAAACTTGCAGCCACTGTGTTTAATGGTAAACAAGCTTGCCACATATTCATACCCATGAATCCCCCTACAAACTTATTTCACTTTACATGATTATGATAGTTCTAGTCTGTTCAGTATTATGTAGAATGGGGACAGGCTCTGCAGCCATGTTTACTATACTACGTTCACAATGTACAAACATCAAGTTGTGCAATAAGTTGCTGCAGCTTTCACACCTATTAGTTTGCCTAGTCTGAATCATTCAGGTATGGTTCAATTCAGGTTCACACTGCACAACCCAGTAAGCATAAAGCTTCACAAAATCAAAACACCATGGAAACCAAGTAATTAAATAAATTAACGTTGATTTGGCCTGCAACCGACTGCTGTGTTGCTGTCCAAATGAACTGCACAGAGGGGGTAAACTCACCAGGGCTTGATTTAAACAAAATAAACGCTGCATATTTAAAATACGCTCTCAGAAAAAAAGGGTACTAAATCATACCTTTCTTTGTTGCTGGTGTGGAAACTTTTGTACCTTTATTATTTATCATTTACCTAAAAATACCTAAAAAGAAAAGGTGTACGCAGTGTGTGTTTAAAGCTTTACTTCTAATTTCTAACCGTAAATTACTTTTTAAAGTTACACTATATAAACATTTCCAGGTGAAAGATACAAATTATGGATAAAAAAGGTATACCCTTGTGCATACTAGCAAAGATATCGTTTAGTACGATTTTTTAGAAGTGTACAAGTGACTATTGTTACTACTGTATTATGGTAAAACAAATGACTGCATATGTGTGTTGTCACCTGGTACTGCTGATAATTGTAGAGATTGCTGTAGTACGCTGGATAGCGGGAAGGCTGATAAAAGTTGTAGTAGGAGGCATCCACCACCAGGTCAGCAGAGCCCTCAGTGTGTCCCCTGCTGGCTGCCGTGGGGCTCGGCGACAACGAAGAGCGGCTCCCTGAAACAACACATCTTACACTTACAGAGCCATTCAAACCCCTTTGAAGTGAATGTACTAAATGAATAAAGGCCATGAATAATTACACAGCCTAAAAGCTTCAGGTATCTACAGGCAGCTTGGACTACAAATTCAAAAATTCAAGTTAAAAATGTAGATGCTTTCAACTTTTTGTTAAATTGTGTGCTGTCTTCGTCTTCTGAACTGTAAAAGCAATGTGGAAGATCGGTAGTGTCGTTGCTTATGGCCCCATCTGCTGGTGAAACAAACCAGTGATCCTGCTAGTACAAATGTTCTTGCATTATTCCTCACTAATGCGTCATTACACTGTCTTTGCAACCAATTTCTTTATCTTTTCACCTTCCTCTTTATCTCATGTGCAGATTTGGAATGTGCCGTCTACGCCTGATGTCAGAAGATGACCAGTAAGTGCCGCTTTGCTCTCCTTTGCCCCTGTGACAGCAGCAGATCAAATTTTGGCAGCCTTGACCGGGCTGATATTTTCCTCCTAGCTCAGTCCTATCAGACTAGCAGGAACAGCCTGTCTCTCTCCCACCCTTCTTGACTCAACATCTCTGGCCAGAGAGCCATCAAAACGATTGCCCAACATGCCAAGGCGCAATCACCAGAGCTAGAGATAGGCACATAGTGCAGTGACGGAATGTTACAGGAAATGTTGCTCCTTCATTACCCCCTCCTTGTGTTTTCTGAAAAAGGAAGAGAGTACCTCACTGGCTGTATTGTGTTCTAAGAAGAATAGGTCACTAAAATGGAGAATGGATAGATGGGTACAAGCTGTCCGTGGTCACAGTTCTACTTGAACCACCCCAACACATACTTTCTCAAAAGTCACAAGTTAAGTGGGTCATAGTGCTAGGTGAAAAATTTAAATTTTTAAAATGTAAAAAGTTTTTTTTCTTTCACCAATTATTTTTTATTAGTATAGCTCTTTATATTATTCAGATTTTCTCTTAGAAATCTCTGTTATGAAAGAAAACAAGCAAATAACTACTTTTGGTGGTAACACATTTGCTGTTTTATTCATGGTTCATAGCATCTTCATTAGACATTGCACCAACCCAATACCGTATGAGGCCAATACCAGCGGGGGGAGAGAAAAAAAAAAAAAAGATCGCCTATAAGAGAAAACGTATCAGATCTTGTAGCAAATGACAAAAATCAGAATTGGATTTGAAAAAGAATCTTATTTTGGAACCAGCATCAGCCGATACTCAAGGTTTTAATATCAGTAACAGAAAAGAAAAAATGGTATCATTCCAGCTATAATTTTAATTTAAATCACACAAAATCTAAATGTACAATTTATTAACAGCTAAGAAGCTGGGAGAAATACTAGTTAATAACAGTTACTACTACTACTGTACTACTAGCATACATTATGCTGATTTCAATCAAGTTTAACTATTTAATTCAGAGTGGTTATTCTACAGGTTTTTAATTTGTAATGATTTTCTGATCTCAAGGGACTTTTCAGCTCTGATATTAATTAGACATATCAATCATAATTGCTCAATTGATCAAAAAAAAAAATCCAAGACTAATCATTTTATATTTATATAAGCTATATAAAAAGTTATGCTCTTATTTAATGGCATCTGTTAATTTTCCTTCCATACTTTATATCCTCTTTTAAAACAGAAGTGCAAACTGGAGAACCAAAATCCAGGAAACGTTTGTTGATTTCTTTGGTATGACACACCTACCTAACCTGATGAGTTGTACATGTGTTTGAGAATGGAAGTGTGTTGGAATCTGGCCATACAGCACTTTAATTGGACATGCCTTTTAATTAGATATGTCTTAGTGGGTAAACTAGGTTTCAAGCCAACATGAGCAATTCCATAAGTGCATATTAACACTGCATGCTGGACTCCCTCACCTCCCTTCTGGCTGGATTAAAAGTAATTAATCTCACCAGAGGCAGCAGGAGAAGAAGCAGATCCAGTGCTGGTGGAGGAAGGTGATCTCGCTCCCACTGCAAAGCCATAATCACTTCCGGGCTCATTCTTCACCACAATGTCCGGACCAGAGAGGTTCACTGGAGTGCAGATGCCCATCTCCTCCTCCTGAGCCTGCTGACGCCGCAGAGCCACCTGAAGAAAAGCATTACCAGTATAGATTAATGACTGTTTTTGCTCTAATGAAGATCTATTGTTGAGAGTTTTTGTTTAGAGTTTTATATATATATATAAAAAGTGAACTGCTAACTATATTTACCTGTATTTATTTATCTATTTTATTTTATTAATTCTGTATTTTATGCTATACCACACACTACTCTCCTCTGCTCGACAACATGGCGTGAAAGAAAAAAAAAAAAAAAACAGGCAGCTAAAATCCTACACTATTCAACATTGTAGCTAAGAACTGTATCCTTAAAGTAAACAATTCATTTTGTTATTGAAAAACAATGGGTTACTTTAGTGTAACAAGCTAATTGAGTCATTAACAAGTTAACGTGGTTTACAAAGGTTACAATTTGATAGTTTTTGACTTTTGATTGATAAATATATTGTCTGGCTAACGTTAACGTTATCGTCAGTGTTTACTAAAGCTAGCATGGTAAATATTTAAACAAACAAAACAGAAACAAGCAAGAAAGGAAGTACTACGAGTTGTTTGTTTGTTTGACTTTCTTTTTTGAAAGAAATTATATTTAAAAAGAAAATAAATACAAAAGAGCCAAGGTGTTGCTTAAACGGGATAAATGAGTCTGGTTCTTGAGAGGAGTTAACGACAGCTAGCTTAACTTAGCTACCTGAGCCGCCATGACGCGCTGGCGCTCCGCTATCAGTTTGCATTTCTGGCACTGACAGTCCCGCCAGTTACAGAAGCGCTTGTGGCCCTTCAGAGGCGAGACGAAGCCGTGGTTCCTGCAGCGGGAGCATTTCGGCATGCGAGGCTGTTTTTTGCCCACCAAAGCCGGGGACAGAGGTGTGGAGCCGTCCAGAAACGGCTGCTTGCTTTGCTCGTCGTCGCTCATCTCTTAACGAGCAGAAATGTGCTCGTGCTCGAGCTCGTGCTGCAGCTGCTTCTCCGGCTCGCGCGTGTTGTGCCGCTCCGCTTTGGCGCGAGTCACCTCAACATTCCAGCACGCGCGTGGGAGAGCAGCACCGAGCGGCCTTCCCACTACTATCATTGGTGGACACATTATTAAAAAAATAATTCTAATAAAATGGGAGTGCTCATGTGCCACAGGGTTCTAATGGCAAGTGCAGTGTACCTCAAACCTCTGTCAAGCCAAACATCTAGCAGATTCACCCTAAACGACACGCATAGGCTATGCAGCTTCATTACGAACACGTGATCTTCAACTGCATCTAGGATTTGTTCTGTAAATTAAATTCTGAATGGACTTCTTTCACTGACAGTCTATTTTCTCGTTGGTTAACAGTTTCCTGCATTACCCACTGCCTTCTTAGAGTGGTGTCAGTGGGATTTAGCTCTTGCTTCATCTCTACCTAAAGAAAGTGATGCAGCAGCGCTTTAGTCCTTAAGTCTGTCCAGCTCCTCATCTCACCTCCTCATGTGTACACTCTGCTTAAACAGATAATGTTCCTAAACTTCCACTTTCATTATAATACCACCATGAGTACCATCACAGGTCACTAGCTATTGCTTTCTGGAACTTTAACTCTCCATTATATCTACTTTGGGTTTCTCATTAATGACGATGAGCGTCACTGTAAAGTGGTGAGTGAGAATCTTACTCTTTTGTTTTTAGGATCTAACAGCAGAACCTGACCATTATGTAAGTTTGAGCTCGTTGCCATTTTTTTCTTCTAATATACACCACTCTTACTGCACTACCAATGCAGACAACCACTAACTTCTCACAGGAATAACAACAATACAGCAGCATCCAGCCAATTAACATGAGAAGCACTAAACACATCACGTATATTTCGATCTAAACATATTTAAAGTGTTTCAGGATGATGGTTTCCTTGATGTTTAGAAGATAAGCACAAACGTGGCAGTACTTGAAGCAGACGTATGTGCAGCTGATGTAAGCAGATTGGCGTGTGCACAGATATACTCCAAAAATGTTGTTATCCTTAAGGAAAATAAGCAAAAATGATGAAATACACATGAAGTGAGCTTAAGAAAATGTGAATACTGTGCATCATCATTAAACACTTTATCCTGACCAGGGTCTTGGTGGATCTGAAGCCTAATCCAGAAACACCAGGCACAAAGCGTGGAAACTCAGGTGTGTAAATGTGGACAGAATATGATTAAGAGGGTTTAAATCAAGAGACTGAGACTGCGTTGATTTCAATGTTCGTGGTTATTATCTATGGCCAAGTCTTAACCTCCAGGCAGAGACAACCCGATTTTGGGCTAAAACTATACAAATCCAAGGCATCTGATCCAAATCCATATTTTACCGTGGGCACTCTTCTTGTAGGCAGTCCATTTTTATGTGCACATGGTGTACCTGGCTTAAAAAAGTTTATTTTTGGTCTTATCTGTCCACAGCACATGATCCCAATTATAGTTCTAATGACCTTGGCTGATTGAGCTTAATGATCTCTCAACTGTTTATGTATTTTTTTTATATATATAATTTACTTGACTAGTCTAGATCCACAATGACCTGTCTGTTTTATATTGTTTATAGTAAGTTCTTTAGTTTTCCCTTGGTGATGAGTGACAAAGTGTTTTTTTTTTTTTTTCATATGTCCAATCTATGTGGGAATTTAAAAAAAAAAAAAGTGGTTGGTCTTAGTTGGTATATTTCTATCTTTCCAATGTAGCTTGTAGAGTTAACAAACATATCAAAGCTACACAAATAATCTACATTCTGCACCTGCAAGATGACCAGCAAGTGAAACACACCATTCACATATATTACATAATATTACACAAATGCTAAAGTGGAAATTTTTAAGTAACCTGTGTGTATGTGATGTGGAACACATGACTTATATTTCAATACAATTTACACATGTGCCTTCACAGTTTTTTTGTTTTGTTTTTGTTTTTGCATGGTTCCCTTGCATCCTTAAAATATGCAAAGTTGGATTTGTTTGTGAGCAAATAGTAGCAGAAAAATCCAAAAGCAAATATCCATTTCCAAATTTGATGTGTACTTGTTTTATCAGCCCTGAGATGTTTCCACGATGTTGGTATACTATTCAGGGTGTATTCCTGCCTCACACCAAGAGTCCTCCGGATAGGCTCTGGATATACTGCAGCTCTGACCAGGACAAAGTGGTTACTGAAAATGGATGGATGGATGGATAAATGGATGAATGAATGGATGAATGAATGAATGAATGAATGAATTCCAAGAGGTTCCAAAGTTTATTTACTTAATTGCATCAACAATTTGCAAGGTTAAAGCAATGTCAAGGTTTGCCAGTTTACCAGTGTGATATTTGTTGCCAATGTTCACAAGCTGTTATAGCTTTGTGTTAGTAAAAAAAAAAAATCCATGTTTTTACAGCTTACTTATATTTGAAAAATAGCACGAAACACTTCTGCAAATGGAAACATAGCTACACTTACTGATCAGGTTTTCAGATGCCACTATTTGCACATCTGCCTCTCCTAATTTCATCATTAAAAAATTAATGATGAAAATCATTAAATGGAGTTTTTTTTTCTATATCACAATTCTTAGTTTTGCAGGCAGAATACTAACTTAAAAATGTGCTGCATATTGTTGCATATTGAGGAATATATGAAAACAATCATTTTGTTCAGTTGTGATTTGCATTCACTTACAGGTTGTAACTTGGATTTGCAGAACCTGGATTCATTTATGTAATTTTGATGTATTATTAATCCCCATAAATGAACATTTCTTCATAATAATCTTTACATTTGTGAAATGTAATAAGTTTGCAAGAAAAGAACAAGGATGAAGCACAGGCAATTAAATATTTGTGATATTGCATACTCAGTGGTTGCACTAGACAGTTTTCTGAAAAGCACCTGATTGGTTTTCGTTCCATTTTATAAACAGTACAATTACTGTTTTTGGTGGAAATAGCAGTTCAGGTCACACAAGGCAGCTGTCTCGATACTATACTAGTATGCAGATTAAGTGGAACAAATGGTAGCACAGGACATTCAATGCATTATAACAAACTGCTGGAAAAATTAATTAGGCTTTTATGTAAATAGCATTTTGTTATTCTATGGAGGAAATTGAGCTGACTTCTGTTCATTACATATCATACACACATTGCTAATGAAGATCCCCCCCCCCCAATCTTTTTATTGGATTTGCTCTGCCCAAGTCCAGCAGGTAGACAAAACCAAATTTAGAAGAGAAAAAGAAGAAAGTAGGGTCTCTCTGTGTGAAAGATCACTAAGCATCATTGTCCTGTTCAGTTATGACAATGTTGTCATTGATAAATTCAACGACAGGGTTCCAGGTCTTATGAAAAGATCCCAAGGATCCTGGAATCCCTTCAGAGAAAATCATAGCTTTTCAAGCTTAATACATGCTAAAATTTTCTGGATCCATCTGTCATGCGTTGGAGGGGAAGCATGCACCCATTTAAGGAGAATGGCATGCCATGCCAGTAGGATAATAAAGGCAATAACTCGCTGTGTTGTAGTGGGCATGCAAGGCTTCGAGGGGTTTCCAAACAAGCCTGTTAGAGGCTTGTTTAGGAGTATCAAACATCTCAGACCAAAAATCTGTTAGTCGGGGGCACATCCAGAACATGGGGGTGGTCTGAATTGTTGACACCTTTCACAGGTATCACTTTTAATGAGGACATCTAATATAATTAAACCCACTGACAGAACAGTGGCACTTACTGGTGAAATCCACTAGAGGGAGGCACTGCCACAGTTCTGCACAGTGAAGCATATCCAGTACTTTCATTTCAAAAATGAAAAATTGAGCACAGGTCATTTTTAAAGAATTTTATTACGTGGAAAGTGATACGAACTTTAACCACTGAATTTCAGACAAAAGTACCATAAAGTCTGACAGAGATTTATTTAACAAAAGGGACTCAAACCTACGATAACCATTGACTGTAAACATTTACATATCATGAAAATACAATTATTTTTAATAAAACCTTTAATTGATAAATATATAACTTCATGTCCTGTTAGGATGTGATAGTAAATCGGTAAATACTGTGATTATTAAATAAAAACGGCATGTATAAAAGTAAGGACTATGTTCAATCTAGATATTTCCTGCAATGTTTAAAATATTGTCCAATTTTTGTAGTCCAGCCTGCCACACTATGTCTACGGGGACACTGAGAATAAGACTGATATACATCCACTTTGCTGTGAATCGGAGTCATATTTACAGGGTTAAAATATAAAGCTAGACTTCAGATCATCTTAGATATCATAGAATTGATTCCTGATTAAAAACAAAAGTAATCTGTAGATACACAGTAGACATATTGACAAGAAATAACATGAACCTTAATATCTACACTGATTTGAGCTTACATTATGACCATGTTCCAGTTGATGTCAAAACTCCTCTACGGGCATCACTTCATTGTGATTTCAGGCACAAAATAAAATGTACTGTGGAACTCATTCGCTGTGACCCAAATATAACCAGAAACCCACTGACAAAAATTCGAAGTAGAAGAGAACATGACACTGAAGGCAGAAAAGTGCTGAATAAATGTCCATTCAAAGTCTGTGATGGATTCGGAGCATCAGCGTTTGATGAGTCGCTAAATGCTAGGCACATATGAACTATAAATAGCAGCAGAGAAAAAGTAAAGGAGGTATGGGGCTTGTCTAATCAAACATGCCCCTCCTAGTGGGACTTGGAGAAGTCTTCCTGCCAAGTCGAGGTGTTCCCTGGGGAAAGAAACAGACATACTGAAATAACATTCTGACAAGTTCTAGATCATGATCCACAGACAAACATAGGATGCACATAGCATAGGCGGCCTTATCTAATCAATACACATGTTCTATTTACACTAAGACAGAAACAAAAAGAACCAAAGTAACTTTTAGCTGTGGATGTTCTACATATTCTCTATGACAGTAATGAAAAGCGTACAAAACATGTACAATATGGGACTACTGGACACGCTGGATTTATAACGTAGAAATGTTCTAGCACGTTAGAAACTAGTGCAGAAGAAAGTTAATATTATGGCCAACATCAGATAACATTAGCATTAAATATTACTAACTTCACCTAGCTATATGCAATATGCTTAATAAACAGAAGATTTGTTTGTGTGGTTCTCTTGAAACACAGATTGTATGGTCTAATGCATTTTAATATTCTTAAATGTTTCATAATTCATTTTTAAGGGAATAATTAATTTTAAGGGAAAACAGCTCATCACCCAGACAGAATTACAATACCAATGTTATGATGTCTTAAGACAAACCCTGCTGTGTTAGAAATAGTTATGTAATAGCTGGCTATACAAAAGATGGTGATTAGATCAACAGAAGACTCAAGCGTGCACTAAATGAGACAGTATTGGGAGTTAAATTGGGTAATGTTACAGAGAGCAGACGGGAAGGCACTTACTGGTGACTGCGCTTTGGAGAAGTTGACATGGGCATACAGCAGCACTGCAATATCTTTGTGTCCAGCTTCCAGAGCAATGGACAGAGCAGTACTTTCATCCTGAATCACACACACATGCATAGTAGCATACATTTTATTAATTGTCAAATTCAGCTACATTTCTCTAATTATAATATTAATCAGTCAGTAGTTAACACTTAAGCCAGTCAGCACAATGCAAATGAAATAATAACTACTGCAACCAGTTCTCGTTTGTTGTTAGTCACATCAACATTTCCGTATGAAAGACTGCTTTAAAAGTGGTATTTCTTTTTGCTCACATTGTCATGCAGTGTGGCGTCGCAGCCTGGCTGGGCCAACAGCAGCTTGACTATCTCCACGTGGCCATGCTCGCTGGCGCACATGAGTGCCGTGGAACCCTCATCGTCCTGGATGTTGACGTCAGCACCACAGGCCAGCAGTGCCTTCACCATGTCCATCCGGCCATGACTGACTGCCAGCATCAGCCCTGTCTGACCAGCCTAGAGGATAGAATCAAAGAGGCCGGAAATCATCAATACTATATATTTACCAGACTTACATGTGATGTGTGTGATATATGTAGTGAGCTTATTTAAGCATGTTTTTAAACACGTCTAATGTTTACCATTTTTAGATTTCTCCCACATTATAGGCACTATAAAAATAGTGTCAAACTGCAACCCATTTAAAAGTTAATGCTAAATGCTTTCATATTCAAAGGTCATACTGATGTTAGACTCACCTGGCTGGCTTTTGCATTGACATCCCCTTTGCTGAACAGCTCCTCCACCACCCTCATATCTTTAGGGGCCTCAACGGCAGCTAACGCAGCTAGCATGATGGGAGTATAGCCTGCCTTGTTCTGCTGATTGACGTTGCATACATCTGTGACAAAAAGAATGGGAACCAGAATATCAGAGAGGGTCCAGAGGCCACCCTTCAAGTCAATGTTCTGGGACGAAGGGCTTCCTTTGTTAGCCTTCAAGAGGGGAAGGCACTCTACATGCAAACCATTGAGACAGCATATATTTGGGGAAAAAAAGGAAGGTTAGGGCTAAAGCACTGATTTATTGACTGGCAGTTGGTCCAAGCTCTGAGAATAAGAGCAGAGAATGGGGGGCCTCACTTGGGACACGGGGTATCAGGGACTGGAGAAGCTCAAAAGGAAGCTGACAATGGGCTTTTCTCTCTAACAAATGCTGGCACCTCATCATGAACAGCATTATGGGATATTCATAAAAGAACTGAAGAAGAACCAGAGAACAAAGATTTGGAGAAGCCCACTTCTCCAGCTCTTTCAGAGGCATTTCTAATGGAGGATTAGCAAATAGTATGCATTCATTTGCAATGCTGCATAGTAAAATTTCTCAGTGTGTACCAATGTAGGTACCATAAGTTAAAAAAAAAAAAAAAATTCCAATTAGAAATTCCTGATTTTTGATTTGCTGCATAGACTTTTATGAATGTATTTGATAAAGTCAATGTAAAACCTGGGTATTTTTAAAAACTAAATGTGGATGTATGACTGTTTCCTAAAAGTTCCTATGAATGATTTATGAAACATTCATAAGCACAAAAAAGTTCCAAAATGCTTCCTACCTGTGGCTTGTTTATTAATTACAAATCATCTTAAATCACAGGCAGTCTAGGGCTAGTCAAGTGTCATGGCTGTGATGACACTTGCTTTGTTAGAGAACCGTGTCAATTAGACTTTCACCCACAAGATGTAATTTGCAGAACGAACAGTTTGTTTCCTCTGGTGTTGCACTTCACTACACCGGTGAGGTCAAAGTTACAGTCTAGTTAACTTATTTATAACACATTTCGAAATGACAATATACATGTACATTTCAAAGAAAAAAACTATTTATGGCCTGCTGCTCTTCTGTCTCTGCCTGTGTATGTGGAATGTTTTATAAATCAGACCCCTGTTTTTTGACCTGGTTTTCATAATACCTACAAGATCTATACTACCACGGTGCATGTAGACAGTTTGTTTCATCCCCACAGCCTCAATACTGGAGTTACCCAAGGATCAGTTCTTGGTCCACTCTTCTTGTCATTATAGACAGAATTTCTGGACTCAGTAATCAGATCTTGTGTCTTTCCCTATTCCTGCTATGCTGATGACACACATGATTTCCTTCATCTAACCTCAGAATATATCCGACTGCCTTTCTCAAACGTGATTTTACATGATATTCTTCACATCAAAGAAACCTTAGCTTCTCTGACTACAAAATCAGCTCAACTCCAAAGAAAGCTCTAATTTCTTCCAGACTTATTCACGCAACTCTCTACTTGCAGATTTACCCCATATGTCCCCTACAGAGCATTGAGAATGGGGCTGCTCACCTGCTTCATAAACTCTGACATTCTTTTATTTGACCCTTCTAATAAGGTCACTCCTCTGGCTTCCTGTTGCAGCAAGGATCAAATTCAAACTTGTCCTCACAAGAGCTCTGCACCACATTATCTACGGTGTTTGTGGTTTTGCAATTTGTGGTTAAAAATTACACACCTGCGTGCCATCTCCGTTATTCAACCTCAGGGTGACTTTTTTTTTTTCAGTTGTTGAACTTACTCTTTTTATTGACTGGCTTTTATACTGTTTTGAGCATTTCAGACCTTATTTGTATTACAGTTTGTGCTTTTATGATTCAAATTGTGCTTTCTTTACTGAATATTTGAGCGCTATAAACCAGCATTAGTTTCTTTCAGGTTATAAATCCTTTCAGATTCTATATGTGCTTTGTATTCCTGTGCCTTTGACTGTTTGCACATTTCATAAGTTGCCATGGATAAGAGCATCTGACGAATGACAAAATGTAAAAAAAAAAAAAAAGAAAAAGAAAAGAAAGGTAGACCCAATCACCAATTGGTTTCACAATCAAATTAAAAATGACAGCACGTAAACTCCTCACATCTTTTACATACTTCTGTCTTTAGTATTTTGTCATTGTAAAAAGTGGTGTTAACTGGTTACCTGCGTCCAGCAGCTTCTTGACAATGTGGAAGTTGGAGTGGGAAACACTGTAGTGCAAGGCGGTGTTGCCGTTGCCGTCGGCCATGTTGACCACATGCTGCAGCAGGGCGGGCGAGATGTTACGGAAAGCGTTCAGGTAGTCCTCCACCATAGCTGCCACCGCTGTCTTCTGACTGGATACACGGAACCACTCGTGCTGCACCGTGTTCATGCATGTCCTCTGTGATATGGGACAAATGAAACTAGGAATTAGTGCTAACACACCTAAAAGCATCATTCATTGAACTGTCAAAATAATATGAACAATTGATCAGTATTTAGCACGATTTTGTACCGCTCATTAAGATGTGCAGAAATTATGCTAGTCAAATGCAGAACTGTCAACTGCATTTATGAGACTACTGGGCTAAAAGAAGCAAATGAACAAATCATTTCTGATTAACTAAAGCCAAAAAACAGAAACTGTATTAAATTCTTTCCAACGTCACCAAAACTCAAATCCAAGCAAATCCAAGCAAATCCACAACCTGGCATCAATTCCAATCCTCACAGGGCAGTCTAAAGCCTCTCTAAAGCATCATAATTAGTACTAACCATGGTCATTAAAGCTTTTTTGGGAACATCAGTTGGCTATGGTTTTTGATTCATGCTGGACCCTGCCAGTGCACAGCTAGATCTGGGCCTACACTTTGCCTCTCACTCTGATTTGCCGTTCCTGTAACATTCTTTTTCACCGTATTAGCCAGAAAGGAGCCCATTAGCCATTACCCCTAACTGCCTCAACAGAATGGTGAAGTAGGGCATAAGGAACTATTCAGAACCCCAATTTGATTCCAGGCCCCAAGTCAGTCAATGTGCATTTGGATTATGCAGATGGGGTTGTTTATCAGGACTGTTATGTTTAATTCAGTTAGATTAGCAGTTAAATTTTTAACTCACCACATCTTTACTGGATAACGCCTTAGTGTCGGTCAGGTGGGTTTTAAGAACATAGCATGCAGACAGCATCTTTTCACTCAACTCGTACCTAGAGAGTTGGAAAAAAAACATTTATTATACCAAAGAGCTTATTCCTTCTAATGGAGATGAGATATTGACTTTGATAATGATGACATTTCAGACTGTCTACCTCTCTCGTGTCTCCTGATTCTCCTGGCCAGAACTTTCCACATCTTTCTTTACATCCTCTGCTCCCTCATTACTAAACTGATCGTTCCTCCTCTCCTTTATATTTTTTTCCAACCTCTCCGTTTCATCCTCTTCCCCCTCAGAGCCTGAAGAGCTGCTCTCCTCTGAGCTGGAGTCATCACTTGATGTTGACTCATACCTTGATGAACATCAGTTTACATGGAACATCAGGGTTATAAAAATGCACAGAACATACAGTGCACATACACAGTAGATATCAATCCTGTATAATATACATTTTAAGATCTTGAGCTCTTACCCTCCATTCACACCAACAAACTGCAGGTTCTTTTTGGTGCTGCTGTTACCCTGGCGACCATCTTTTTTCTTCATGATAGACTTTAGGGTGCTCTGGCTACCTACATGGAAAGTAAACTAATATATTAGCAGTGATTAAAGTGAATGCTATAATTGTATTATGGCCATACCACATTACACATTTAAAAGTACCTAGCTCTGTGTATAGTTATGTTTGATATTCAGACAGGTTTTCAATAAGCCACAAGGTGGAGCACAGAAGAATATGTACTGCTGAAGTGAACAGAAACACAAACAAGTCATCCCCAGGACTTGATATGAGCCACCTTTCAACACTTGACAATCTCACTTGGCATGCAAAGCAAACCATGTCATTTTACTGGCATTGCAGGGAAATGAGCAAGTTTCCTCAACATTTTCAGCAAACAATAACGACTAATCAGACCAAGGGCAGTACTCTGCCAAGTCATGCATATTTATTCGACAGAAACATTTGATGAACTACTTCACATTGTAAACAAAATATTCTTAAAAAATACAAAATCAGACCAAGAAGTAATGCAGAAGTAATATCTTATAAAATTAAACACAAGGGCTAAAAGAAAAAATCGACAAGCAACAGAAACCTGTCCAAACCCAAACTATCCCAAACATTTTAAGTACAGGCTCTGTGCTGCCAAATACCCCAGAGGACCTCCGCCTCTCTCCACAGAGACGGAGAAAAACACAGTCCTGTGAACTGCCAGAACATGCCTCACACATGTGGCCTCTGCCTGCCTCTCTCTGTATACATACTGTATATGGCAAAGGCAGTCGTTATGGACATTTCCTTCATTTTAACAGCTAAGAATAGAGGTCTGTGGCCTGTAGCACTAAGTTCCACACAACAAGGCCTACTTTAGTCAGCCACCTTTCTAACATAGCCAGTTGCTGGGATTACAAGGAAATATTTTGTGCTAAAATAAAAATACATAAATGTTTAAGTGTACAGATCATTTATACACAGTATTAGATAAGCTCTTACCATGCAGAGCAGTGGACATCTGCTGGTCCATATGGCTCTTCTGTGAGGCTGCACTCTGCTCATGGGTCACCTCAGCGCACACACTGTCTGTGTGAGTGACCTCCAGCTTTGCACTGACCAAATGAGAGTTGGCAATCTGAGAGTCTAAACAGAAAGAATAAGGATAAGAACAAAGCCATGTACAGTTTGGGAACTGAATCTTTTCATAGACTAAACTTGCATTCTTTTGAAATAAATGTGCATAATTAGACAGCATGAAGAGTATGTGGATGTATTTAAATGACCAGCTCTATTTTCTGCTTAGGCAAAAATAGCTGAACTACAACATTACAAAGCCAAAGGCAAGTTAGAACACAACTTCATCCACATTCACTATAATTACTCTCGCTTTATGTTTTTGTACTGACTAAGTGTTTTTTTTAGTGGCAGACATTCTGACGTTTTTGTGTCCAAAATGAATATTTTTGACAGGAAATGCAAGCACTGTTTCTATCTTTACAGCAGAGATTCATTGTGTACGACATGATCCCTGAAAAACAAATCCGGTCTGAATTACTGAATGTTATACTGGCAATAAAAGCTGTACTGTCTTAAATTCTTTGGCACTACATCTGAAGACTTTTACAGCATTGCTTTTAATATGTGCCAACATGCATATTTTTTTACGTGCAATTTTTTGGAAGCCAGGAAGATACAACACTCTATAATATTGCTAATAGTGGACCAACTTTTTCCTTGACTGGTTCACTTTCAAACTCCAAACAGCATCTGCAATATATTAATAAGAGGTCCACTTTAAATGAAATCTATTAAGAGGTTCTCTTCATCTAATTTATTTCAAATAATAATAGTTAAAGCATTTTGATTTACATCAAATTTGTGTAGAAGGGAGAAAGAAAAACTATCCGAAGAAAAAGGTAACTGTGGCACAGCACTTAAGAAAGCCAGCATTTGGTACAAGCAGCAGGGAAATTTTCCCTATACCGAGACATTGAGTCATACTGGGTCAAACATTACAGAGTGTTGTACCATGTTACTGAGTCAAGAATGAATATATACTTGACAGAGTAGGTTTGAGATTAAGGAGAGTTTATTAACATTAAATAATACATTCAGTACATAATAGGACATGCTGAATATCTCACTCTTCACGAAACAGACCATGCTCATAAATTATTCATTATCACCCCACAATTCAACTGTCTATTACATAATACCAAATAGTTATGAATCAGTATCACCATAAACAACAGTTAAACATTCAGAGCAGGCTGCTGCATCCCAAAAGAGATGAGCTCATTGCTGGTTTATGACTAAAGCTCCATGCAATTTTCAGGGTCAGAGACAACCTTGGTGTCTATGGTGTGGAGAACAAATTTACTCCAAATTTATTCCAAGATGTTTAAATGGGTTAAAGGATTTTCTGTTAAATTATGGCTTATGTTTTGGATGTAATTAGTACCATAACAATGTCATGTTAATGTGCATTGCTGTTAAAATGTGTAGTGACTCATGGGAAGTAATGGCTAATAATCACTGTTTACTTGTAATTAAGGAATTAACACATTTAGATTTACCACATGGCAAAAAACACTGTATACAAAGACACAGTAATATTAACATTTACTTTGTTTTTGTTCAACAATTTTAGCATGCAGTAAACAGCCAACAATTATGATATCTAAATAACAATAAAATTTTTTTTGATAAACAAACATGACTAACCTTTTCTGACATTACCAGAGTCTGCTTGCAGACTCCAGAGGTCCATGTTGTGGAGATCCTCAATGCTGCCATACTTCATCACTGAGTTGATGGATGACAGGGTGGTTACCAACTCACTGTTGATGGAGTTGAACTGGGACTGTTGTGGTGGACCAAATGCATCTGCCAACTCACTGTAATTCTCAGCCAGCAACATTTGTTGCTCTTGAAGAAGCTTCTGCACTCTCTCTATATAGTGATCCAAGTCAAATCGAGTACCAGCCTTGTTTTGTGAATTGACAGTCTCTGCAGCAATCATTTGTTCAGCTGCTACACTCTTCTCCACTTCTTGGTTTAGGGGTTGAAAGGGGCCACAAGCTATGCTCCGTGTCTTAAGACCCACCAAAAAGTTCTCATCTATGCTAGTAAGCCCAACCCCACTTTCTTTGGTTTTGAAACAGGTCACCTTTTCAGTAGTCTCACCTGAAGCTGTGGTACCAACTGCAATGGAGCGAGACTTTACTGTGGTCTGTATATCTTTTACAAGGCCATCACCAACAGCAACAGTGCGAGTCTCCAATGGTACTGTGCTGGTTTGTTTGTCTTCAGAATTTTGTTGAGTGTTAATGCAAGAATCAGTGAGAACAACGTTCTCAGTGTTCGTGAAATTATCTACAGTATTCACTTCGGTGTTTGTAGGTTGAGAAAACACTGTGGGTAAAACCATTACAGCTGAGTCCATTTTACCCACAGTGTCAGTCGCTGTGCCTTTGGACAACATCTCCTTAATGGGACTAACCAATACATCCACTGTGCAATCTCCACATCCAATGGACCTGAATTCTTTTGCCGGTTCAGACTCTGTCTTGAAAAGGTCTAAACTTTCCAAAGCCAACTTAGTGTTGACTCCCACTTCACACTTACTTACTTCTACCCCCACTTTCTGATGGCACATTATAACCTCCTTTCCAACACACTTATCTTGAACCTCCACACGTTCTTGTACAACCCATCTATCCATTGTCAAATCCTGACCCACAGCAATATGCCTTGAGTCTGGTTTACAACAGACAGCAACAGTGTTTGTTTGTGGTACATGACCTGTGCTGATGTCATTACATTCTGCATGGTTCCCCACCCCTTGACTCTCTGTGGAGACCTTGGCCTCTACTGAAGTGCTGTACATTTCAGGTTTTGCCAGCGAACCCTTGTCCAGTTTCTTCCTTGAGCCAGCCACCTGAAGCTCTAGCTTGAGTTTGCCCATCTCCATTTCATGAGTGGTCTCTTTCAGCTGTACCTCCAATCTGTAGATCTTCTCCTTAAGGGCCTCAATGGTTTGGTGCTGCAGCTCTATTTCAGCCTCAGTCTCACTGCTCATGCCCAGCATGGCCTCAGTCACCCCAACTCCTGTACTCCTTGTCTCCTGCTCAGTTCCTACAGCAACATCCTTGCTCTGTCCTGGCAACTTCCTGTAGATTACTACATCATTCATGTTCTCATCTGCACCAACACCAATGGATTTACTTTCACGGCTCCATTGTCTTTGCAAGGCATTTTGGTTTGTACTGTCTTGTACATGGTGTAAGGCATGCTCTGACTCCATGCTGGTGTCCTGGATGTTTTTTCCTAAAGCCTGTACCTCAGCTGTCAGTTGCCGAAACTCCTGCAGCCTTTGTGAGCTCTGTTCTATGTTTCCTGACTCAGCAATGTGCAACTCAGAACCCGACTGAAGCTGGGCCACAGGCTCATACTGATCAGCACTTCCTACACTGTAGGATCGCTTCCGAAAGCCCCCAGATTGGCCCTGCCCAGGTAGTTTTGAGTTCTTTATCTGTGACACCAGTTGTCTCTTTTCCTCCTGCAAGACCGAGATCTTAACCTGAAGAATTGGGATGGTTTTCACCTGCTCCTCAAGCTCTTTAAGTCGTTTGAGAGCCACCAGCATCTGGTCACGGATGTTCTGAAGGTGCAGGGGGCTGATGTTAGTTACTGGTGTGGTCATACCTGAGCTCAGTGGGCTGTGACGTATTGAGCTGCCCATGGAGGATGGTACATAAAGACTGTATTCACCATTGGCCAGATGTCCATTATGCTGAAGAGAATTTGAACTAGGTGAGATCTGGCTTGCCCCAAATGAGCCACCATAGGACGACAAGGAGCTACTGGAGCCCATTCCGCCGAAACTGGCCAGACGCCGACGGGGTGGCTCAGTTGTTGGCGGCTGCATGAGTAGCCGCTCCTGTTCTAGCCGCCTCCGCGTCTCCATTAGTGTTTTCTCCACCTGGAGGTTGTGGCGAGGGAGACGGGGTGAAGGTGGTGGCAGCTGCTGCTGCTTGGCCTCAAGAATGTTCACAAAGGCCTGGGGGGCCTCATTGACTTGCACAATGTGGCCCAGGGAGGCTAGCTGGTTCCGAGTTGCGAAGAAGACTGGTGACTGCTTGCTTTCATCACTGTTGGATGAGGACAGAGAGTCCGTAGAAGTCCATTCACCCTGACCAGACTGAGGGGGTGGCACAGACCTGGTCACTTTGGGTTTTCTCTGAATGTTCAGCTTTTTGATGGTGTTGCCCCTTTCTATGTCATCAACATACTTGAGGAAGTCCAAGTCTATTTGATAACCATATGGGGTTTCCAAACAATAGGAGGCTGCAGGGTCTTTGTCAGCATCATCCTTTTCTATGGAGAATAAGAAAGACAGAGACCATAAATAAATAAAAAGAACTGTAAATAAATAAAAATTCACATAAGCAAAAAAAAAAAAAAAAAAAAAAAACAGATCTTGGATTTTTATTAGTTAATTTTCTTCTTGCAATTTACAAGTCTATGAAGCCTCTGGAAGTAAACTATAAATGTAACATTCATTTAATGTATATTTCCATGAACTTTTTAAAGTCTCTCTTAAGTTTTTATTGAACCAGATAGTTAGGTGACCTGCACAAACACTTCAAAAAATGCACAATCTCTCTATGGTGACTGACCACCAAATTAATGTACTCTTGCAGGTGGAAATATGTTAACTGTTTTAACAATGTCTGGAAAGCTGCACACATCAATCAAGATGGCTGAATGAACCAAATTTACCTTTCAGGCATGCCACTGAGAACACAAATTTCCAATTAGGACTAATTTAATGTTTCAACTTCTCACAATGTAGATAGCTGAACACCACTGAGGTAGAACTAAGCACTAATATGGCACCCTGTTTTTCACAATTTTGGCAGAGTGGGTTAATGGGGGTGGGGTTACAGCGAATATTGAGAACAGACATCTTTCTCTGCACCTAAAATCTATCTGTATGACACTGCTTAGAAAATTAAAACATTTCGTTCAAGGAATGCCATGACAGAGGAACAAAAAATGTAATCAACCTCATGTATATCACATTCCAAACTCCACTGAAGAGACTGAGGATTCCTGACATTTTCAGCCAAGCCACTTTTCAGATCTACAGAGTATTAAGAATTATTCTCTTGGCATATTCTGCTTAAAAGTAGCATGCAAATCATCTTAATTTACCTCACCATTTCTAACTCTTCAGCAAGGCAGGCTGCCAGACAAATTCCTTCAAACCGAGAAAGAATTTGGGAAGGGAAGTCTGGTAATTTAACCCCTAATTCTTCAAGCCCAACTTACCGTGCATGAAACAGCAGTCCCTATTTCAGAGCTCCTTGCACTCCTGCAGGCAGTAACAGACTGTAGAAACCAGAACAAGCTACAGGCAGGCACTTTCTCAATCTTCACTCCATAAGGGGAAAAATTCCACTATTGGTGTAAACTTAGCCAAGCTCAACTCGACTCCCATAGGCTGACTGCTTCAGCCATTCAGCCAATTACAAGCCTCATTCTTCTGCCTCTGCTTCTCTCTCTCTTTTTTTTTTTTGAAAATGCCTCATACCCACTCTGCTCTAACAGGGAAGCCTTTCTTCAAGACAATGTTTCAGGCTATAAGTATAAAATATATAAACAGACTAAATAAAAACAGGACTCCATTCAAACATTTAATCAAAAGGTTATTCTAGTCTACTGTACCAAAAAGACAAATGTGTTTCAAATAAAATGCCCATTCAACCTCTTGGACAACAGCCATCATACAGTACATGCATGACAACAATCCCTAGCTTGTTGGAAAACAGGCAGACACAGGACAGTATGGTACAAGGAACAACTGAGCTCTGACCTCAGCGTGTGCAACCCAGGAGGGCAAGAGACCTGTGACAGATAGGGTGCACCAGAGATAAGTCCAACAAAAGCAGCAGGCAAGACAAGAATAATCCACCATAACAATGTCCAGTATAAATGACACAATGCGACAACACTGACAAATACACAAAACTTATAGATATTGTGTTAGATCAACTGAATTGGCTGGATTGAGTGTGTTTAAAAAAATAAAACACCACAAGCAGCATTTAAAGACCATGTGTAATCCTGGTTAAAATTTAACTACCAGCTATCTCTGCAACCTGGATTCAGAAAAATGCTCAGAAGATACACACGCGATCAACGCAAGACATTTGTAAAGAAAGGAAGGTGATTATTTGGTTCTATCTCAATTCAATACCATGTCTTTTGTCCTCACCTGTTTGTTTAGTTAGTCTCCTGAGCAAGTCATAATGGCTCCAGTTGTAAAGGCGCAATGTTTTTGAGAAGCCACATCTAGATAACTATTTAAAGGTGAGTGGCTAAAGCAGAAATAAGGAAACAGAATCAGCCAATAGGGTTGCAGTAAAAGATGACCCCCAAAGATAGCTCCAGCTGGATTAGCAAACACACCAGACAGAGTGGCATGATTGTGTCATCACTGAGCTGTTTGTGTACAAACTCAGATTCAACATGAAGAGTCTAATACAGAACAATATAAAGGAGTAAGTGCAAGAACACACTCGTTCCAAACCTCAAAATTAGAAAATACTGCTTGTGGTATAAGTTTAGATCTCAATAAACCATCCTGGACAATTTTCCTTTTTGGTTAAAAGACTGGTGAGGGAATATAAGGTATAAGCCAGTGTTTGGATTTCAAAATGCCTAGTGACCTTTGAATAATGACTGAGCTTTATCTGTTCCTAGAGACTCATCTCCACAGGACATAGTCACTGTGTTCATTCAGCTTTTATTTACGAGCATAAAAATAAGAGTTGCCTTGGCTAGACAATTTACTTTTACAATGAACCAAATACAACATTACTGGAAAGTAAATAACTCAAAATAGATAGAAACTGATATGGCATTTACAGATTGCAACTGAAATGGCATGGAGCATGTGCTCAATTTTAACTCCTTATTTTCACAGTCACTAAAGGGATATGATTACATACTGTAGATTTGCCTTGCAAAACATTCATTTCAGTTACATGGAATTTAAAAAAAATTGAGGCTCAACTCAATGTCTGCAACAAAGACGCAACTCCTAATCAAAAGTTTTTTAGACGGGGCACTATTTGACCCAAATCCAAAGATGACACAAGTGGTTGTTACCAGATCTGTGGCACCTGCTCAAATTGCACTGTAAATGTGCACCATTTTCAAAGCAGCTTTGCTAGCACGTAGCTGCAAACGAGTGAAGTCAAGCCAAGATAAAGTTTGAGGTATGGAATATTTCACGCAAAAAAAAAAAAAAAGATTAAGTGCAACATCTGCAAGTGTTTTACATTTCTATGGTTGACCATCTCAGCCAAGCTGAAACTTACTTTCTTTATACAAGACAAACATGCTATAGGATATTAGGATATTCATTTGATACATCATAACCTTTTAACTTCAACATGTTGTAATTATAGTGTCCTGATGAGGTCACTAAATGAACTCTACCACATAAAAGAATATACATATGGTCTCTAAACTGAATTTCTATTTTTATCCCGATTAATGTTTTTAGTAATCCCACTGAGAAGGAATGTTAACAGTGGCCTCTGAGAAGGAATGTTAACCACTTAACCATCTGGTCAAAAAAAAAAAAAAAAAAAAAAAAAAAAAAAATCATCGCTGATTGGGAAAAACTCAGCTCAGATCTTGAGACCACAGCCAATAACTATTTTTACCAGCCTCTCTTAAATGTGGCAACATTTAAAATGCAGCTTCCTATTTGGGCCATTAGCTATAGCCATTTGCATGAACAGTCAGCTGTTTATCTACATTCAGGAAGCTATGATTAGGTTTCACTAATCATGGTTTTACTCATCAGATCTGACAACTTTCCTTCTACTTCTACACTAACCAGAAGTTTTTGGCTAACCAAATCCTTTTCTTCTGTAGACAACGTTCCAGTTTCACACAATGGAACCTGTGTGACTCTTTAAGACAAGCTTTTAGAGGGCCAGGTCACCTTAGGCAGTGGAATCCGGCAAATGTTTGCAATGAAAATAAAAGGCAGACAGTCATGTGTGGCCTTGATTGAGCCTAAATTCATAATGTGGGAGAAAAATAAACATTGCATGCCAGATCTTTTCACAAACTGCAAATATCTTGCGATGTATCTCAGCTTTCAACAATGACCTTGATGGTACTCTTTTTCGGTCACATCTGTCCTTTAATGCAATAATGTTAACAGAATCGTAAAGTAAACCTAATGGGAAAAAAAAGACTTTTAGATTAAGCTTTTTTGAAAAAATTACTTTATACTAGGGGTGGGCAATAAGGCATATAACCCGGAGATACAAGACATGCATCATGATGTTTCACATAGATTAGCCACAGATAATCTGTTTTTTTTTTTTTTGATGTTGTTGTTTTAAATGGCCAGTTCATAATTCTGATACCTTTGTTGGGTATATCTTCTACATGACAATGTGAGAAGTGAAAAACATTTTCAATAACACGCCAGACCTCAAGCAGACAAAATGAACCAATAAGATTGGGTAAAATTTCATTGTAAAAGAAAAAAAGCTAAATCACCAGAACTTGTATAACCTATAAGATACAGAACTTGTACTGACACACCTATAAGATAAAAGTAGATATGCCAATCTATTTACTTACAACAAGATAGAAAAGTGGCACATGAAAGCCATAAGTAATACCAGTTCTACAATAAAAGTCTGATACTATTTTTTTTCTCTGTGGAGTTGCATTTGCTGCAATTCTCACAACAAATTTCTAACATTTTTGCCTAATATCATAATTCAAGAGAAACTGTTAACAGGAGACCATTGTGTTAGTACACACTCACCTCTGAATCCAAAAATGAATGAAAGAAATCTCCGTTTAGTGACGAGAGCTGTGCAAGTGGTGCTGTAGCTGGTTACCACTGAGACACTGCTCACACACACACACACACACACATTAAACTGAGAGAAAACAAGGGCCCTTTTTCCTCACGCTGGTCTGGTATTTCCTGACCCGTCCCAGGGAAACCACGTCAGCTCCCGAAGTTTAACTACCCTAGGAATTCACGTCATACTCTAACAAACAAGCTGGCTCATTAAAAAACACAACAATGCAAAATGTGTCTACATGGCTATACAGGCTAGACTCAAGAGTAATACACATCCAGAGAATATTTATACTCCTAATTCTAAGGTAACAGAGTTGCATGTCTAAAGACTCCCACTATTATTAACAGCTAAACCAGGTACATATGAAAGTCTATCATGGGTACTGAGAAATGATGCTCAGTTGTCTTGTTCCTGTCTATTTAGTGCTGATGGCCCATGGAAGAAACAACTAAAACATTACCAGGTTTCAGCAATAAAAGTCTGCAATATCCCATATGTGCAACGGGATGGAACTGGTTGAGACAAGAGGGCAAACACTGTAGTCGGTGGTTTAATATAATAACCATGCCTTGTTTATCTCACACACATACTGTGACAGAGACATTAAAAATGACCAGACAGTGAAGATGACAGGAGATTCTGCATTGTAAATGATTACTTATGACTGGATTGACTCTTTGAATTGACGTTTGGCAGAAGAACTATGACTGGTAATTGTAAGTCTCAATGATCTTCATAATGCGGAGAAAACAGGAGAATCCAAGAACCGAGACATAAAAATGGATTTCAAATATATACATGGAATTTGGAAGGGAGATTTCGCAGCTCAACTGATTTCCAGCACATGAATATCAGTCACGTCACAAGGTTTAGCTAGGTGCACTGGACTATGGGAATAATGTCTTAGCACCAGGTACTTCAACAATGTTCATTTAAATTGCAAAATGTATGGGCTAGCTGGTCTCTGTGACAGCCATAGTCTTTGCTAGATGTTTCTGCTCAGTTGGCGCTATAGTATAAGTAAGAAATAACACACAACCGACTGTGCTGTTATAAGAAAATAATCCACGCTGTGGTAGTATGAAATGGCCCGAAGCAAAGCTGCTTTGTGATGTGATTACCATTTTTAATTTATTAATGAACAAACAATTTGCAGTTTTTAACTAATTGTAGTTACACTTGATGTTATGGAACATACATGAAACAAGTAAATTAAAAAAATAGCTTTTCATGTTATTGAGAGATCAAAATCATTAATAGTAAAAACAACTATACAGTAAAGCAAAAAAGCTAATTGTCTTTAAATAAGATGGAGTCCTCCAAAGGGGAGAAAAACAGCTTTACTGCTGATTATAAAGCCACTGTAACAAAACTGACCCTTCTCAATGGAAAGGATTCCACTATTTACAGAGCTGTTAATCAGTGACGGCTCCACATTGCCCAGAGGCACAGCTTAGCAACATGGTTCTAACAAGTTCCTTGGCTTTAGCTTCATTGGAACTCTATAGAATAATCAAGACTCTTGTGTAAACTATCACTGACATAAACTGTTTTGTGCAAACCTCCCAGAGCCAAAGGGGCTGAAGTGAAGACATTTCATGCATAAAGCATGGTCCAAGCTAGACTGCTGACTGAGACATCTATGTTCTGTCTCCTTGTGTGATAATTCTATCAGTGCTTGGGAGGTTCTGATCAGTGCTTTAGGGAAAACCACTGGTGATGTACAAACAGTGAATAAAATTGAGGCAAATGATCTGTCCTTCATATGATCCTATACAATAATAAGTGATAAGTGGCAACCCACAAGTAAGTCTGAGAAACTAATTTAAAACCATTAACACTGGATTTGGCAAACAGAGTTGTGACTCAAGAAACAATGCATGAGGAAGTCCAAGTAAATGAAATATACTGCATAATAAAATGCACATTTCTTTCGTTGCCTTTTTTTCTTACCCATGTGTAAAGAGGTGAACGGTATGTGCACATGGCCTAGCATAGCTGCCAGCGCATATTTTACACCACAGTGAAAAAATCCACCTCTTATGCATTTGTGTGCTCTTTAAAACCAGTTGAACTCTACAGTTCAAAATTCCTGTGTGCCATTTTGAACATGGGACAGATGTATTGTTTATCATTCTGTGTTAAAACTCTGTGGATTTAAGGCTTTATTATAACTTTACCATGGTTTGAAGAAGACAGCCTGATTAGAGATTTTAAATTTTATGAGTAGTCTCTCTAAGAAGTTCAAGTATACTATCATGGGTTGATGTGAAGCTTTAACAAAATTTGCTGGCTTTTCAATGTAACTTTGCTTTTATTGAATATTCCCATCCATGTCCGGCAGGCCAAGAGAGCAAAACTGGCAGTGCCAGTTCTGGGTGGGATGGATGGCATTACTCTCTACCCTGTCAATCACAGTGACACTAGCCAATCGTGGGCATCCCTGAGATCAGGTATGAGAAAGAGGGCAGACAGCATGTTCTAACCGAGTGTTTTACACTGCCCTTTGATGCAGTAGTTCGAAAAAGCCTCTCCCCAGTTGGTAGCTGTTGTGTGATAAGGGAGTTAGCTAGCAGATGCTAACTGGCAAATGATCAAATTTGGCAGAAAATGAGGGGGGAAAAAAGACTCATTAAGAAGTCTCAATCATTTAACACTTTTTGTGCCACAAAATGGGTCAAAAATAAAAAACACAGTGAATACAGCACTGATCCACACCAGTGGGATGTGTTAGAGAAGTAAACTATACATTCAAATAGCTCTCATGGCAAATAAAGTATGAGTACTATAATTTTATCTACAATTCATTAGGAAGCAGTCTTACCTGCAGGGTTGCCGTTAAGGTGCGTGGTTTGGGCCATGACTACAGCCAATCACTTTCAACCCCACACAGGTGCTGAATGGGGTCATGCAAATGCCATGCATCAAATCCAGCTTACCATGCAACCTGACGACAGGAAACACACACAGCAAGGTAAAACATCATGCAATGCACACTGTCTGTATGCAAGGTCAAAGTCAGAAAAGCTTATGGCATACACACATAATAAAAAAAAATAATTAGTGCTAGTGTTTTGACATGCTTAATTTTAATGTCAGTCTGGTTACACACTTAAAAATTATTAACAATGTGCACAATTCAGATGTTATTATATATACAAAGAATAAGGTTAGTGACAAGGTTAGCATTTGTATTTTTCTTACAACAAATTTGTGTAATTTTTTTTTCTCCTGAGATCAGACTGAACAAGCTTAGAACTGTGTGTACTGTTGGAGATTGTGGGTAAACATTGTATTAGCATTACAGTGTGTATTAGCATTGCTGCTCTTATTTCTGTTACTTCTATTATTGCTGTTTTTATACAAACCCAACCCTTAACCATATTCCTGATGCCTATATCTTAGTATTATGATATAGTGAATAGTGCTGAACAGTGTTTTGTTTTGATGTTCATGTTTCTTGATAGCTACAAACAAACTAACAAACTACCTAAACAACTAACCAGCCAACCAGATAGATAGATAGATAGATAGATAGAAGTCATGGTTATAAAGCCTTAAGACAATGTTTTCTGTGAAGTTCAAGGGACATTTCAAGAGAAAGAGGAAATTATAAATGAAGTTTACATAGATCATCATTCCAATGGAGCACACACAAGTGATTTCATTCAGCAGTATCCAAACATTGCATTTTTTGGCTTACGTAAAGGCACAATGTAGTATACGCAGAAAAAGCAAACTAGGTCAGTATGAACTCCGCACATAAGGCCCCTATATCCGGGCACAGCAGAGCTCTTCTTTGCTTTTTAAGTGCTGGGCAACAAAACAGGGCTGCATTTCCAGAGTGGCACCTGAGAGCGACTCTAAATAAACCTGGGTAAACTTTAAAAGTAATGAGGTCAAATATAGACTGGAACAAAATACTTTCTCGTCTTGAGCCAGCTCAATAGCTAGTTTATCTCTGTTGTGAAAATAAACAGGGAAGGAGGCAGACATGAATCCCACCAATCAGGGGCCAGAATGAGGCTCTTTGACCATGTAACGCTGATTACGCGACACATGGTCATCAATTCTAGTGCTAAAGTCCATGGTGAGAAAGTGTCCAGGATGGTGGTCACTACTACACACTCTGATGTTATCACTCATGTTAGGCAGAGTCACACAGACATGTGCAGATGAGGTCGAGTCTGAGTTTACCTCCTGAAAAACCAGTAGGATATAGAAGCCTAAGGTGCTGTTCCCAGAAGAGCAGATCAGAACCACGTTAAACAATGCTAGATGCTAATCTTTATAACTAATGCCAAAAGAAACACATCAAAAATGGTACTTTCTAAAACAAATAGAAAATAATAGAAAATACCAAAGCAGAACCAATTTACATGGCACAGCTCGGCAATGAGTGCAAACCCGGGATTATCCGTATCCTGGCTGGGTGTGTGTTGTTTTATCATCATATAACATGAATTAGGAGTTTCTCTGGAAGTTATCAGGTGGTGACTAGTGATAGGCATGTTTTTTTTTTTAAGTAGTTACTCAAATAAATGCTTCTGAAATCAAACAAGGTTGTAACCCAAATGTCTTCCTATTCACTTCCTAGGGTACAAAATAGCATCACTGTACGTCATTCTATAAAGCCACAGAAAATGCACAAAACTGTGAGAATGTCATTAAAATTAGAGAAAGAACATTGTCAAACATGGACTGCACCATTTTTCATTTGCTTGAGCAGTTTCAGGGCACACTTTCTCAAAAACTCAACCACTCATCCCAAAACACACATTGACTTCATGCTTCATTTAGGCACCCAACAATAGAACAATAACGAACAGCATGATCAGACAGCTGTGCAATGAACAAAACTCTCTGCTATTTGAAGTGAAGACTTGCCAAAACTCCCTAGGGTCTTATACTCTATGACTCAATAATATCCGGCCACGCTCTGGCCAAAGGAGGGCAAATGGATCTAAAATGCTACTTCCTTTCCCAGCAAAATCACCAGTGTGGAAATTACATACTGCAGGACAGCATTAACATTACAGCAATCATAATAATGCTGCTTAAACCTGATTCACTTTGGGAAAACTGACATATTACAGCACAGAGAAGCTTACTGCATGTTCATCTTCTTTTATGTACAAGTAATTCTTTCTTATTTTAAAACTTTTGGGGAATTCACAGAACAGCAGCATAAAATGCAACTATGGTAGCACATGGTCTGGTTCAAATATTACATGCAATCGAATAAATCTCAAAGATACATCGTTTTAAATTAAAGCTAGATTAAAGATATTACAATAAAAGATATTACAATACATATCATTTTGCAAGATTGCTCACAATATAAGCACTCTGGCAAAATGTCTTTATATTGTAAGGAATCCTAATATTGTCAGGAGTCTCACAATATAAGGGATAGACTTGAACTGGGTGAGTACATGATATCTAATGCTCATATGCAAGTCCTATTTAATTCTATCATTAATTATGAAACATCAAAGATGCCAAGTTTTAAATAAATATGACAGTTAAACTGGAACCAGAATAACTCTGACTTTGGATTCCCTTAAGCAGTATTTATAAAGTTCAGCCTTTCAATGGAGATTATTAAGTTATAACACTTTTTATTCTACAATAAATCCTAAACTCTCTGAAAAGCAATGCTGTGCATGTTTAATTTACTCCATTATTATTATTTTTTAAAATCAATGACAGAAATTTAATTTAGAATGTAGTAATATACAACAATAGTCAAAATACAGAGCTAGATGGACCTACCGTCCTCCTTCATCCTAAAATCCCTCCACTTCTTCAACGGTTAGGTGCAGAGACTACTCCGATCATAGTCCTGCACCAAAGCACTTAGTGCTGTGTCTAATGTGTTGCAGCCAGAATTAGCCGAGTTGCTGAGATGACAGTGAAATGATCTAGGTCCTATATCAGGAAATGACACATCCTGCCTGGACAGATCAGTGAACTGTCTAGCAGTCTGCACCCTGTAAAAGACCCTCAGGTAGAAGGACTAGGTGGGATGCCACGACCAACATCGAGACATGTCTGAAAACTGTAACAGCACTAAAGCTTATTAATAGAAGTTAAAATGTGCAGGAGAGTTAGCGAATCTGTGTAAACTTGCAGGGCACACCTATATGTACAACACCCAACCCATAAACGTCTAATACCAGTTATGTCCTGACCTGATTGCAGGGAGGTTCATTTAGGTTATACATGCATTACCAGCAAGTGAGATTTAAAAGTGGAAGAAGGGTTGGAGGTGTATCATATCACAGGTGTTGTCAAAATATCCATAAATCAACTTGGACATGGTCTGTCTGGGTCAAATAGCACAGTGTGCACACATGGTGCAGTTTATGACCAGTAGACCAGGCCATGTTCCTCAACTAATGCTGCAGAAAAAAAAAAAGATGATTTTTTTTTTTTTTTAAATTAACAATGTTAATACAACTTAGTCTGTACTCATATAACAGCATCATGCTAGTACAACAATACCTGTGACTAGCATCAGGATCACCAAAATCCTTCCAGGAGTAATCTGTACTGCCCCAAATCTCTTACTAATACTATTCTCATGAAATAAGAAAAAAGTGGAACTAGTTCTGTTGGTGTGAGGTATCATCAGTCAAGATGAAGACGCATACTAGTGAGCTCAGCTAACACATTCCATGTCTCTAAAGAGCTGAAAGGAATCGCCTGACAGTTCCACCCAGGCAGAGGCAAAATGCTGCAGGCGTGTGCAGGTCTATGCAATGTACTGATTCAGATCTCTCAGGGAGGAGAAGAGCATTAAAAACGTAGGGATAACATTGTTACATTTCAGATAGCTAGACATCAACGTGAAATTTAAATAGATTCTTGCAAAAGTGAACATGCTGGATTTTATTAAAGCTAATAATAATAATAATACTAAAGCTGTTTGAAACAGAATTAGGTACACATGGCATGGCTTTTTGCTACTTATGACTAATCATAAGGCCATGGCCCACTTTGAAGAAAGGAGCCCATATTCAAACACAGATCCAATCTTCTCACATAATCTTCATATGGAAATATTTAGACATATCTGTGATATTTCCATCCTCCCTTTACCTGTCACAGCTTGCTCACTCAGTGGCCAAATGCGTCTACATTTTGGGTGAAGCTTAATAGACAATTCCACCAGCCAACAAGACACCCTCCCTAATTTATTTCTTGCCAGTAAATCGGTGCTGAACACTTTGTTCTATGCCGTCCCAAACACCACCTGAGCTATTAACATGAATGTCATTAATGTGACGCAAACAGCAATGCCACTTAATCACCCAGTCACAATTTCGTTCATGTATTTTTCACCCAACTTCCTTCTACTAGCCTTAGCCTACTTTCCTTCTTAAGTAATTTGAAATGTAGCTCAGGGTGTCGAACCAAGACTTTATAATCATTGTCTTTTCACAATTTTGTTATGCATTTGTCCAGAAATCTGCTTCCTCATGTTTGACCACTCAACAGACTGGTTCGAAATGTTCAAGAACCACACCCAGTATCTCTGTCCCTCCTCCACGAGTGTAGATGTGCACAGCATGTACAGTCAACTGCAGAACAAAAGCTCTACTAATTCCCCTAAGTATCGTAAACAAAGAACGAAGCTGACCAAAATGGCAGAACGATCCCACACAAGACACCAATTCGACATCACTTTTTTGACATCAAGTCGATGATATATGGATTATTTTTAAAAGTGTGCCCTGTTTAATTAAAATAACATATGACCACCTTGTATGCAGAGCCAAGTAGTAGCTAATAACCCAGCTTAATAAAAAAAGAAAAAAACATCAAGAAAAATAACAGACCCACCACACACTGGTTAATTCTCAGAAATCGTCCATCTATCCCTGACAGAATTGTCAATCAGTGATGGTCTGTCAGTCTCAAACAATTTAGCATCAATTTTACACTATTTTACACCATCAAGACATCAACACTTAAGCTAAATTAACTATGAACCATGACCAACTATTTCAACCCAATTATCCTGACGAAGAGACTGTGATGGGAGTAATGTGAAACCCCAGGTTCAGAGGGAGGAGTGGCATTTAAGAGCTCTACCATTAGAAAACACATAGTCGTTCCAGTTCATTCGCCAGTTCTTTGACTTAAGACCACTGTTGCGTCCTTTGTAGACATACAGTATGGAGGCTGCAGGCGCTGAGCAAATTGTGCAAACCCTAAAGGCTTAGTTGGTTTAATCAAAGCCAAAGAGTGGATGCAAGGATGCAGGAGAGGTTTGAGTGATGACCAATGTATTCCCTGCCCTTCTTAGACAAAAGCCAAAATAGAAGGAAAAAGACAAATTTCATCTTCTTGTTACCAGCAGAAACTCAGACAGCTGTCTGCCTCTTCATTAGCAGCCACTGTGAAAAAGTGAAAAAGCCTGCTCCTATCACCTCATAAAAGTGGTTGATTTTCCAGCATGCACGGCTGTTTTCCAGTGATGGAAAAACTGTGTGGTGTATACAAGCGCCATGTTTTTCCTACCCCTCACCAGCTACCCCTACCCCACTTATGAAGACGTGATTTTGAAGCTTAACTGGCAGCTATTTGTCTTTGAATGCAGGCAGCTGGAGTTCATTAACCCAAGCATGGCAATTCTAGAGACTGGAGTACAAAAAAAAGGAAGGAGGGCACACCTGTGCATTCGCATTAGGCTTGGTCTGGGCCAAGGCACTGGAGCTTAGCAGTGCTACAACAACCACACTTTTATTACCAAAGCCACCATACCGTGCCCCATCCTCTCCTTTCAAATCCAGCTTCAAAGCGATATAATTATCTTGACAAGCGTCCGAGAAAACAATGAAGACCCAGAATCAAAGACGAGTTTTCTTTCTCCCTTCCACTTTCCTGAATTACCTCCTTTCCTCCCTTCTTAGGTCTTTTCTGCTCAAAGGGCTGGGCTTCCAAATTAAAATGGGATTTCTTAAAGGCTATTTAATTTTTGAATCGATGCTAGTCTAAGGCAAGAAGCTAAAGAATCAATTCACAGCTATTCCAATCAACAGGCTATAAATCCCCAAGCAAGGCACCACGGGGTATCTTGTGATTTTAACTTTTGGTCAAAAACCTGCCTTTAAAAAGTACACTGGATTACCCGACTCTCCAGAACAGCATACACCAACGCTATCCAAAATGTCTGTCATCTATTTGTTGAAGTCAAATCTTTTAGCAGTCACACTCCTCCTACTAAAGATGACTATGCACTCCAGGCAACACAAGGATTTCAAAATGAAAAGAGGCCTGGCGAAGTGGAGCCAACCCCAATTCAGTCATGCTAAATATACACCTTCATTTGAGCCTGGCAGTGAGAATGACTTCATCATGATCTACTTTTGTCCTGATCACCATCACGCCCAGATGTATTAGCAATAAACAGCTCTCTTGGGGAGAGGCAAAAGGTCTGTTTATTAATGAAATGGGCATCATGTGTATGTTCCATGAAACGTTCCTATTTCTGTCTTTGAACATGCCGGTGCTTAAAAAACAGCAGAACACCAGTTCGTTATGTTCAGGTAATCGATGAGCCAAGTTTTAACTAAAAAAAAAAAAAATGGAGCTGTGGTCTATGGATGTTTTGACCATTTATTGATTATTATTAAAAGAGCAAATCTGATTTCACATTAGTTTACAGTAAAAAAAAAAAAAGGCATTCCTTCCTCCTTTCTGCACAAGTTAAAGTTCTGCTTAACATTCAAGCAACATTCCTGCATAAAAGACAGCTGCATTCCTTTAGAGGCAGAACCTCAAGGTGTGGACATGGTATGGTGTAGCAGGTGATCAGTCTAAACCGCCCAAGAAAGGCGAAACTAAGCTAGAAACATCAGTTGTTTTCTAATAGGAATAAAGAATTTTAATGTGTCTGGAGGCAGTAATAACTGACATCTCAGGATTAGGTCACTGGATTGGATTTCAATGCCTCATTTAATTTAAAATTCCCTCTCTCTCTCTCTCTCTCTCTCTCTCTCGCTCGCTCGCTAACACACACACACACACACACACACACACACACACACACACACACACAACTCAACTCCAAGAATGTAAGGAGCTTAAAATGACTTCAGCAGAAAAACACAGATTTTCTTTCTGCTAAATTACAGGTCTAGAATAACAGAAAAAGGCCACAGTCACTTTACATTTCTCAGGGCTATTCCTCAGAGAAATTGTTGTGATTCTGTCAGACAAATTAAACATTACAAGAAACATGCAGTGTTTAATGTGGATTTCAAAGCAGTGTGTAAGAAAAGCTGGAAGACATCGACCTTTCAGATGAAAGAGTATTCACTCACTAAATATACAGTCTGCTGGCACCTTCATTATTTCTTTCGTCTCATGTGCCAAAAAGCCTCAGTCCAGCCATTTTCTCAAAGCAGTAATATAGTCTACTGAATAAGACACTACTATTGTTCAGGGTGGGGAGGTTAAAAACCTGAACTGATCTAATCTACTGAACACATTACATTATCTAGACCTATGCCGAGCTAATGGGCTAAAGCAGTACGTGTTAAGATTAATTTGTGCTGCTTGCTGCTGCAGGTTTGGCTGATTACACTCAGGCAACACTGCCATCTAGAGACATGGACAAAATATATATATATAAAAAAAAAAAATCACCTGCTCATTTATGTTTAACAAGACAATATCAAGCTATGAAAGAGATTTGGCCTTCTTCTGTTTAAGAGACTGTGGAATGTAACCTAAAAGAAAGTTTCACTCTATTATATAGTCTCTATCCACCACACACAGGTGTCACATTCACAAAAAGAGATCAAAATTACCTCAGAACTGCTTTGTCCCATGATTCTCCAGCACAGTCCAAAGAATTTGGGTGAATAAAAGGTGCCCAAGATATCCAAATAAAAATGAAATAATGAAACGTTTTTGACCAAACTATAATGTGCAATTCAGAAGAACACAAAATGTGCTTGCAAAATGTGCTTGAAAGATGTTATCTTCTTCATCGCTAACAGAGAGACCGCATGCAGTGAGGCTCAGATGGGCTCTGGACAAACTCACGGTGTCATTCAACAATGGCTCGACCTCCCCCTTTGCATACCCAAGAGACAATTGCAGGGGCTGGGAGGTGTCTAAATCGCTTACGCCCTCTCTTTCTGACACATATAGACATCGTGACAAGTTCAGCTCTTCCTCAGTGCAGGTTTTCTTTCAATAATCACTCAGATCTTAGGTCGCCTAGACTTACACTTTGTCTAGTTCATGGTCATTCTTTGCTGCTCATGCCCTTTCTTTTACCTTTTGTCCCCCTTTTCTTTGTTATCAGCTCCCCTCTGTCCATTTGACCAAGGACAGGCTGGAGCCAGTTATTTATTTAGCTCTCCGGTGGAGCCAGGCAGACTGAGGGGCCCACGGCTGGTATTCCCTACTTCAGAGCTCTGAAATATGGTGAGACAACAAGAGACCCCTAACCTCCTTTCACAAAAAACATACACACTGAGCACTGAGTCAGATGGGATTCAATCTAGAAATTCAGCTTGATTCAGATGGTCACCTTGTACTTTTTAACTTTTGAAACACAATGGCAAATGTTTGCATAGCACCCAGGAATTCCACCGCTTAATGAGTTGGGTGACCTTCCGAAGCTCTTGTCGTCCACTCTTAGCTCCAAAGCTCCAAAAGAAAGCTGTAGTTAAATCAAGGAACAACAGAGGGCTTTGCTCGCCCAACTTCAAACTGTTGTATTCAGCAACCTGTCAGCATGCTTGTTTGACCCGTGAAGTGTCCGGTTACCTCGGCCTGGAATCCTATGGAGATGGATGGTTGACTTTAAGTGAACCGAAAGGCCAGTTTATTCCAAAACAGCCTTTTAAGAAGTCGTCTGACTTTTTAAACTAAATGGCTGCGCATGACGTCTTTCAGTATTCCTAGGCATCATCCAAAAAGTAGAGAGAGAATCCAAAAGTAGAGAGAGAATAACAAGTAAAAAAGTCTGGCCTTGCATATGAGGAGAAAGCAAATGTAGCAAATATTACAATTCAGTACAAATCTTAAGGAAAATAATTATGTCAAGATGTGAGAACATGTGAGTTTAACCTTTGGTAAAACTGAACTGAAAAACATCAAAAAGTATAACCCATAAGTCTACAGTGGAATGAATTTCCAACCAAACTCACCTTGCCAGTTTTAAACACAGCTGGGTTTAAAAACAAGTGGGATTTGTCTGACCAGGTCACTTGAGCTGGCCAAGCATCAAATGGTACTATGCAAACAAAACTACCTCTGAGCCACAGGTGCAGCTAAAGGACCAACTAGGGAACTGGCAATCTTATCCATCAAATGTGAGCCCCTTTGCTAGCAGCACATTAAAAACCAGTTTCCCTTTCTGCCTTACAAAGGAGGACTTCCCATGCTCCTAAAACAAACAACTAAAGCATCCCCTATACATGTATAACAAATCACCTGTGGATTGGTCTTCAAATGTGCTTTAATGGCCATTTCCGATATCACTTTGCATATATATATAAATTCAAATAGCAACTGACAAGAAGAATAATGACCTTCAACAACTCAGCTGGAAAACACACGCATTACACAATCACTGACACAGGACTCCACCAGGCATGCTTTTGCATAATCATGAAACGGCTCATTGCCGTGTGGCTGGTCCTATTGTATTCGCTTGGATCCATATTCAAGACTCTGATCTACTGTTTATGCCTCTCCATCTGCTAGAGCAGAGCAGCTGTTCGTCCCACTATTTCCCCCTGTCATAGCTAGCCTTTTGTTTTCAGTGGTGAAGACAGCCCAGAGGGACAACATGAGGTGACATCATGGTCAGGGATGATTAAATACCTTCTTTGCTATTCAGACAGATATCAGGAGGCATGATGATTTGGACTGGGCTTACTGATGCTGTTGAGGACCAACCGACATGAGCATATACATATTCCCTAGGCTAATAAATATGTCATATGCTTTCAGAGCCCTACAGCAGAGTAGCCCTAGGGCTGGAGGGTGGGACAAGCAAAGATGCTGTTTTCTTGACACTTCCAATTTGCTGAGACATATGACCTTGGTGATATCAAGTGATAAATCTACATTCAATAATTAAATACTTTTTGCAGAAGATGGATCCATGAAACACATTGTTATAACTAGCTCTATTTTCAACCTAGTGCAATGTGGAAAGGAAGAGAACATACATCCTGCATACTCTGGCAATTTTGGTTGTTGTCCCTATCCTACCAGTCCTGGGGCTTTGGGGTTTGCTCCCTTGTTAGTGTGCTGCATCACCACTCATGGCAGGATTGAATGGAGGTGCATGCAATCACAGCAGAAATAAGTTCCTGTGGTAAAATAGAGACAGGCCAAGATGGCCTCTGGCACAATAATGGAAGCACTAGTTGTGTATAGGGCGTGTTGCAGGGACAAAACACCTGTTTATAGAAAATGTAATGTTTTCTTAAGAAATGACCACATTAAGCAAACCAGCCAGTCCTAAAGTCATTTTCCAAGTATTAATGTTCAATTCAGAACCAAGAAAGATTACAATACAAACACTAAAGGTGTGGTTAAAAGTCTGACGAGTCAAATGCATTAACAATTAACGTTTTTATAAGAAAAGGAAATGTTTAATCATAATATCAAAATACTGCACTGTTTAAAATACTTCATTATGCTTAGAGAAATGGCCATCCAGTTAAAGCTTTACTAAAATAGTCCAAACTTCAAGCTCTTGATAAAGATCATAAAGATTGCCAGTTTCACAGACCACAACATCCCTAGATAGGACAGATTAAAATCTCACATTTTGTGTGTGGTCTTGAACATCAGTGTTTTTAAACTCATGTACTCTCACACGCCAGTCTCCTAGCCTATCACTAGACTGTACAGTACATTCTGTCAACTAAAATGGACAAGAACTGCCAGTACTTTACAAGTAGGAGTCTATTTGAATGATATTGCAAACGACCAAACTCAGACTTATCCCGTATCCAGTGAGACAGAATGTCTTACACTTTTTTCAATCCAGTCACTAGATATTGCTCCTAAAAGCTTGTTGTCACAAAGTTCAAAAGGTTTTCACTGCACAAATATGTGCATATGCGCACAGAAATCAGGCTTGTGACTTTGTGTTAAATATGCCATTGTCCAATCTGTCCTCTACCAGCCACAGATTAAGGACAGTTTGGTCAGGGCGAGGGTGCAGTGTTTACCCATTGTTTTGGGTATACACATTAATTCTTGAATATTATGGCATTATGGCAGGATGGCATAACCCACACAGGAGAAGTGCACAATAGCTTTGTCCTACTACTTGACAGATGGTGTTGTTCAATATGTCAGGAAGACAATAACATTGGAACAAATGCTGCAGGCAGCAGAGAGACACAGAGTACAAACAAGCTCGACCCCAAAAACCATTCCACATGTGCCTCAAGACGAGCACATGGCCGTCCTTTTCTAAGTTTCATCTTCATCACCTCCACAGATTATATTTTCATTACCATACTTTCTATCTCTTGTTCATTCTTAAACAGGACAGAACCTTATATTACTAAGCATTACATTTGGCTGAAATAACACAATAAAAGGTGAAAGGTGGTCAAACGTTTTTGGTTTTATTTATAGTTAAATGTTTTCATTCTTAGATGTGTAGCCTGGAGGGCTGAAACTTTCACTGGAGTTGTGCTATCTATAGTTGTATTGTTACTCTGGACTCCACTTAAGAGTCCCAAACAATTTTTCACCTGCCATATCTAAAGCACGAATTCTGACTTTTAATACACAAAGTGTAGGGTGACTGGTGGAGCAAAGAGTGATTTGTCCCCAGCTGCAGAAACATCTAGCATTTAAATCATCTAATTTAATAGCAATCACGAGAGATGGAACCTATCAGTGATTCCTGATACCAATGTCAATCGGCTCAAATCTAATGAAAGAATAGCCTCAAACAGAATCAGACTCCCACCTTCAAGATTCTGAAGCTTGTGGCCAATGGGTGGCGCATCTCAGGAGACATATCTTCGTGAGCACTTTGGCATAGAAAAAAGTTTGCTGGACAATGTTAGCGTTGGGCATGGAAGGAAAAAAAAAAAACAAAAAAAAAAAACTAGTGTACACATTTGCTTAAGGAGTCACTTAAAGCCTACAGGTTTCTACATGTCTACCACCTAACCTGTTTAAAAAAAAAAATCAAACAAACCCAGAGCTGAATAATTTAATACATCGTGACCTTAGCATTACACAGTTCTACCTCTCATTCTTTCTTAATCCAAATAGAAACTTAATGTGACAATATGATTCCCAGTAATTTTAAATACTGGGAAAGAGATTCAATATTAGCTACTAGCATTACACATACACATATCTTACCCTTTTTCTGTTAGTTGTAGTGCACAAGAATATGAAATGTCTTAGGTGCTTTAATTTTTTTTTTTTATACACACTATGGCAAATCAAGCTCTTTTATAAGCACATTGTGGTGTGCAGTTACACCATGATGTGTGCCGAGTGCTGTGGTTGACAGTGTGTCAAAAGCATCCGGACATCCATTCACAAAGATAGCACCTTCACAATGGAGCTCTGTCTAAGAATACGTGCTCAAGCAAAAGGAGTAGGACGGTGAAACCACAAACTGACACTCCAATTTAAAAACATCAGGCCTTTTTATGTGGAAAAAAGGCCTCATGATGTTGAAAGAGTATGTATGAATGTTAAATGAGAGAAAAAAAATGTAAATAGTAAATGCTTTCATCCAAATTGAATTATATTAGCCAGCTACAGCTAACTCGGCATAAAGTGCCTAGCCCACAGCCACATGACCTTCAAACATGTTGAGTCATACAGTTATCAGACTGCAAAGCACAACAAAGTGCGTTAAAAGGAATGGTTGAAGGGAGCGTAAGAAGTAACCAGTACAAACCGTTTAAAGTGAGTATCTGAGAACTGAAAAGTATAAGACAGAATTACCTTTTGTTGAGAGGTGTGCACCCTCCACTTTCAGAAAGCAAACTCCTTAAAAGTGTTTTGTGTTGTCCAGAGGAAACTCTTCATGGATAGACAGCTAGCTTTTGCCTAAAGAAAAGTGGAAAAAGTTGCAAACCTTAAGTCATTGTGCTTTTCTTTTTGGTACAGAAATATTTCTCACAGGCAAAGTGAAAATGTTTGTATTTGTACTTGAAATTTACACTGACTTGTAAAAAAGCACAGGCGATTCCAGATATGTTTATGAAATTTTTCAGTCATTTGCAATATTTTGTAATGCCAAATAGTAGTAAATGAAGGCCACTGAACCTCTGTTTTAAGACATTTCACCATCCATGCAAAGGGTTCCTTCATTATATGTAAAAACTTCCCAAATTCATGCTATTACATCGGTTTCAATTTGTGAATTAGTGAAACAGGACATGATTGGAAAACTTATGTTGACAGATTGTGCTTGGGCCATTCTGAATCCAAAATTATTTTTCACAAAAAAAAAAAAAAAAAAAAAAAAAAAAACCACACATTCAAGTCAGAATTCTGGATTCATGTAAAAACTCATTAATTTATTAGATTTTGTATAGTGCAGAGACTAAAAATAAATCACAAATGAGTAGTATTTGAAAGAGAAAGTGGGACTAAAGAATACTCAGATGAGTATGAACAATCATTGTGACAAGACCTAAGCCTTAGGTACTCTTCTGCATTACATGCCCCATCAGGAGTCAGAGAGGAAACACCATAATCTAAAGTGATGGCCATTATGCAGAAAAGAACTGAGAACGCTAAAATGCACTGTGTTCATTTACAATTCGGAACCAGGAATGCTCACACATTTTGGTTTCCTTTGTATACAGCATGTATCCTCCAGATAGGCCTGGGCCCAAAAAAAAAAAAAAACTTGATTGTTTTTCAACTTTGTGAATGATTCTCAATTGTGATTTAATTTTTTTTTTGTTCTTACATAATGCAATTGAAAAATTATGCAATTTACTTAAAGTTTTTTCTTTATTTATTAGAATGGACTTTGGAAAATGTAGATGTGCAAAAATAGTAATAGCACCATCTACAGCAAATAGTGTAAACAATGGTTCTTTTAAATAAAATTTTTTTAAAGAAAGAATATTTAAAAAACCATTGTTTGCACTATTTGCTATAGATGGCACTATCACTAGTTTTTCACAACTTAGTGAGCCTTTCTTTCTTGACAGAGTAAACGGACCATGTCTTTCGGGACATGAGATGCCACCGCAACTGAGAAGTCAACTTGGGGTATTCTTCTCAACTCCGACTGTCTTCCCTGTTTATAGTGTGACGTCAAATCAACATGGCTGCGCACAGCATCAGGAATAAACAAAGTAAAACTTTTTACGTTTAAATGAGTTATACTGTATATACAAGAATTAGCTTTAGATTAATCTACATACAGACATATTAGTTTGTTAAATCTAAAACACTGACGATACAGTTCGCTGTTTGAGATAGAAAATGTACATCACTCATCCGAGTTAGCTGCCTAACTGGTTGCTAACAAAATACAAACATAGGGGCGTCTATTTTCCCACTTTGTCTGTCTAATGTGCCGAAGTGGAAAATGACGTAATTCCAACTGGTGTATTACTGCTTAGGATGTAATGCAGCATTATATTTTACATAAACCTCTTCATCTGACTTTTTAAACATGTACCAATTCCATATCTCTGGAGTAATACGTGAACCTTTCTTTGCTACGAGCTCAGTCCTCGGCGAAATACTGCCTGTTTATCTTGCCGTTTTTTTTTTTTTTTAATCTAAGCACACAGTGTTTGGGAGTAGTGCAGGCTGTAGGAGGCGTTTATCATGTCAAGAAGGCTGTGTTTTTCTTTTGTATTGGTTTATACTTTTAAAAAGCATTTAAGGATGTTTTAATTAAAAATTTAAATATGCATCTATATAAACATGTAACATTTTGAAGTATTTATTGGAACATAAATGGCAAAAACCAAAATGCCTTTCATTTGCTGAATTTACATTTTGCTGCTAATGTCACAGCTGAGCTTTCCATTCATATCTCAGTGTAAGGGATGTGAATAGTCATTATGAAATAATATGAGGCTTTCATAATGCATCTCCTAATATATATTTGTCCTTCATAGTACATGCTTCAACAATAACATCCCATATTTGCCTGAATAATGGTCATAGACTTCAACAAAGCAATATTTTCCATATTATTAGCTCCATCAGTCTTTAACTTCATATTCATTTGTGCCTCAGTCCTAATCTCAAAAGGTTTCAGGTGTTCATGATGGTATGATATTACTGTGCCCTCATGCACATAATGCTTTGTATAGTGCCATGGTGAACAGGTCTGGAGGAACTCCGCTCTCGGGAGGATGTTCAGTGGTAATAAGGGAGCCATGGAGATAAACAGTGACCTTGTGACCTGGAAGTCAGCTTCTAAACATCAAAGTGGAAACCTCACTCCTCATCCAGGCCCGCAATTACATGAGACCTGAGTACAGCAGGTCTGATGTTCCCACAGGAAAAATCCCTCCAGAGACATGCATGTTGAAAAGTGGGTGAAGAAGTGTAATGTATATGAAAAATCACCTGAGTATTATATCATTAACACTATCTCAGTGTTTCAGATACAAAAATGTATCTTCTTTAATTCTAGCTATACTATAGGGTTGCTGAATTCTCAAATCTAATTGGTCAGAAGGTGTTGATTCACGAGAAAGATAAAAGAGAGGCTGATGAGGGAACCACTGTTTATAGCTGCTATAGCGTAAGTGCTAACATAAAATAACTTGTTTCAAAGACATTTTATAACATTGAATGTAACTGTAAATGCTTAAAAGCAATTTGTGTCACTCATTAATAAATTAAAAATTGTAACCATTGACAGACTGATGTGGTATGAGAGGAATAAAACACTTCGGGATGTGAAGATATTGGAAAGTAATCCGCTTCAGGGTGATAATGGCCTTCGGCTTTGTTCATTATTTTCCTATAACAGTACACCCTGTTGTGTTTTATTCCTTTTTTATTTTCTGAACTTCAGGGTCATGCCTGGCCTTATTCTTTATTACAGATGAAAGTGTTCATAAAAAATAAAACAAAACAAAAAAAGTCTCTGATGCCTATACAGTATCGGGGAAATGAACAAAATCTGTGCACTCCTTTTCAAAAATTGTCAGTGCTGAGTTTACAAGTAATATCTTTAGACACTGCACCTGTGCCTCACACAGCATCTTGTACCATTTTTTACACTTAGCTGACCACAAGCTTCAGATTCTTGAAATCTGTAATCAGCATTTCCCTGTATATGCATTTCTGCATGCCAAATAAAAAAAAACAACAACTTTTGAACATAGCAAGATATAATCACTAAACTGGAAAAAGTCTTTACAAAGAGTTTTGTTTGAAATAGTAGCAAATAAATATGGTGGGTGATTTGCAATGCCAGACCTCCTCTTGTCAAAATATGTATTAATGATGAAAAATACCAGACTCTCTAGTGTAAACTGCTCTGGCTTGCGAGATCAGGGGTTCATTAAACTGAATTCGCTTCTCCTTCAGAAGACTGAGACAAGTCAGATGGTGTTGTCACTCCACACTCAAGATGCATTCATTAGACATGGCACCCTGAGAGGTCTATTCTTATAAAACAAGGCAAAGTGTATGACCTTGACACCCAAATTCCATGCCTGGGAATGAGTTCAGTAACAGCGTGCAGGGCTTAACGAATCAGTGAGCACTGATCAAATTAGCAGACACACTGTCCGCTGAGAGCACAAAGCGGACCGGATTCCTGAGGGCCGTATTAAGCTGAACTGGGGTCAGATTTTTTTTGTCAGTTGCTCACTGCAAAAACACTGTGGAAACTCGACCAGAATAGTTTGTGGCTAGAAATCTGTGTAAGGATCTCAAGTAAGTAAAAGCTAGTTGATGTAATTATCCTTATTTATAGTGTTGAGGTCGTTCTCTGTTCCTGCCAAGTCCCCTGCAATTCATTCACTGTTCCTTTCCTTTTATCTGATCAGCAACCAGTTACACAGCCTATACAAGTGATGAACAGAGAATAATTGCATGAGGTAATTTAGTTCAATGCCATGAGAATGGATGCTTTAGTGTTTCCACTTAATAACCCTTTGGCTTGATTACTGATGAGAAATTCCTTATATCGGTTTTACACTAATTTCAAAAGAACTAATTTAGAATATCCTTATTACAGTTTCAGTGAATGAATACTGCAACCTGGAACACATTTTTCAATAAATGGAGCTCAGCTGTCTTTTGCTGAAGTAATTGGTGCAATGAAACTACAGTGTTTATTGCAATATAATGTAAGAAACGAGATCTGGGAGTGGTGAACAATTTTGAATCTGCTTGTAACTGTATTCCAAAGTGCTAAATTCACACCACATTACTTGCCTTAATTGCCACTGTCTTTCAAGTTGTTTTTTGTGTGTGTGTATGTGTTGAGGCACATTTACATCTTGGAGTTAGAGAGCAGATCGTCTTGCCAACTGAGGTCAAGGAAATTTTAATTAAGCCATCATTCCATGGTCCCATGACCAAGCAACCAAGCATCATTTCCTGGAACATCCAATACATGGTTCACAAGAACCAATTGAGCTGAAGCACCTGACTTTAAAACCTTTCCAGTCCCCAGAATCAGTACAGAAAGTGGCATACTAGCAAAAAATGAAGAACAATTTAAAGAAAAAATGAAATGAATCTGGTTCAGAGATTTTCCTTGATGATCTAAAGCCTAGAGAAGCCTAGAGATCTCAGAGAGCATTCTATACCTAACATTTACATAACAGGGCCAAGCTCATGGGAGCAGAGATTTGAATAACACCCCTAGGAAACGCCACACGATAAAATCTGGACTCCAGCCATGTTGAATCAGCTGTTGAACCATCATCACTATCAGCAAAAATGTCAGTATTCCTGTCGAAATAGTTTTGGAAACACTAAACGATTAACAAGAAAAGAGATAAAAACCCTGCAGAACAAGTCTTCGTCAGACCAACTGAGCATGTTACGCTGCACGTTAATTTCAATAAACAAACTAGGCTCAATCCAGGAACACAGCCCTGAGCATTACTCTGAACAAGCACACACAAGGATATGAGCTTTCAGTAAACATTTATTAATGTTCTTTCTTGGAACAGAAAGGGAGGGATGAAAACACCCCACCAGGAGGCATCATCAGCATGGATCCTCTGTTACCACGGCAAACCTGGCCTTATTTGAAAAAACAGAAATATGAGAGGCCTAATGCAGGCTTTGGCAGGAAAAACTAGAAAGGAAGGCTTTACTGTAGTTTTGCAATTATGTGCACTCTTGGAAAATTTAAATCCAATACATGCTTCCTCTGAGACGTATGAAGCCAGGGTGATTTTATTTTTATTTTTTTAAATGCTGCTTAACCAACATCATATGGCATCTGAAAGGGCTAACTGCTCTATTCTGACTGATAAAGGAAAGAGGAATGCCACCCATTTCCTAGGCTGCCAGCCATGAATGGCTCTGGAATCATCAGAACTCAAACCAGTGAACACTTTACTGTTGTGCCATTTGCAAGCCCCTGCTTGAAACCACACTGAGGATATAGAGTCATAACATATTCTCAGAACTTTCATCAAGTCTATGTGCAATTGAAAGCTCCACAAATGAAGATTTTAAAGCTTCCTCCTCACCTTCTGCTCCTACATGCCAATCAACACCATGAGATATGACATTCCACCATGTCTTGCAGCTGTGTTTAAAAGGGGAGCACAATGATTGCTGGGTATGCTAACAAATTAGAAGGGTGGCCACAACATCTGTTGATTACAGGGCTGAACGGTGACCGTTTCAGACTGTACCGCAATTGAGAGTATAGATTGTAGGATTCAACATGGATTCAATGCGTTCAACTGTATGATGTTTAATTGCAGACTACTTCTAAGACATCTGGATAGTATACAACAAATCTGGCCACAAAGCAACATATGCTGGAAAGTCTTAAAGAACAAGATCAGTAACAATAAAAATGTGTAAGTCAGACATCCGGAAACTTGTTGCAAGTTGTTGTAAAGTCTCAACTTCAAATGAAAACTTTGTGTTGAAGTTCAATCAAGTCATTGTTAATTTGAAAGTTTAATGTAGGGAGCTATACTTCTGTGGTCTGCCAGGAAGGACAGCCATGTTCAAAAAGTATGATGCTGAAATCATAAATACACTATATTGCCAAAAGCTTGTGGACACCTAACCACCACACCCTTGTTTAACATTCCAGATTTAGTCCCCCTTTGCTGTTGTAATAACCTCCACTCTTCTGGGAAGGCTTTCCACTACATTTTGAAGCATGGCTGTGGGGATTTGTGCTCATTCAGCCATAACAGTAAGTATTAGCGAGGTTAGGCACTGATGTCGGGCGAGGAGGCCTGGGGTGCAGTCGGAATTCCAGTTCATCCCAAAGGTGTTCGGTGGGGTTGAAATCAGGGCTTTGTTCAGGCCACCCAAGTTCTTCCACTTCAACATTGGCACACCATGTCTTAATGGAGCTTGCGTTGTGCACAGGGACATTGTCATGCTGGAACAGGTTTGGGCCGCTTAGTTTCAAAAAAGGAAACTGTAATGCTATAGCATACAAAGGCATCCTTAAACATTGTGTGCTTCCAACTTTGTGGCAACAGTTTGGCGAAGGACTACATATTGTCAGGTGTCCACAATTTTTTGGCCATATAGTGTAGTTATCACATGGCCATCTGGGTTAGTATGAGAGCATATCGTATAAACAAAAGAACTAGGGCTGGCCTGAACAGCATTTTACAGGCTTCAAGTAGAATATATTTTGGCTAAAATAATACATTTTCATTACTGAAGTTCAGAAACTTTCCAGTAGGAGCAGAATTCCTTTGGGAGCGGGTAGGGGGATTGGGAGTGGGATTAAAAAAGAGCACTCAACTCCTTTCCTTAGCATTACTGTATAGCTCTTGAACACAGGAATACCCAAAGGGACAGCAAGTGTGAGGTCAGCAGCGTAGCCCATACAGATAGAGAGCTGACAGTACAGGGTAATTTGAGCAGGCCGACTGGGCGTAGCAAGCAGCTACAACTGAAACCCGAGGACACTGGTGCCTATTGGCCTAAATACAGAAGAGCCCAGTTTTCCATAGCACATACTGTAAGACTGCTTTTAAATATCCTCCTATGTCCACTTTTGAATTTTTAAGCAAAGACAAAAAAGTATCCTTCCAGAAATGTTATAAACGTATAAATACATAAGCATCAAAAAAGTTGTATGCCGAGATGTATACTTTGTGCCATAAAAAGTAATGAAATCTTGATTTCTTGTAAAACAACGCTAAGTGAGTGTATAAGGCAAAGCTACTTTGTCTGAAGCAAAGACTTTTTCTTTTGCTTACATAAGTAAATTAATATTATTACACAAGTTAATAAATAATAGTACTACATATGTTAACCGACTGACTGCAAGGGCCCAAGCACAGCATTAGAGCCTTCTAATGAACACTTTCTTCCCACCATTTATATTTAAATGTTTAGTTTATCTGAACGCTTTTCCTTTTTTGAGAATCTCTTCTTTCAGGCTTGCCTGTTCCTGCCCAAAACCTGAGCCTTGAAATACACCAACTCGATTTACGCCCAGCTACATTCCTTTCCCTGGTGAACCTAAACACAGGCTTCTGGTGGGTTGATTCTTCCTTTGACTTTCTTCTCTACTCCATTCAAATCTTCAATAAGTAGCAATGGTAGAGAAAGCTCCAAGTTTAAAGCTTAACAAGCAATTGGATTCCTTGCTTGACTGCAGTTTCTGACTCACCCCCTCATGTTTTCAGCGAGCTCCATCATAAAGAGCTATCAAAACATTCAATTACGGCAGGCCTCATCAAGCAAGGCGCTCCTCACGCTTCCCAGGGGCAATCTATTCAGAGCCGAGCTGAAAAGCGGGGCAGCTGAAGGGGTTCTCTGCAGTGGCTCTGGTGGCACACTACCAAATCCATAATACTTAGTTTAAGCCGTGCTGCATGGGAATTTTGGGGATCTAAAAGAAGACACCCCATTCTTTATAAAAGGATATGTTTTCAGAGCTCATAAGGATGATAGATAGGGGGCATATTAAGACTTCACTCTTGTCTCTTTTTATTTTATTCAATTAATCATCAAGTTGCAAGTAGTTACAAAGGAAATGTTGATTCAGGCATACAATGCATTCCCCATCTGTTTTTTTTTAATTTTATAATCAAACATGACCTTTTTAACAATCTTTATTGGACTAACATTTAATTTGTCATAGAGCATTCGAGCATACTTCTCTTCATAAATTGATCAATTAGTAGACAAACATGAGGACACCAAAACAGGTAAGAATGCATTCATGCATTAACTTTAGAGGTAGCACGCGAGTTAAAACTGTAAACTAGGCATCCATCATGCATGCATTTTAAGTTCACAGCATTGAGCTCACCCATCATTTAACAGCTTAACACTATCTATTCAAACACGAAAGGAATGTGATTAAGCGTGCAAAAATGGTGCCTGTGCAAGAAAAGTCTTAATGTCATAAAGAACCAAAAGTCTGACAAATTTGCCATGTAGGAGTTTTGTACACAAGGTAATCCTAGCAGCTGACAGAGGTCACACTCGACTTGAATAACATCTCCATGTTTAAACATGTACCCCTCAATTACGTGTAAAGTAAAGACCACATGGTCTTATATAAAGGAACTTGAGGGTACACGTCCATAAACGAGTATAAGCCCTCAAACCAAGAACAGTAAATGAATGTGTTTATATGTAAAACACACCTAGCACACACTAATCCGGGTTTACACTGTTTAGGAAGTGTCTGAAAGTGTATTAAATCTACGTCTGCTGCTACGATGATTATGCAAAACTCAGGCACCTATGAGAACAAATATGCTTATTACCTAAAGTTCACTTTGAAGAATGTTTCTGTTCATGCAAGCCCAAATCACGATAAGTGATGACATAAGCAGATCTTAGTAAATTTCTTTAATCACAGGTCTGTCATTAGCGGCTCTTCATTGTATAATCTGACATGGAGAACACTGTCTGAGGGATCAGGGTTAGAGTATCATATTTGGGACTCACTGAACACTTTATTAGGGACATTATACTAATACTAGTGCTACCCTTTGCTCTCAAAACAGCCTCAATTCTTCATGGCATGGATTCCACAAGATGTTCGAAACATTCTTTTGAGATGCTGGTGTGTGGTGAGATGATTTTTGTTTTCTCTGTGTTTTTTCTTTATTGTACCATTTTGAGTAAAGTCTAGAGACTGTTGTACATGAAAATCATTTTTATATCTTTTAAATGTACACAAAAAATTTGTTAAACTAGCATGTTATGCGTTTGTCAGATGTAACCACAATGGGCTCAAGGTTACTAGAAGCTAGCGAGTCTGCTCTCAGTTTCAACCAAAGACGGTTGTTTGTACTTATTGTGCTTATGTACAGATGTAGAAAAACAGTATACATGCAATGAATAGCCTATCTATTAACCTAAAATACAGGTGTTTATCAGATTTCTTGAAATATGATAACGGTCTTAATCCGATTTAAGATATTACTTGTACTTCCTGAATAATCTAATAACTGCTGAAATCAGATCATGATAGGATTATGTCTAAAGTGTTTCTATATCAGCTGCTCAGACAGGTTTTTTCTTGTATTAGTAGTGAATATTTTGACACTATACTTGAAATAAGCATTGTAGTTTAAATCCTAGTAACACTACCCTTCACTTGAATATGCATGTAATCAGATCTTGAGTAAGCAACTGGATTCTATGAACACTTTAAAGTAAGGAAATATACCCTCTTTGACAGTTTTGACAGTTCTCAGAAACCTCAAGAGGACATGACAATTAGACAAAAGCCCATGACACTCTCCAGCTCAGACTTTGACTTCAAAGCTAAACAAGAACCAGTGCGATTCTGTCTACTTTACAAAAGACCCTTCACTCAAGCCTATCTGGCAACAATGACCACAGCAAGAGACCTCTGGTGTAACCAACATGGGTCATTCACTTTACGCCGGATGATCTGTTTGGCCACCTTGTTGATGGCTATTGTGATTACCAATTCATAAAAGTTCCATTGAGGAAAAACTGGAAAAGAGCCAACTTTTACAGACCTTGGCCTCCAGACAGTCTTTATTCCACAATGTAACCATGATCCTGGGCGGATGGTGAAACTTGTTATTACCGAGAATATCCACTTTGCTCGTTCCTGTTTCAAGAACAAGACAAAACACTGCAATGCACACACAACAAAACCCTGTATAATAGATGGAAGAAAAGGGTGCTCTCAATCCCTAAAGAGCCATGTCTGATCATGTCTGCTGACAAGTGAAGAGACCAGCTCTAACATATTTTTAGACAATATTTCATTTCACTCCAACATTATACAAACACCCTAAAGACAATTCATTTGAGAGCTCGGTAATTCAATACCCTTGTGAACCAATATGTAAGCAAACTAAGAAAAAAAACTGAATGAACAGGAATTTTTCCATAAAAACCTATGCCATAATTTGAAAATTAGAGACTGCATTACACAATATAAGCACCAAACAAGGATTTCAAATCAACCTCTGGCAGAATTCTGGGTAATCTTGTAAATCTAGTGAGCTCTAAATGAACAGGATGCCAAACCTTTGATAATTGGCTTAGCTGTGGGGATTCAGAATGAACTAAAATTAACTAGTGCCGTGCAAAAGCTTTTTCTACTCTCAAACGATAAGGCATAACTCAATGGACTCGGCACTAGTTACATAACTACTTAAGATCCCGTTACATCCTGTGAGGTAAAACACATTATTCTTTTTAATGATTTTAAACATAATTCAATGGGCTATTTACGACTGTTCATAGATTCACTAGCAAGACAAAACAAATCATGCATCTGAGTTGCATTTGCCATCACAGTTAGTTAAGTTATATTTATATCACCTTTGCTAATTTCTTCAGAATATTACATCTATCAAATTTTGTCAAGAAACCAAATTTAAATGACTTACTGTTAAATAAATCCAGTGGGCACCACCTCATATATTACTATTATTTTCTAATTATAATATTTATCCTAAATAATATTCATTCAGAGGTAAAACCGTGACAAGACCTCCAAACAGTAACACTGTGTCATCCTTTTCTCAAGTATTCATTCTCAATTTAATGTGTTACACTAAGACTTCAGTAGGTATGCTTTTTATTTAGCTTATGCAATGTAAAATTTACTCAAGTAATCACAATCTTTGTAGGGATTGCCATGATTAGACTAAAATTCAGCAATTTGTTCTACAATGCTTATGAGTCAAAAAGATCAGGTTTCGCCAATGTTTGATGAGTCTAATTGGTTTTCCATTACTAATTATTTGTGTGCTCTGACAATATGAGTATATTGAGTGAATCACAATGCAGGTAACAGGCACCAGCAAGAGTTCAGAGGGTTTGTTTACTTCTTTTATACAAGAAGTACATTTGCAGTCATGCCTAGGCAACAGATTAGGTTGAAATATTCACACAGTATTAATCCCTGACCACTTTGGGATATCACTTCAATTCTAATAGGACAGAAAATAAATGGCAGAAAATGGTGTAGAAAAAACTTCAAACTCACTACACTGGGGATCAGCTTCATTTCAAACCTTGTTTGTACCAAACTGGTAATTAAAAAAAAATACAATGGAAAAAAAAAATAAATCATGAACAACAAAACTCTTCAAAAGGAACACAGGACAGGTGTTGGTATTCCCACACTGCACATACTGAAAACCCATTAAAGTAGGCTTGCAGTGGCAGAAACAACACAGACTAGATTTGCAAACTGTTCTAATCAAGTAGCAAAGTGGAAGTAATTTCACCTGGGTAAACATGGAGCGGTTTTACAGCCTGCCAGGGTGCCAGAGGTGACATTTCCTTTGTCCACACACTTGATCTTTGATCTCCATATGCAGAGTTTTCTCAGCAAGGTGATAACTTGGATGGACTCCAGCCAAATGGTCATTGGGGCCTTTCCATATACACTAAGTGGATGTTTGTGCAAATGGCATCTGTTTAACCAAGCTTTCTAATATTTTAGCCTTTTGACTTTGACACTTGATGTTAGTCATGTGCAGGTTACGTAGTTAAAGAGATACTAGGCATAACCTTGACAACAGGTTTTTCAAAGCCTCAGTTATACAATTATGCAACTCAAACCAGCACCCTGAAACAATTAAATATTCACACACGCAACTACTGGCCCCAAACACAAATCTTGTGTTTTTTTCCATGTCTCCAGTACATTTATCCCTTTAATAAAGCACAGCCACACAGTGACTGGCACCACGGAGCACCATTGTACCTTCCGTACAAGAAAATCTTTGGGCTCCAGACAAAAAAGCTGAAAGACGTGTTTTTTTTTTTCCATTCTTTAATGCAGTCTCTCATTATGTCCTTGAAGAAAGCATGATTTACAACTTTTACACTGAAACCATTCTTTTTATCTTGAAAAAAATAAACTGATTCTCTCTGTATGAGCCAATTTTCATCCCTAATCTTCCAACATTACAGGACATGGCTTGCCCAGATTTGGATGTGGACTTGTTCCCACATTTCTACTAGAGAAATTGGCAAAGAAAGAATCCAAAAATTGTCTTCTGATGAAACGCTAAGAGAATACAGGAGTGCGGTCCCACGCTTCAGATGTGCGCAACAAGAGGCTTCATTTTCTCTGGTGATAACATGTGAAAGTCGATGACAACCCCTTTCACCATCGCATAATGATGTTTTTGTTTAGTTCAGGTCTCTCTCTCTAACACACACACACACACACACACACACACACACACACACACACACACACACACACACACACACACACACACACACACACACACACACACACACACACACAGTCTATGGCTACGTTCCTCTGTTTCAGTGCTGGAAAAATGAGCATATCCAAACACCAAGGTCAAAATACAACCACCTTTACAAAAAAGTAATTTAATCTCAGAATTCTATTATTGAATATGGAGCAACACACAAAAGATGTGCATTTGGGAACTATTTTAGAAACCCCTACAGTACAGGAAAGCCAAATTTTACCCTTAACACATCGTGTGTTTCTGGCTGAAATCACTTTGAGGTCAGTGTTGAAGATAAGTGGAAAACTTCCTGGAAATTCTCACAAAAAACACTGTAAATTACATCCTCTCCAGGGATCTGAAGACCCTTAAGGAATTCCTGTTTCACTCAACTGGCAGTCATGAATTTCTTAACCCTCTCCAGGAGCATTTATAAATGAAACCAGGAAAACTGTGTATTATTATATACTGCATTAGAGTATACAGTATTATATTCACTCGCTCACTTTCAGTAACCGCTTTATCCTGGTCAGGGTCACAGTGGATCCAGAGCCTGTCCCAGGAACACTGGATGTTCACTCCTAGGAACGGTTCTTGGAAGGTGGGAGGAAACCGAAGAATCCAGAGGAACCCCACAGAGACAAGAGGCAAACATGTGAAACACTGCACAGACAGCAACCTGAGCTCAGGATGGAACAGGGGACCCTGGTGCTGCACTTAGTATTATATTATTATACATTATTAATATACTTATTTTATAGATTAGAATTTTATTATTGAATTTAAATAGCTGTTACAACTAAAACTTATTTGTCTTATTATTTTTGTCTACACAAAAAGGGAAAAAAAAAGCAGCAAAAGCAGATGCTGCACGAATTATTGAAAGCTCAATACTTATTCAATTCAGTATATTCGAGTTTTAATTTAAATAAGCTAACATTATTTCACACACTGTGTTATGCTGATAGACAAGCCAAATTGTGAAGTCGACTCAGCAGAGCAGCACAAAAATCACGAATAATAAGTTAACAAAACTTGATTGCACATTAGTATTCAGTATTAAATTGTCATTAAAAGGCTGTTTTAGGCAATCCAGTGGGAAAAGTTTTCATTATAGTCATTAGCTCTAGACTCTCAGGAAAAAACAGCACTAAACTCTACCTTTCCTTGATGCTGGGGTGGTACTCTCAGGGGTACATCTTTTGTACCTTAATATATCTTTCACCTAGAAACTATATATAGTTATAGTGATATAGCGTAGTGTTTTGAGGTACATACATAAGTAGACTGCGATTTGTTTTTAGAGTAAAGATTTACAGTTACACTACTTGCACATTTCTAGGGAAAAGATACACAATTAAAGCTACAGGTTTGTCCCCTTTTTTTCTGAGTCTTTTAGCATTTAAATCTGAGGTCAACAGTTTTATTCAGTATTGTATGTAAGGTTATATCAATTAACACTACTGAAGCGTACAATCCATTTTGTATTTTAATATATTTAAACACAGTATAATAAATGACAGACAATGAAAGTAGGATTTTTTTTTTTTTTTTAAGGGTAAAATTGTGGTATTATGAAATCCCTAGTAGCCTTTTAACATGGAGGAATGCTGAATTGCTCTCCAGGGCAAGTTAGTATCCTACCATTAAACGCTTTTGCTGAAAAAAAGAAAAAAAAAAAAAACAGTAGAAACCATCACAGAAATTCTAATAGTTTCTACTACAAATACCATTACAAACCATCAGCTAACCATTACAACTATTACCGGTCCTTAATGGTATCCACTAGACATAACATGCCACCAATAAAAGGCAACAAATTACCTACAGGGATTATTACAGTTTCCATTAAAACCAATACAATTCCCATTATAACCATTAAAACCAATACAATTCCCATTATAACCATTACAGATTCTATGAGGGTGTCTATTCTGTTTTTTTTTTTTTTTTTCTCATCAGGGAAACCTACTTGACAATTAAAAATTCACAGCCAGGTGTGTTTTCTCAACACTTCCATGCAATTTTCCATATCATACGAACAGTGCAGAAAGCACGTGCCTGATGCAGGGTTAATAGTCCAAGCACGAGGTCACACACTGAGTGCATACAACAGACTTTCCTGCTTTCACCAACATAATCCAACAGAACCAACCAAAGCAACCTGTAAGCACGTTAAGCTTATAATGGCCAGTGTGTGAACAGGTGTGTGAGGACAGGCACAGGGAAAAGCACGCCACAGGCAGAGGAACACCAGCTCGCTGTAAGTAAGCACTCAGAGTGCTTTAAGCGTCTTCACGCAGTGTTTAGGTCAAACAAAAGCTGGACTCTCTGGAGGTGTGTTAGAAACCTGCACACAATTTCTTACCAAAACGAAACCAGTGAACGCAGACGCCATCAGAAAGACCAGAGCGGCATCAGAGCACAGCTAATGAGCGCTACATAGTGCACACAAGCTCATGGAAACACTAACAGAGTGGCACAAACTAGTCATTTCACAGCAACACTTACTCAACTCACCTCTTCTCCAAAGGCGCGTGCTTTGTTTTGGAGGACCGGCATGAAGTAGTGAGGTTTGTCCCCAACAGCTATTTGGCACTGCTACACTTTATAAAGCAGCCAAAGTTTTTGGTTTTATCTATATATTTTAGCATTAAAAAATAAACAAACAAACACACAAACCCCGTCTACAGAAGTCTACATCTCTGTCCTATTAGCTCTGCCAGTTTTGCATTCTCACTTCGCCTGTCCGGTGAAACGGCTCCTCAGTGCGCATGCGCGCAACGCGGCATTGTTGCTTCTCGTGCAACAATGAACATGGCGTGACGCGCGCGAGCTCAGGTGCTCCAATTACTCCTCCATCGAGAAGCAACTCGGTTTCTCGCATTAAAACACGCGCTGCACTATCAGTCTGTCTGTAAAACACGCCGAATTAACATGGTTTGACTTTTACTTTGACTTTTAATTAGATTTGCATTAAAGGTTTGTACAGATTAGACACACACGTGTATGTGCATATTGTGTGTTAGCAATAAACTGAACTCTGCTGCTGGTCATATCCAGATAACTAGCTTATAGTGACTCTGGAAATGACCTTTAACCAAAAGTCAAAGACTCTGCAAATGAACTGAAACTGGATTATGTCCTTCTGCATAGAGAATTATTTTAGGATTTGTCTAACTGAATTTTATTTTCAGTTGAACTGAATTTTTTTCAGTTAGTTTTTCAAATGTGTACAATGTACACCTTTATAAAAATGTGCATTTAAAGAAAGAGAAATCTGTTGCACTCTTACTTTAATTATGATTAAATCAACATATTTCTTCTTCTTCTTATTATTATTATTATTATCATCATCATCATCTATGCTTGTGCCAATGTGCACTTGAAGTGTGGGCACATTATATTTTTATTAATTTTTAATGCTTTTATGAGAATTGTGGACATTTTTTTAGAAGGATGTGATTATATATACGTAATAAAATATATTGAAAAAAAAAAAAGTAAACAAAAGATTTGTCCTTGAAACTGTCCTTCAACTACAGCTCTCAGGTGTACAAGACACAGGACACGTAGCTCTACATCCAGGCAAACATTAACTTTGTTCCAGTCCACCTCGCTCTAATACTGTCCTAATAGCTGACTGCTTACAAAAATAGTCTGTCTTTTTCTGAAAGTTTCCATCCATCCATTTACTCAGACCATTAGATCAGTTTCATCCAGCAGGTTTGTGGTGAAAGCTCTACTGCAGGATGATGGTCATTTCTTTTACTGAAAAAGAACTGCTTAAAATGTGTTTATTATTAACCTAATTGAAATATCACAGCTTACGTTCTGTTATTAAATTTCCGTTTAAATTTCCGATTAATTGGTTTCAATGTTGTGATATTCACTTATACATAGAAGATCTTTAGGCTCAGATATAGACTCTATATAGTGAAGATCTGATTGGGCAGCGCCTTCTCTAATCAGTGTGAGGTCTTTATGAACACTCACTCTACTAGGCCTCTTTTCTCTGACTAGCAATGTTTATTGTGTTACAGTTACATTTTCATGGTTGGTTTTGTTCCACCCTGTTGCTGGCTGCAAGGTGTTAAAGCTTAGGATCCAGTGAGTTCGATTACATGTAATAGCATCCTAAGTAAAAGATAGTTTACTACTGCAGTGTGAGAGTGAACATTCTGCAGAAGCACAGCATGTGTTGTCTTACAGCTTACTACAGTGAGGCATGACACTGAGTGTTTTCAAACAAAAGCCATATACTACACAGATTTTTGCATTTTATATACTTTTTGTTTTTTACCATAAACATTATGTCTTTTTCAACTACTAATGACATAGTACAATTATAATGCTTCTTTAATACGACTATGACTGTGTGCCTGCTTTCACATAAGGGATTAATGAGGCTTATCTTAAGAGCAGTGGACCTGAAGGTGAACCATTATAATCCTTAAAGGAAGAGATCCTGTTTTGTACCCTGAACACAATGTTACAACACATTATTTGTGTGTTCAGTACTACTTGTTTGTGCTAGCGACTGTTAAAAAGAATAAGAAGGACATAACTCTGTAATGGTTTTCATATTTCACATTTTCATATTTTATGTTGTTGTGTTCATATGATGCAATTATACAAGCTGAAATTCTCCAAATCTGGGTTATTTTTCACCAAATGTTTTTCATTACAGGTTTGAATACAGAGAAGTTTTGCTTAAGGCTGACATCTAGTGTCTGAAGAAGGTTTACAAAAATCAGTCTACAGTGACTTGCACCATAATATCCTAAGTAACATCCAAGATCACAGAAGCATACAATTAAATAACACTGCCCACTACATAGTGTACAACCAGGATTTGAATGATGCGTAATTAGTTACAGTGCCATTTTCATTTGCTTAAATGCATAGAATATATATTTTCTTGAATGCACTTAAATTAAATTTAAATTAAAAAGGGATTTCTGATAACTGATACTTTTTGTATTCTTCTTCTTCTTCTTCTTCTTCTTCTTCTTCTTCTTATTATTATTATTATTATTATTATTAGTAGTAGTAGTATTTAGAGATGGCAACAAATCTGATACCTTGGATCAGTATGGGGCTGATACCAGCAAAAAAATCATATCAGATATCGGAGCAAATTCAATCCAATCCTGTAACAAATAACTAACATTTTTAGTTAGGATTGATTTTATTATATTTATATTTTATACTTTATTATATTTATTTATATTTGTAATGTAAGTGATTGTGTGTTTGACTTAAACTGAATAAAAAAAAAGCTGCTGTTTTGTATAAGTCTTTGAATTAGTTTTTAGCTATTTATTATTTCCTTGTATTTATTACAGGAAGTACTTAAGTTAAAAAAAAAACATTTTAAAAGTTAGTAGTTTTTTTTATATATTGGATTGGTATCGATATCAGCAGATGCTCAGGGTTTCAGTACCAGTATCAGAAAAGAAAAAGTGGTATCATGCCTCTATTATTATTATTATTATTATTATTATTATTATTATATAAAGGATATTCAATGCTGCTGCCCTGCATGTGTTTTATGAACTGTCGTAGGGAATTCATATATTTCTCACCTTATAGGATTATTTTAAAAAACACATCTCTTCACCATAAAAAGCTTCTGTTGTTTTTAAGGAGATTCAGTGCAACTGAGTGTCTCATGCTCTACTGTAGTACCTTTAGGTGCTATTAATGTGATATTAAACAAGATAATTTCCTTTTTCATAATTTTTTAAATCTAATTATTTAGTCCCAACAAGTTTCTAGGTTTAATTTTAACATATCTAATGCGTGACACTGACAGTGACACAACAAACGTCAAATCAGGTGTCCAATTTCGAGCATGAAGGCATCTTTTATTCCTGGCTGAATTTTGACAAAACAGCATTGTAGCAGCAGCCACGCCCCTCTGGCGTTTCTACGCTTTTGATTGGCTACTTTCAGCCGTACGCCCTCTTCCTGGTTAGTTCCGTGCTGTAAATATAGTTGAATAAGTAGAGTTAGTACTTCTTTTATTTACTTTTCTAAACCTTGTCGGGTGTCTTTTTTCCTCACTGAACATGTCGGAACGCGGCTCTTTCGACACCAATGCGATCACTCTGACCAGATTTTTGTTAGAGGAGGGAAGAAAAGTGAAAGCCACAGGGGAGCTGACGACCCTCCTGAACGCCATGTGTACGGCTATTAAAGCAATCTCGAGTGCTGTGAGGAAGGCAGGCATCGCTCACCTGTAAGTTTCTATTCATCGAATATCTGCTCCTCAGTCATACAGCCTCACACAGCTTTTCAATCCTCTGAAAGTCTGACTTTGCCAGTGCAGGTTGTGTTTGAGTAGAAAACATCCACCTCTGCATGCATTCCACCTGCATACCTTCCCTGCTGAAAACTCCAGCTTGGTCTGACCAGATCTTCCAGCATTGTTATCACTTGTGTAAACTGATCAACAAATGCTTGAGATTTCTAATCTCCTTACTGTTGTATTATTTTCTTAAAAAATAACTTACCTTCTATGTTGCCTTTAGTAGCAGTAATTCAGAAACTATTTCCATCTACCTGCACTTACCATCTGGCAAAGATTGTCTACCAGTTTGACCTGGCAAAGATTGTCTACCAGTTTAACCTGGCAGACCTTCTACCAGTTTGACCTGCAAAGATTGTCTACTAATTGACCTGGCAAGGATTGACTACCAGTTTGACCTGACAGACTGTCTACCATTTTGACCTGGCAAAGTTTGTCTACCAGTTTGACCTGCAAACATTGTGTACCAGTTTGACCTGCAAGGATTGACTACCAGTTTGACCTGGCAAAGATTGTGTACCAGTTTGACCTGCAAGGATTGACTACCAGTTTGACCTGGCAAAGATTGTCTACCAGTTTGTCCACCAGTTTGACCTGCAGAGACACTCTACCAGTTTAACCTGGCAAAGTTTGTCTACCAGCTTGACCTGGCAAAGTTTGTGTACCAGTTTGACCAGGTCAGTCTGTGTTTTAGCAGTAGTGGTAGCTGGATCAGACCAAGCTGGATTTGAACTGGTATGTTAATTTAATATATGATAACTGTGCACCCTAATATCATGCTTTTTGTGGTACATGCAGAGATACATTGAGTCCACTTTTCCATTTAAGATACAATTCACCACAGGTTCCTTACCTTGGACCTGGAGTACCTCCTGTCCTGCGTATTTGAGTGTTATCCCTGCTCCCTACACACCTGATCCAATCAGCTAATTAGCAGCCCTTTCTGAGTTAAAGTAAGTGTGTGTGCGTGTGTTTTAGAGCAGGGGAACAATAAAATACACAAGACAGTGGGTACTCCAGGATCAGGGTTAGGAGTTCTTTTAGTGTCTGTCAGCTCTCCTTCTGCATTTTCATCTTGGAGTTGTTTGCATCTACAGTTTACCAGATGGTCTCACCTGTATAATCCAAAGTGTTGCAAAACTTCTGCTATGACTAGAAGCTTTTGCACTCCACCTATACCTAATGCATATATCAAGACTCCTATTCATATGCTCATACTTTAGAGCCTATATTTCAAAACACTTAATACTATTTGCCTTTCCTCTGCATGACTGTTGTGGTTCATGGGTTCTGTTCTTTAGAAGTTTTATTCTTTTCAAGGTTTCTTTCTAACCCTGGCTCAGAAAGCTTTCCTTGCCTCTCACTTGTTGATTATGGATTTTGATCAAGACCCAAATTCTTGCAAGGCTGCTTTGTTACAGTGTCTACTATTAAAATTGCTATATAAATAAAAACTCAGGTTAACTCTCTGCAAGCTTCTGTTGCCAAGCTATGTGAAACATCATCAGTTGTTTGTCTGGTGCATCAGTATATTGGTTTGGTAAATATGTCCAGTGCTGTGTTTGCAAGAGATTCAGGCCTGTATCAGCCTCAATAACAATACTTTATATAGGATTGTTAAAGTTCTAGGCACTGTATAAGCTTACATATTTTTAATGTAAAACAAGAAATTCTGTAGCTTGTTTCAATAGACACAACTATACCGGTATAGCGTCATATTACTAGCATAATAATTTCAAATTTCCTTATCATGGCACAGAATATTGTGACGCCCCTAGATTTTTTATACTAAAAATATCAGAATCAGAAAGAATTTTATTTACCAAGTAAGATTTCACTTACAAGGAATTTGTCTTGACTATTTTACAATTAACACAAACAAACTGAAACAAAGCAGTGAATTAGACAGTTACAGGGAAAAAGTAAAAAAAAAAATAAATAAATAAAATAATGTAAGCAGTGTGTACTGTATCATACACACTGCACTAGCTGTGAGGATACAGTGCAGTATTTCAGCAGCATCACTTGCATACTTGCATAAAGATGGATTTCAAAAGACCACTTGGGTAAATGTCCTATTTGTAATTCAACCTGGTGAAATTTGCAACAAAGATCTTACCGATGAATATGAGACATCTCTCGAGAGTGCAGTAAAACCAGACAGGTGGGTTTTAGTCTGTGGGCACACATTTTGCAAATGTTGGAATATTTATTGACAGTGGTGAGGAAATTGATTTGTGTATATCAATAACTTATAAATGTAATAATACTCTTGTTTGCACCAAAGTATCAAAACTTAATAGTTCACAAAGTATAAAGAGTACAAGTGACTGTCATTAGAATCGATGTGTTTCTGTCCAGAAAATCCAGATTACACTTGAATTTCCTTGTTAATGTAATAATTGTATTTTTTTCTCCATAGTCACTTTAATGTTAATATTTTACAGTCTATTAATTTATTAATGTAACAATATTTTAGATAACTAGTACAGTCAAAATAGCATAAATCATCTTTAAAGTGAATGAAGTAAAAGTTAACTGTTCAAAATACTTAAGAATAAATACTCAAATGGTGTATCCACAGGGGATAGATTCCAAGCCCCCCAGCGGATGCCTGAAACCGCAGATAGTAGCGAACACTATATAAAACAGCTAGGTAGTGTATACAGCGTGGATACACATATACAGCATGGACAAAGGGATGATTAACATCCTGAGAGGAACCACACAAGATTTCATCACGTTACTCAGAACAGTGCACAATTTAAATTATGAATGTTTACTGCATTTTTGGAATTTTCTATGTATTTTTTTTTTTCAGAAACTATTCAGTTTGTTCAAAATGTATATTAAAACCCTACTGCTGATGTTATTGCATAGGTATGGTATTGCTGGCAGTACAAACGTGACAGGGGACCAGGTGAAGAAGCTGGATGTCCTTTCCAATGACCTGGTCATTAACATGATCAAATCCTCCTTCACTTCCTGTGTGATGGTCACTGAGGAGAATGATGATGCTCTTATAGTGGAGCAGGACAGCAGGGTATGAGTCGGAGAACAAGGGAAATAGATGATACCTGGTGCTCATGAGATTCTTCATTGCTCAAGCCTAAATATTGACTGAAATATGTCCATGTGTTGTTTCAAAGGGTAAATATGTGGTCTGCTTCGATCCTCTGGATGGATCCTCCAACATTGACTGCCTGGCTTCCATTGGGACCATCTTCGCTATTTATAGAAAGGTATAGTTTGAGTTATTGCAAAGGGTTTGCAACTAGTTTTAGTTGTAATGTATGATTCTCTACTAGAACAGTAATTATTTATCTTATTTGGATTTTTGAAGTTGCTGTAGCATTTTCAAACACAGCACAAGCATCTTGCCGTAAAGTCCTGTTCAGCTGATTCAGTATTTATCCAGTAATATCTATATATATCCAGTTTATTTAGTAAAATATTCTCACACATTGATCTTTCTCAAGTGCACAGATGATGAGCCAAGTAAGAAGGATGCCCTGCAGCCTGGCAGAAACATAGTGGCTGCTGGGTATGCGCTGTACGGCAGTGCCACCATGATGGTGCTCTCAACCGGTCAAGGTGTCAACTGCTTCATGCTGGATCCCGTGAGTAAAAAAAATGTTCTTGAATTTACACTTGATAGTTTAGAAATATTTGTGTTTGAAGAAAATTGTTGGAAGGAAATACAAAGTATCTTAACATGTGGAATGACCTTATTTGGGTGTATTTATCTCTTTCTGTCTGGCAGGCAATTGGGGAGTTCATTCTAGTAAACCGGGATGTGAAAATCAAGAAAAAGGGGAATATTTACAGTCTCAACGAGGGCTATGCTAAGTATTTTGACCCTGCTGTCACTGAGTACCTGCAGAAGAAGAAATTCCCAGAGGTACAGCCCTGCGCCTGGGCACAGAGCTTTAGCAAGCATATAAGCAGATGGTTTGCTTGCAGTGTGTGTGCGCATCCAAACAGAATTCCTAACTACTACGACTTTTGTTACTAGTCTTTCCCTTGTCTATTATTCATCTAAATATCGCATGTTCACTGCACAGAGCAGCAGCTTGATTTCTACCTAATACACATTCTCTTGCAGTTGTAGAAGCAGTAGCAAAAACATGTTTGATGAAAATTTCAAATATGTTCTTTCTCCATCTCTTTTTTTTGTTGGTTGGTTCAGTTTGATGGGGCTGCCATGCCTGCTTTAAAACGCAGCCCAAAACAAGTTCAATACACCAAACATGAACCTTTCAAACCCCTTTACACCAGTCTAACAGAACGACTACTATTGCAAAATGCAATGTAATATTAACTGTGATATAAGTAATACCATGCAATACACCTTAATGAGGTGGTGTTGAAAGTACAGTTTTCTTTGGCAGAAGCTCAAAAGTAGTCCCATGACAAAACTGACCTTGCAATGCTGCAATGTTATGTAGTCTGCTCAGCTAACAGCTCTCTCAAAGTGTTCTACAAGTATAACATCAACTACATGTTTTACAAAGGTTCATTTTTGTTTCGTTTCATCGTTTAAAATGTACTACTAACCCTAAGCTTGTAATCAGCATTTCAGCAGTTTAATGTGGATAAATATCACTTCCTGAAAGTATTAATATTGAACCATTTAACTTCTTACTACTTACTAATCTTGGAATCTTGGCAGTATCCTGAAATCTGGCCTGAATCACATATGACTTTATTTTGCCTTCATTGGTTAGGCCCAGTCTTACATTGCAAGATTTAGTCAATAGGTTGATGCTTTAGTGTTTTCTCAGATATATTACTGTAATGCCAGCATTCACTCTGCAGGTGGCTGATGTGATGATGTAGTTTGTGTATTTTTGCAGGATGGCAGTGCACCCTATGGTGCACGCTACGTGGGCTCCATGGTAGCAGATGTGCATCGGACCCTCGTTTATGGAGGCATTTTCCTCTACCCAGCCAATGTGAAGAGTCCCAAAGGAAAGGTATAGTGAAAGATGACATGCAGGTTTTTATTTCTTCAGAAAGACTTAAAGACTTCCAATCATTATTATGCTTTTACTCTACTTTTATTGCAAGAACGTCACACCCTGTAAAGTCCACAGAATTTTGCCTTCTAGCTGCATCAACAGGACTCTGCCATAAAATCAACATTGGCCTCTGATATGAGATTTGCTTGTGAAATACCTTAAGCAAAGTCTAATCCTTGGTCAGCTGACTCTGGATACTGAGGTTGTTAGATTGTTGTAATCACAAAAATATTATCAGGTTTTACCTTCTGAGAGAGCTCTGAGAATCTGTCAACATCTTTTATCATAATTTTATGATAATATTTCTTCATATTATCAAAAAGTTATGATAAAACCTTTATTAACAACTTTTTATTAAAAGAATTATAAGAATTATTTGATTTTCTGTGCGGTAGCTCCGACTCTTGTATGAGTGCAACCCCATGGCCTTCATCATGGAGCAGGCCGGTGGAATGGCCACCACAGGATCCATGAACGTGTTGGACATCCAGCCCGAGAGCATCCATCAGAGGACCCCGGTGGTCCTGGGATCCCCGGATGATATTCAAGAGTATATCTCCATCTACCAGAAACATCACAAGTGACCAAATCTTAAAACCAAAAGCCTACTAAGAGAACAAACATCAAATTCCAGTCATTGTTATCTGAGTTAATGTCTAAAAAAATAAACACAGAAGTTTACCACATGCTTACCAAATAATCACACTCACGTTCTGTAAATTTTGCTTGTCCCCCTTATTTGCATCATTGTCACGTTTGCACTCACTGGAAAATGTTTACACAAAGACTCATTTTGTACAAAAGTCACAAATCTGTGATTTAGTAATACTGCAGTAGGTATTGAATACCGTGTTGCTGATAGAGATAGCAGCACGTTGGAACAGTTCCCTTGACCATGTTTTATATCTATGCAATAAAAATGAAGTGCCTTTTTTATTGTGAAGGAAAATAATAAATTCAGCTGTGCCAAAACAGTCGACTAAAGTTTGTTACATTGTGTTTAAGGTTTTTACACCATAATGAGTTTGTGTTTATAATGAAATAAGAAGAGTAGCTATTATAGAGAGGAATGAACAAACAAAACAAATGCATATGTTGCAGTTCAGGTAAGCAGATTACAGCAAGATCCTTTACTGTTATGTGAACAAATTTGAGAGTGGAACTTGACTGAGCTCTCTGCAAACACAACATTTTCTGGAAAGGTCAAAAAAGTGGAGGCTTCTGACATTTATGAATTTTGCTCTTGATGAGTTTCTATAGTTAAAAAAAAATCTAATAAAAAATTAGGATGAATAAATTAATGAAAGTTAAACTCTAATCCAGCATTCCTAACAATTATATTCCTAACTTTGCCACATAGAAGCTCATGACATTTTTGGATTTTATGCTCATTCTATGTTAATACTTTAAAGTGTAGGCACTCAAGTAATTGACTGTAACAAGAATTATCATCTAAACTTATTTCAATGAGAAGAAGCCCTCTTCTGTAGTTTGCCAAGTTCACAAGTCACTCTTTTGTCACTTGATACCTCTCACAAATATAGCCCGTGGCTTTTACCCGTGACTTTTACCCGTGCCCTGCATATGTTAAAATTCAACTCCAGACTGCAGTTCTCTTCCATCCTTAACTCAGTTTAACAACTGAAAAACAGCAACATGTCAGATCAATCTGCTTTTGACACAGATGTGTGGACTCTCACACGGTTTGTCATGGAGACGGGGAGACAAGCCAAGGGTGCGACTGGAGAACTTACCCAGCTTATCAACTCCATGCTAACAGCTATCAAAGCAATTTCATCTGCTGTGAGGAAAGCTGGACTCGCTCACCTGTAAGTCCCAGTTTGATGTTCTATGATTGCAGTGGGAAGAGGAATGGGAGGGTTGGATGATGTCAAATTTGTGCCAAAGGTGTGTTTCAGGGAAAAATCCTACCTCAAATCTAGTCAATTAGGCAAGATGTTTTGGGTGTGCAGATTTTGTTTCTTTAATTGTGCACTGAAGCTTTAATGCTGATTTAGTGAACAAGAAATGGAAGCCTATGGCCGTCAAATAGCATCATGCACATGTATGCCAAAATCATTACACTCTTTTCTTAAGGGAGAGCATTTGGCTAGGCAACAGGTTATCATTTGTACACACACAATTTCAGCACATAACAAAATAACTCCAAATGCAATGTTTTAGATTTCTAAATACAGTTAAAATTTATGACAGCTTTTGTGTGCAAATCCATAAATTCAGTAAATTACTGGCTTGTGGTGGTGACAGCTCCAGAATTTAAGAGATCCAAGAGAAAAGTGGGATTAGTTTTTTTTTTTTTTTTGCTGAACAGGCAAGGTATTTTATATGGTCAGTGTTTGTTCTACCTAGTTAGCTTCTTGGACACTTTCTAATGCTACTTGTTTCTCTTCTTTTTAGCGTTTACCCACTACAGTTACAGAACGTTCTCCTATGATGCTTATACGATGATAGTACCATGGTTTGACCAAGTATACCATGTTGTTCCTCAATGCCATAGAACCATGCGGACCATGGTGTTGTCAGGTACTTTACCCAAAAACCGAGGGGTACCATTAAAATTATATCCATAGAAATCTACATTGTCCCTCAGCATGAATTAATTCATTGATCTTGAAGCACATGCATGAGATGTATGCAAAATAAACATCAAATGTTTTTTTATTGTTGCCAGGGAATTATGCAGATCAATCATGCAGATAGCAGATTTATTAGATTTACTTGCCAATCTTAGATAATGTCAGCCTGTATTTCACCTAGTATTCACTAAATCTGACAGCCACATTCCTGTGCACAAAAACCAATCTATTTTCAGTCCTGTGATAAGGAGGAGACATTGATAACAAGCGAGCCAAACAAGCTGCAATGTCTGTGAAAAAACCTGTCAGAACATTTCTAATGTGCCAAAAGGAGTGCTGCAGATTTAGAAATTAGAGCACCTCACAAGAAGAGACAGCACTACTGGCAATACTGGAGCTACCTGTTTCTTTGGACAAGGGAGAAAATTTCTTCAGCCTGTCTCTTTACGAGGCTGTAGTCCTAGTGGATCTGCTTACATATGTTCACTCTGCAGTCAGGTGCTAATCTTAATAAAAATAAAAAGGAATAGGTTTTCCTTAAAAAAATATTTATACAAGAGGTTGCGACAGCAATAGTCATGGATTAGGGTTAAAAAAAAGATATATTAAAGAATATTAAAAATATTAAAGAATCAAAATTGCCTCTTGAAGCATGAAGCAAATTACTCTTGAGTATGCCTCTGGAAATTTATTTTCATGCTTTATGTTCAGAAAATTGATAATGAGTTTAATAACAATATCTCCCTTAAATACATCATAAAAATGATGTATTTAAGAATATATGATATATGATCATCTTAAAATGAGTAAGAACAAGTAAAACAGTGATGGAGGTACTGTGCTTGATAAAAACTCTTTTATTCAACTCATCTGTGTCCATCTTGTCTTCTGCTGTTATATTTCAAGCTGTCTTTACTTCTTATCTAAGCATGCCTAAATCTCATTTGCCATTTGGCTGTTGCCTTGTCCACCATGCTGCATGACCTTTGGTGTGCCCTTTCAAAGAAGAAACTCACCTAATAGCCTTCCATTCTACCAAAAGTCGCTATTACTTGCTTCCTTGCAAGATTGCAGAGAAGCCTAGATGACGGTGTTGTGCGCAATATCATTTCTGAGTGACTGGTGAACATAGAAAATGTTCATGTATGCCATTATGAATTCTGAAGATAAAGATGTTGGTACAAAATCTATCAAATTCACCCCCTGGATTACTCTATTTAATCGTTTTAAAAATAGCCATAGCCTTTTTATTTGACCCATTGTACGATAGCTGAGATCTCTGACCTTTGTAACTGAGAAACACTACTTAAAGGCACAATAAATGTATGTTGTTTTTAGAAGTAGTTAAAATGGTTGTTTCCCATGAAGACTGGAAACAGAATTTCTCCAATGGGGTAATATGGTGATTCAAGAATTCAAGAATATTCAAGAATATTGTCTTCATTGATTATTTTGACTAGATGAAGATCAGATCATATTTTCGTATCCATTCCGGTAGTAATAAAGATCATTTCATATTTGCTACTAGGAAACTGTAAGTAAACATGTTCACTATAAGCCTGGAGAAGGTACAGAAAGGAAAGAAGGAAAAATCTTTACCAAACTGGACAGCTATCACTTTATCCTGGTCAAGGTTGTGGTGGATCTGGAGCCTATCCCAGGAACATAGTGTGAGGAGCGAATGCACCCTGGATGCAATACAAGTACATTCACCCCTACTGGCAAGTGACTGTAGCCTTTCCACCTACCTGCTTGTTTTTGGGAGGTGGGAGAAAACCATAGAACCCACACGGACATGGGGAAAACATGCAAAACTCAACATAGACAGTACCTTCTATCTGCTGTAGCACATTACTGTGTCCTCTGGAAATGATTAAATTAAATTAAAGAATTCATACCTCCACAAATCCCTGTATCCCTCTCCATCCTTGCATCCAGTTGGTTTATGATACAGATATAAGTATATTCCTGTAAATTCATTGGACTGTTGTAATTGTTATGTTGTTTTTGTCAAATTCCTCATAAGTGAGTCTTGTTTGGCTGATAAAACTGGCCCTGATTCTTATTATGGTTATTGTGATTCTAAAGACACCGGAAAAAAGTTACCCATGTGTTCTTTCTGTATTTCTGTATATTTCAGTCAGGGCATCGCTGGGCACATTAACGTCACCGGTGATGAGGTGAAAAAGCTGGATGTGCTGTCCAATGATCTGGTCATCAACATGCTGCAGGCCTCTTACAGCACCTGTGTCCTCGTCTCTGAGGAGAACAAAGAAGCCATTATCACCTCCGCAGAGAAACGGGTAGGTTCCACTGTGTGCATGAATGACATAGTGCTTGCAATGTGACTAAATTCATGGTTCTTTTTTTTTTACTTCTCTCTCTTGTTGTTTAAAATCACACAAAATGTGATAGCTGAACAAAAGCTGTACAGTCTGCCATACTACTAGGTGACAGTAGACTGGTCCCCGCCACTAGTTCGCGCCACTTTAATTAGCAAATTCCATCCAACAGCTAAATACGAACACTCCTAAACACATGTTTGAGATTTTGTTTGGTATCAGCTGGTATTTTGGGTCTGGTTTTGAAGTGGCAGATTTGGCAACCCTGTTACTGACCAAATGTGACCATTCGAGATGTGACCTCGATCTGCTGTGTGTCTAGAGTCTGAGTATCTCACTGCAAAGAATTCCCCAACCACAACCTACAGCCCATATGAACAAATGGTCAGCTAACCCAGCCCGTAGGATACATATTTACCTTTTCAATTTTATGAAACAAGAAAATTCTGTAATACAGCTCCATAGCATAGCTAGTGGTTATGTAATCGCTAGCACAAAATAATGTGGCCATCATGGCATTAGTTATATGAAATTGCAGCCAGTGCAAAATGGCAAAATTCCAATGCTATAAAGAATTCAGCAACCACGACAAATGACACATATGACGGAGTGGTCAGCTAAGCTAGCCTAAATGGAACATGCTAATGTTAGCATCTTTGCATGTGTGGAATGCTAGCGCAGTGGAAAGAATTATAAGTCTGGAAAAGTGAATTCAATTTTAAATATATGTAGTTCTACCAGTAGTCCAATTATATTACAACTAAGTTTGTTTGTTTTTTAGAGTGTTTTAATATTATTACTTGAGAGAGATGAAGGCATGTGTACACTCAGCATGCACAGCTTGCTCTGCTGCTTTTGCAGAATTCTCTGTCCTATATAAGCATTAACAGGAGCCGAACAGTAGATGGTGCACTATTTGCTGGAATTGCACAAAACTACATTATATACAGTACAAGTAATTTTTTACTCTGTTACAGAGACACATGAATGTAATGAATGTAGGTGTGAAATGGCTCTCCATCTTGGCTGTCCACTTGGGATCAGATCACTCAGATGTTAATACTGATCAGGGCCTCAATGGGCTCTGTTTTGAGTGTTTTCTAAAAGGTAAACCTTTGTAGCTTTAAGGGTTTACCTTGAGGACAAACTGAAGAACTCTTTTAGGCTGCTAGAGCAAACCTTTAGATAGTAACTGCACCACTATCCTGCAGCCAGGATCCCCTTTTACTTTAAAATAAATTTCATATTTCTCAACACAATCCATCTAATCGAATATTAGGCTTTTTATTTAAATATATACTATATGTGGCTATTTATTGTAACCATAGATCTTTTTGTTCCTGAACTTTGCACTGAGAGAGTATATTAGATCCAGGTTGACATTATTTAGAGGCCTATTTGTTTTTGAATGACTGAGGTTTGGATTAAACACATTCAAGTGACCGGTCTGATTTCTTGTCTTGCTAGTAAATAAGAACTCAATAATAAATATAATAACTTTGATAAAAGTGGGTTGTGATGACCAACCACTGTAAAAAGAAGAAGAAGAAGAGCCACTGAAAGAACCACTAATCTACAATATTGTGGAAGAATGGGGCTTTGGATGGAGCTAAATGTTTTTAGCAATACATGTTAAGAGGGGAACAAGGGTGTGGAGTTACGATTTGGCGGCATCTACTGTTACAAAAACAAAACTGCATTAAAAATGCCTTGCAGGGTGTTTTTTTTTTTTTTTTTAAAGTAAAGTTGGTTAGTTGGTTGGTTGGAGTTTGATCCCAGATGATGTATGATGTATGTTGCAACTCCACTCCAACTCCTGCTTGCAGGGTAAATACGTGGTGTGTTTTGATCCACTGGATGGCTCCTCCAACATCGACTGCTTGGCACCTATAGGCACCATCTTTGCCATCTACAGGAAGGTGAGTTATAACCAATTGTAACAGAGTGGACAAACAAACATCAATGCCATAATTCCTAAACTATACCTTGATTAAATTCTTTATAATATCTGATGGCATGTCTCTATGATGTTTCTCGATGTGTTCTGGTGCTTGACATAATTTTCTATGGCTCAATTTCAGTTCACAGAGTGACGAACACAAGTACATCGAATTATGTAAAACTTTTCTCGATCATACACAAATGTCAAAGATACATGGGCTAGTGTGCTGTCAGAGGAATTTTGTTCTTTGCTGTCTTGCTATTAAGAAAAACCTGAGAGCTGAACTTCTGGAAAATACCTGCAGACCAATATGTAAAATATAATAATTGTATTAAATCAATTTCCTGTTATGTTAAAGATATGTCAGATTAAGTTCCCAAATTCAAAACTAGTGGGTGGACAAACGTGTAACAACATATTAATATCATAGGCTCATTAGAGAGTCAGGCCACCCATTGCCTCAAAAGCAGCTTTAATCCTTTTTGGAATGCAGACATACAGTACAAGTCCTGAACGGTTTGTGTTGGGATCTGGGATAAAGGTTCGGTGATGTGGTGATTGGGGAAGCCATAAAAGGCAGTTGAAACTGACTTGGTGTTTTTGACACTGCTCTTGGATAATTCTAGCTGTATGTATGAAAGGATTATTCTGGGGGCATTATCTGGGGGCATTCTGGGGGCATTATCAAGAAAGAACATTTGCACCATAGGGTGCATCAGGTCCTATTAATTTGCCACATATGTGTTGGCTGGTATACAACCATCAAAGCAATCACTGGACCTAATGTTTTCCATGAGACGGCTGTCTGTACTGTTACGGATCCCCCGCTGTGCTGAAGCAGTTGGCAGCAGACACTATGGGCTGAAGGAATTCTTTGGCTTCCTCCAAACGTAAATCCATCCAGATGTAGGAAGTATGGAGATAGTTGAATCATCAGACCACTTTACTTTTTCGCATTGTTAAGGTTTTTTTTCATCTTCACGTATTGGGCTTTAAGGCCCCTTTGTGATAGTGTCACAGTGTAATTGTCACAAATTGACTGATGCCATTTGGCCATGTTTGACATAAGCTGCCATAAGTCTACTGTTTTCCCTTGAAACAGTGAATAATCTTCAGTAAATACTAACAGTAAATAAAAGGGTGGAACAGTGGTGCAGCACGTAATGTTACCACCTCACAGCTCCAGGGAAACTGGTTGGATCCTGAGCTCAGGTTTCTGTCTGTGTGGAGTATGTGTTTCCTCTGGATACTCCGGTTTCTTCCCACCTCCCAAATACATGCCAGTAGGTGGATTGACTACTCTAAATTACACCTAGCAGTGAATGTGTGTGTGCATGGTGCCTTGCTATGGGCTGGTGTCCCATCCAGGGTGTATTCCCACCCCATGCCCTGCGTTCCTGGGACAGGCTCCCTGAACATGGATGACTGGCCTCTTTGTAATATGTTAGCTGCTTCATTTTTCTTTGAAATCAGAGTGCTATATCACATCTCTTTAGAGCTCATACATGCTGTTATTTGGCAGTCAACCTAATAAATTATGTGTGCAGCTGTTTATTGTAATTTTGGCTAACTTGCTTCAAAGTTAGTGTTATTTTTGTCCACACACACACCACATAATTCTGTCTAAAAATATTCACTAGGTGGTGTTGTAACACAAGAGGTGTTTTTGATACATGGAAAAGATGGTTGTTTTTTTTCCAGAGGAAAGCACACTGACCTACAGTATATATGCGTGTGAATTAACACACAGCCAACAAATCATCCATATTGTATGATCTCATATAACTGTTAAATCACTCAGTCTGGTTATTTTTGTTGGTTAATGTCCCATTAATTGCACCTACTTCATTTACACTATGTGATGTAAAGACTATAGAGATTTTTCTGTCCCTTGGTCTTCTTCTCCCAGGTTTCAGAAGGTGAGCCAACAGAGAAGGATGCTTTCCAACCAGGCAATCAAATCGTGTGTGCCGGTTATGCACTGTACGGCAGTGCCACTATAGTGGCTCTCAGTACTGGAGCTGGACTCAACTTCTTCATGTTAGATCCAGTGAGTACCAGCAAGACAATTGTAGCATTTATTTCAAATTGAAAAATACCTAGAGCTATCTTCCTCGTTCACTGAGTCACATGTTATCTCACAAGAGAAAAAAATGGATACAGGCAATTTGTGCTTCAGCTGATATTCAGATCTTCTGATATATTTGATTATTAAAAAGAAAGAGGTTGTTTATAGCTTGAGTTAGATTTTTACTGATTTACTGCTACTTCATTAAAGCTTGACTATAGGTATATATATATATGAGTATATAATATTATGCACCTGTAAAGAAAAATTCAGAGCTTTATCTATGGAAATAGTCACGTGAAACCCTTTCATATGCTCATTTTTTATGCTCATATGCCCATATTGTGTTGTATATTAATGATCGCAAGTCCTATGGTCACTAAACCTGTCAGAGTGATAGTATATTTTTCCACACTGAATGTTTTCATGATGTCTCCTGTCTCCTGATCCATCAAATAATGCATCAGAACTAAGATTAGTTTTTAGTATTTCATGTGCAAATGGATTTAAGAGCCAGGTCAGGAATTTTTAGGTCAGCACCTCGATGTAGTTTCTGAGATTAAAAAAACAAGGAATAATGCAGTTCTCCAACCGATCATGGCAAGTTTTTGGTCTCTGTTCAGCTGTCAGTCATGTCAGGTGTTCTAGCCTAGACAGTAATGTTTTGGAGGTGTGTTTTTGGGAAGGAAGGAAGGAAGGGTATTTTGAGTTTGCTCACTTCACCTAATTTCTGCCAGTGCAAGTCACTGACCAAAAACTCTCTGTCTTTCAGCTCCTGACACTTGGTTTCTATCTAAAATAATATGGCACACAGCTAAAGTGGTGCTGAACTTGAACCAGCCCTCATTTTCATTTGTGGTTTAATGCTGCTCAGTATTTTATTTTCACTTCTTAATTAATTGGTTGAGAGCTACTTTCAGAGGACAGTACTGAATATCTTCTGTTGCAAATGTACACTCGCTTCCCCTTTACCTCCCACATATTGTATGTTTCAGTTTAAAGTGAAAAAGAATGCACAGGTATAAACATTGTTCTGTTCTTTCAGGCCATAGGTGAGTTCATCCTAACAGACAGAAACGTGAAGATCAAGAAGAAGGGGAAGACCTACAGCTTAAACGAAGGCTATGCCAAGTACTTCGATCCTGCAGTGACCGAGTACATAAAACACAAGAAATTTCCTGAGGTAGGAGTAAACCCAGGGCCAGATTTCTGAATGCTCATGTTCTCTACTGTTTAGCAATGTCCCTTTGACCAAGGTCCTTCAGTTCAATTTTAGATAGATAGATAGATAGATAGATAGATTTAATCCTCAAGGGGAAATGTGGGTGCTACAGCAGCAAAGGACACTGACGTACTACACAAAGGTATAACATTCAGCAAATATTAATAATTAACACAGTAGAAAGAGACACCAGTAATTATGTGCAAAAATCCAAAGTGCAGAAGGACAGCATTAGAATAACAATAACAAAAAATAGTTGCAAAACTACAACAAGGTATGGAATAGCAGAAGATATTCATTCATTCATTCATTCATTCATACAACAAGCAAGTGATGGTGATCCATGTATGCACTGTATGTATGTGTATGTATGTGTATGTGTGTATATGAATAAATTCTATCCAGTTCTGTCCAAGCAATAAAATGGACATTTATTCTAAAATAGCCAAAAAAGATTGACAGCAAAATGAAGAGTATTTGTAAAAATAGTGACATGGCAACTTTCTGTATGCTTAGGGATTCTTCTGATGGCAGATGTGAGTATAAGAGCTGGAGATCATGTGGCAAGGACTGAAATTACTTGTTTGTTTCACCTTTACAACAACTAGACAGTTTTATTACTGTTATTTTAATTGTAATGTGTTACTTTTAGCACGAAATAACCTGAATAATAATAATAGTTTTTTTAATACATGATATTTGAAATAAAAGGGGTCATTTGATTTGAACAAAAAACAAAGGTCCGTTTTCAGCAGTGCACAATAATGGTTCTTCATTAGTCCACCTAATGGACTCCACCAATTACTATTGTTAAGCACTATTTATTATTTATGTTCATAACACATCAAGACAAATACAGGGAATAAACTGGTCGTGTCCATTTGCAAATCTGTGTCCTTGACCCAGACAGCTAGTGGACATGTGAGGACACAGTTTCCTCTGTGCCTGACAGTTTCCTGCATCAGCTGACGCTCAGTCAGCACTGATAGACCACCCGAGAGTGCTGATGTAAAGTTTACCCCACAGGTTACAACATGTTAACTGCGTCAGTATGCAATTGATAGAATCAGCAGCATAAGCACACTACTCACATGATGATACAGGCTCCTCAGAAAAAAAAAAAAAAAAAATGCTGTATGTGGATGTTATATAGTTTACCAGCTGCCAGCTCATGAAATTGTGGATTATTAATGATTAAGTGGCATTGCTAGCTTACATTTGAACTTTGTTAGCCTCTCCTCCTTAACAACTCATTCAGGATTAAGCCACAGCTGGAATTTATGCTGAATGTCAAGATACTCTTCATACATATTCCTTATCTCCATATATTAGTCTGCTATTAAAACAGATTCTAACATTTAATTTTTAACTGTTGATGTTGGAACTTGTTTCCAGGATTGTGGTAACCTTAGAGCTCAGTATTCACTTGTGTGTGTGTGTGTATGTGTGTGTAAAGGAAAGTCAGGTGCCCCTTAGTCATGATATAGCAGAAATGAGATGGTAGAAAAGTATGTCGATTTGTGCAAACATGTTATGTCACAAACACACCCATGCACGCGCACACACACACACACACACACACACACTCACATTATCTTTGTAAGGACCTTCAACTGATGTCCCCACAAGGTCAAAACTGTCAGATATTCCTGTCTTAATATACACAACATTAATATATAAAAACATGACCAACCTCTGCCCCCCCACCCCCCAAAACACACACACACACACACACACACACACACACACACACAGACACACACAGCTATGTTGAAAAGTGATGTAGAAAGATTTCAGATCTTGACTTCTCTTCCAGTATGAACTTTGATCATGATTAGTGTTTGTCTGTGATTCACCATCAGCCTGTCTGTATCGAAACTTAATAAGAAACTTATTAAGTTGCTAAGCATTTTTTTCACCCTGCTATTTCTTTGACTAAGATTAGCAGTCTTCCAATGTTCACGGGCTTTTAATTCAATTATAATTATAATTCAGTTCAATCCTGTTTAAGTCTTAACATTATCAAGAAAGCTCACCTAATTGGCCACAAGCTCACTATTTCAAATATCCCCACTGTAAATGAAAGAAAACATTGACACTTTTAAAAAGAATTTAAAAAGATTTTAAAAAGAACATTGTCTAAGTGTCTGACAATAATGCTCAGTTTGCACCCTAGCTGATCAACCCTAAAAAACTATAAATACACTTTACCTTGAAATATAATAATGAAAATATTTCAAAATTATCTTTTTTGTTCATTAATGGTTACTTTGAACGTACCACACTGTTACCCAATTTCTAAATTAAAAGTAAATTATTGATTCCCAAAATTAATTTTTAAGTAAGTCATTAGAACATCCTTAATGTACTCATGACCATGAACTCATATTTAATGTACTCATTCGCATGAATGCTACAACATTGTGTATTTGCTTATTCTTTGTTAAAAATAAATAAATAAATAAACTCTCAACCATGTTATTAATTTAACAGCATGTTACTTATTTTAACAGCCAGGATCAGCAGAAAAATTAGACTATTGCCTGAGATGGGTTAACACATTTTTAAAAAATGGTTAAATACATGTTTTCTGAGATTCAATGTTGAAAAATGACTTTTAAAAAGTTTAATTTATAAGCCTTTCAAGGTCAAATGGCACTTTGATTGCAAAATCACCCTTATAGCTATATATATGCTACAAGTCAGACAATTAAGAAGCTACATCTTTTTGATAAACAAAAGGCTAACATTGGTTGTTTTATTCATTGTTTTATTAAACATTTAAACACAACATTTACGATGAACCATGTAATTTAATGTTGCAATCATAGATGTCTTTTCATACCATCCTAGAAAATGTGAAGTTTAAAGCATATACTTTGATGTACCAAAACAACATTCATTGGGTTGTAATATACAGGAATAGTCACATTTCACTTCCTCATGAGAACCCTGTGCAGAAATGAAACCTGTGTTTAATTATAGTATGTTCAGTGGTTTAAGATGTTGTATCACAGGCTTGCAGATGACACAAATTACACCAAGCCTGCAAATTCATGAGCTGGCATCTCGGAAACTCTTAACATTCTGGATGTAGTAATAGTGCTGCAGCCCTGACATTGCATTCTTGGAATGCGCTGTTATGACTATGGGTTATGTTGCAATAAAACTGAGATGCACTGAGAAAACACATACTTTATCTGTACAGTAAATACAGTAAATATGGTTGTATCTTGCAGGATGGCAGTGCTCCATATGGTGCCAGATACGTGGGCTCCATGGTTTCAGATGTGCATCGTACCATTGCTTATGGCGGCATCTTCTTGTACCCTGCCAACGAGAAGAGCCCTAAAGGAAAGGTGCGTTATTTAGCATGGCAATTTATTTACAGCACTTGTGAGAGAAAGCCAAAGATTGCATTGATGTTTCTGTGCTGAAACAAGTGAAGCATCTAAAGGCCAGACACTAGAGCGTAGGCACTAAGAACATAAACAGGATGTGCCTCTGTTTCTGCATTCTGTAGTTTGCCGAAAGGAACTCACTGTGTCACTTTGGACAGACGCCAATTTAAATTACAAACCAAGAAGAACACAGAACGTCAGCTGATCATTCACTCCATTTTTCAGTCGAAGTTGTAGTGGCTATGTCTCCAAATTTTAGTACAGCTACCCTGTTAGAAAATGAGTGCTGGCCCAATGCTGGTTCACATTTATTTCTACATCTGGCCAACATATTGCATTGGAATGATGGTGATGAACTCTACTGAATTGGATTGAACACAACTACAACCATGGCATGGTAAGCCATTATTTTAGAGTAGCGCTTACAGCTGGGTCAATTTCGACCCAAAATTGAAAAGCCACACAAGCCTATATTATTACCTGAATTACAATTCCCATGTATCTTTGGGGATCTAAAAAAGAACAGCAATAGCTTAATAGCTTTCCAATTTCTTCAACTTCCTTGCAATAAATTGCTTCAAATATGCATTATTTAAAAAGTGAAAATAAAATGTTCATTGTCTCCCCAATCTGGAAATTTCATGTCCAACATATTCATTGTATTCACATTCATTATTATTATCGTTTATAATTATTGCTAGTTAGCCTTTGGCTATGTGTAGGTTTGTATTTTGCATTGTACAAATGTAAATAAGCCAAGGTTCAAAATCTGAATACAGTCCTCTCCAGAACTATTGGAAAGGCAAGGACAATTCTTTTGTTTTTGCTATACACTGAAGACATTTGGGTTCGAGATCAAAAGATGAATATGAGACGATAGATCAGAATTTCAGCTTTCATTTCTTGATATTTACAGCTAAATGTGTTAAACAACTTAAAACATGGCCTTTTGTTTGAACCCATCCATTTTTCAAGTGATCAAAAATATTGGAACATATGACTGACAGTTGTTTCTTATTGCCCGGGTGTGCCCTGGTCGATTGATTGTTTAAACAATTAACAGCTCTGAATAGCTACTCTTGGTTTGAACCCTGGGTTTCACCTGTGAAGACTGCATTTGTTGTTAAAGAGGATAAACCAACATGAAGACCACAGAGCTGTCTATGGGAGAAAAGCAAGCCAGTTTGAAGCTGAGAAAAGAGGAAAAATCGAAACCATTGCACAAGCATTGGGCATAGCCAATACAACAATTTGGAATGTCCTGAAAAAGAAAGAAACCACTGATGTACTAACGACCGTCGACATCGAACAGGTCGGCCAAAAAAAAAGCATTTGATGACAGAAACATTGTGACAGCTGTGAAGAAAAACCCAAAAACAACAGTCAGTAACATCACCAACAACCTCCAAAGGGCAGAGGTGAAAGTATCACAATCCACCTTTCAAAGAAGACTTTGAGAGCAGAAATATACAGTGGGTCGCCGACTTGATGCAGTTATCAAACCCAAACCCAAATGTCTTCAGTGTATAGCAAAAACAAAAGAATTGGCCTTGCTGTTCCAATACTTTCAGAAAGGACTTCATCATTATCTGCACTGACAGATTAGGCAATCTTTGTGAAATGTAAATATTTAACTCTATGTTGAATGTCGAAGCTCAGTTGTGTGCAGTGTTCTACTGAATCAGTCCATAGATTAGCTCACGGTCAGCAAATCAGGATGTTTGCGTTCTGACTGTAAAACACTATAAGGATAGAAGAGATCTCACTTTTTGGGTGATGTGTTTCATAATACATCAATGAGCAGTGGCTGAAACAAACATTGTAGGACTGGTGTGATCTGCCTGTTATCTGTGACCCAGATCTGCTCCTGTCAGCAGGTACAGGCAGTCTTTTCTAGTATCATGTTGTTGTGAGAAAACTGGAGACAAACTTTCAGCAGAAAGAGAGAAAAAAAAACATTTGTAGTTCATCTGAGACTGTAGTAAAAGCCTATGTGGCATTGCTAGCCTTTAAGATCCAATTTGGTTACAAAAGAAGGTCTCAAGAGAAGAAATCCTTTCAAATGTTTGCAAGCTATCAAAATAGGGATTGTATGGCAACTGCACTGACGAAAAGGTTGTAAGTTTCTGTTAAACCTGACAGAAAAACAGTTCTGAAACTTTGCATGACTGAAACTGACATGCCAAACTGACTAGCCTCAATGAAAAGCAGTTTACAGACTGAACACAAATTAAATGTCAAACATCATATGTATGTAGCATAATACATTATTTAATGTTATTAATGCCAAGAAAATTGGACTAGGAACATGACATGCATCGAAAATGCTCTCATGTCCTTCTACACATTCTTAAAAAGCTAGCAGGCAAATTAGCTGCTAGTAAACTAGCTTGTATGTGTCATAGGTAGATACAAGTGGGACTGTAGTACCTAAATCTGTATTTTCTGTAAAATTTGTGCTTCTATATTTTCAACTTGGCACAACCTGTCAATACAATCATCATTTTGTCCATCAATACCATTAGTTACTTTAGCTAGCTAGCTTAGCGGAGAGATTCTGTGGTTTCTGATTGCCACTCCCATAATTTGTACCATTCTTATAATGTGCATATCAGACATGACATCAAAGATTATGCCTAAGGCTCACTGAATCAATACTAAATGTAAATTTAGGTCTATATCAACAAATTTGACTCAAACATCAATCTAAATAAGCAATCAAAAAGGAGTTACCATGTAAAAATCACATTATAATACTTAAAGTTAGGTCAGTAAACTTAGTGTGTCCTTTTGAAGGAAGTGAAATAAGGTTTGCAGATTAGTCTTGGGCTGAAGTGTACATGTGTTAAACGTCCTCCATCTCTCCCTCTCGGTGTAGCTACGGCTGCTGTACGAGTGTAACCCCATTGCCTTCCTAGTGGAGCAGGCTGGAGGAATAGCCACCACAGGCACGCAGAGAGTCCTGGACGTAAAGCCCGAGTCTGTGCATCAGAGGATTCCATTCGTAGTGGGGTCTCCGGATGATGTGGAGGAATACCTGTCCTTTGTCAAAAAATATCAGAAATAGAGTTTTCCCTATACATATCTGGTCTGTTCACTGCAGACTAATGAGCAGTTTAGCTATGTTTATTTCTGATGTGAATTACATCCTGCCAGTAAACAGGCATGCACCAACGGGTGAACATGTGAATCTCATCACACACGGAAATTACGCCTTAATTTGTAGTCTAAAAAGCCCTAGGCTCTGTAACAATCTAGAAAACATGGTTTAATATTAGTGCTAGTATTAGTGACTTATTTCATTAATTGTAACCTCCAGAGTCTACATGTCATTTTTGAAGTATTTGACTGCAGTCATCTCAAAATTTGAACCTTATTCATCATATTCAATCATCTAACTCAGTCATCACTTCCCTTCAGTTTCCAGAGTACAGCCTCAGGCAGTGTTCCCACCCTGCCTTGGGTCTCTAGAATGTTGTGGTTGGTGTTGTTGGCTTTATTTATCAAGTTCATCATGAGGTTGTTTATCAACTCTCCTTTTCCTGGATCTTCAACTGTTTTGTCCAGATTCACTAACCCCAAAATACGCTGGCTGTATGTAATGAGTGCTGGCTACATTGTAATGTAGCATATGCTGTATGTTAAAACAATACACTGATAATATGCTGTACACTGCAACATTGTCATTTGTTACACAGCACTGCACTAAACAGGACAATAATCTACAAAAATTCAGGGTCAACATACACTGTCATTTTTTTCAGGTAAATCTACCATGTCACATAGGTATAAATGAAAGTGATCAGAGTTTTAAAAAAATAAATATTCTTGAAGCTCCCTTGTGGTGATATGTGGATGAAAAATTGGGGGGGGGGGGGGGAAGAAAATTTTTTTTTTTTTTTTTAAGCAAGCCAGGGGGAAGAAGAAAAGGAACCATAAGAGGAGCAAGAAGAAAAGGGGCAAAAAAGAGAAAGGAGCACAAGAGAATAATCCCAATAAAAATGATATTAAATTGTAGGGTGTCATTTCAAGTACTGGAATTGTAAGTCATTCTGTTCATTTAGAATTTAAAAACAAGTAAAATGGTATACAAGCTTGGCTTGTACTGGAGGCCGTTTACTTTAGATAAAATGTTAAAGCCAAAAATCAAAAGTTCATAACCGTTTGTTTTTTGAGCAACAGCACCAAATGGGGAGGGTCATGTTCCTTCCCTCAGACACTGCATACTAATCTTCCTGTTTCCCAAATTTCTTGGCTTAAATGAACAGAGTCAGGACAAACAAATTAAGGAAAAAAAATAATTTAGGTAGCTACTGTACATGTTCATAATCAAAAGCAAATCTTTAACTATCACATAATTAATTTACAAGGCAGATCAATGTACAAGCAAACATATCCACTTCAAGAAAAGTACCACCATGGAATTAGTTCCAGTAGAAGGTTTAATTGCTTGATTTACACAGGATGTAAATAAAACAACTGGATACTGCCTATTGCACATGTTGCACTTGTTTGGTTTAAGTGATCATGAAACTAGAAAGAAAGAAAGAGGAAAAAAAAAAAAAAAAAAAAAAAAAAAAAAAAAAAAAAAAAAAAAAAGAGAGAAAAGAAAGGCATTTACATTTTGGCAAGCAACACTGATTTATATTTACAATAAGCAATAAAAAAAAAAAAAAAAAAGTAATAAAAAGAACCTACTTAAAACAATTGCATAAAATGTCTAAAACAGTGTTCCATGTAAAACCAGAAGCCTATACAGTCCTGTTCTATAAGCTTTCATTCACACACTAACATAATTAGGGATGAATACTTTCCCTTTTATCACAATTAACTAGCTCTTCACTGCACTGCTGCTGTGAGTCACAACACCAGTGAAGACACTTCATGGTAGTGAACTACTGAACAGATTGAGACAAGGCCTTCTGAAAGCCTTGCTGGAGGTTTTTCTTAGACCAGTGGGTAGCTGGCTGCTGTAGCAATACCACAGTGGTTGTGTCTGTCTTTGGCCATGTAGATGTAGCCTTTGTCACCCCAATTTTCACTCCAGCTGTAAACAGAACAAAGACATGAAGAATTAGGTGCATGCAAAATGGAAATAAGACAAGGGGGGGGGGGGAGAATCTAGCCTGGCAACTGCCACTACTTGTTTTCATTCTCAATTTTGGGCTTCATAGTATTACCATAAAACAACCTTAAGAGAGTTTAAGGGGCACAGTTTGGCATTGGTCCACTACAGTGAGGGGTGGGGCACAACCTGATCACCTGCATGCGTGCACACTGTCACATATCCATTTCAGATAGGCCTGTCCACAATTCTTACAAGCCCTCAATACAGCAAACTACCCCTCAATGTCTAAAGTTTGTCTAGAGTCACCCACTAGCCAGTGTTGCACAACTTGCAAGCTGACTCATACCTGTTCTTGACGATCCAGTACTTCTTCCCATCTACATTTTCACCCTCATAGCCATAGCCAACCACCAGAACACCGTGGTCCAATTCCTCACTACTGCAGTCTTCCTCATAGTAAATACCTGAAGACAAAATACAATAAATGATTGTTACATAAAGAGAAAAGAATTGTGTTAACCACAACTACAACAAACCTTCACCAATTTAACAAGCAGGTCACTAAGCTACATCTGTAGTAGCACCTTCAACTGCTGAACCAAAAATACATAGTAGCTAGTGCAGACAAAATGAGCTGGAGCCAATTCATTAAATGTCACATGAATAAGAGCAAATAGACCTTAAACCTCACCTGAATGGTAGAACTGGAAGGACTCATGTCCAGCATCAATGGCCACAGACACTGGACCAACTGCAGCCACAGCCTTCATCAGAGCACGCTCTTTACCACTGGGGATGTCCACAAAGCCAGTGTCATTAGCTGCGCTATACTTGGGATCATAATGGCAGGGCTGGTCATCCTGAAAACCAAATGTAATAGTACAATCAATTAACATTTGCTCATTTTTTTGGCAAATAAGTGCAAACAGTTTGACACTTTTTACAACAACTCTAATACAGACAACACCCTTAACTTCTAGTTTAACTTGGAGCAAGTAACAACTTACAGTTCCGAGATAGGGGTAGAACTCCTCAGTGTCCAGGCCACCATTGTCCTGGATATACTGGAAGGCCTGGTCCATGAGTCCACCGTTGCAGCCCTCATTGCCTTCAGGACGAGAGCAGTCAACCAGGTTCTGTTCACTGAGGGACACCAATTTGCCCGTCTTTCTGAACTGCTGACCCTCCATGGCTCCAGTAGTGCTGAAGGCCCAGCAGGAACCACACTGGCCCTAAAGGAACAAGGAAATCATTACAGTAAATACTGCTTTTACTTCAGGCATAAGGCACAGTACAACTGGGGTAAAGGCCACTGGTTCCGAACTTGATTTCCCCTTGTACCAAAGCAGTGCAACCAGTTTTACCTTATAAGAATCTTAAATGTCAGAAGTCTCTCTCTTAAACAATGCACAATGTGCTGCTGAACATACACATTAGAATTAAAGACAAATGTGATGATTCATAAATTTCCATGTTAAACAGCCCCAGCATTTTTGCTCAGTAGCAACCAATGGTGGGGGAAGGTGAAACCTGCCATTGGTTAACTTTCCCTACCTATGAAGTTTTCATGGCCATCATTTATTAAGATGAAAAGTGGTCATATACATTTGGTGGAAGATTACAGAACAAGAATTCTTTAAGAATGAGAAATTGTGGACATGAACCAACAGTCAAGTTGTCTTTCAGGCTAGATGAGCAAGATCCCTCACCTGGTCTTTGACCGGAGTAACGTAGCCCTTCTCTCTCCAGTCCAACTTGCTTGGGGCCTCCAGGAAGTTGGGCTCCATGAAGAGAGATCCCTTGGTCTTCCTGTCCTTCTTGTGCGTGTATCCATTCATTATCTGCCTGAATTCCTCATGGGTCTAAAGACAGAAATTTTGAAACATGGTGTCAGGCCTGGAGCTATGCAAATTATGACACTATTAAAGTGTACATGCTCAAACAAACTTGTTTCTCTCTGCTGTTGCAATAGTAGAATAGTGTAATAGCACCACGTAAATTCACAGGCACCAGAAGTACATGTATGAGTTTAAAAAAAAAAAAAAAAAAAAAAAAAAAAAAAAAGTCTTTGATTTGTGTAAATTTTTAGTTTAATGCAGCTAGCTAAAACAAGCTCCACCAGAAGCTACATTCAACTACACTTCACAGCAATCATTGTTCTTCCAATTAAAAATACTACTTAAGCTAAAGTTATCGTAAACAATTTGGTCTTTCTGAACCAACCAACAAAACAGCTACTCCACAATAAACCAATATGCACTGGTCAAGGGAAGAGCGGTATTTTTATATACGAGACACTACTACGCTAGGAGACTGAGTCAAGTGGACAGCTATTACATTCTTAAGCAATTAGTAGGATAGCAGTGTGAAAGTAATTTGTTTTGTTAACATGCTCACCATGTCACCAAAGTGATTCATTGCCAGGCGGTAGGTGTGCTTGCCCATCGAGTGCTCCAGGTTGTGCAACTCAATCTTCTTCAAGTTCTTCTCCCAGACCATCCGCCTCCATCCTTCTTCCTTCTACAAGGAGAGAAAGCAATACCACAATCAGATTTTTAAAAAAGGTACAACTATTAAAAGACTTAAAAAAATAAATAAATAAATTTTAAAAAATTGAGGACAAAAAAAAATAAGTCATACCTCATGATATTTTTTACTATGCCACACTTTCCACTGTTGCCAATGGCTGTCGAGTTCTCTGTCCAGACTGGGGGCAGCAAACACTGTGCTGAGGCACACGGTCAGCACGGCCAAACACAGCCTCATGGTGAAGAGCTGAAACAATCAAATAAAAAGATATGAACATATTTCCATGGAGCTGAAGTCCAAACACTACACTACACTACACTACACTACACACACAGTGTTTCATCATAAGCACTCAGAAACGGTTGGTGTGACGTCACCACATGAGGCTCTGCAGTACACAAGATAAGAGCTAGCTTTAAAAAAAAAAAACAACAAACACCCTGATATCCTTCATAAACAAGCAGGGCTGGCTTTTATATTGTTTAGCTGATACATGTGGTTCGTTTATATCAACAGACTCGTCTCACAAACGGAGTTTTTGTAAGAACATGATGGCGTGTGTGGGGAGAAAAGGCGCAGGGAAAACAGAACAGGGACGCGCTGTTCTTTTGTGGCCGTCAGGATCCACAGCGCCGGAAGAGTTTCCCGGAAAACGAAAACGAGACTGAAACCCAGGCACGGAATTAAAACAACCTGTATGAATACTGCTAGCAATAAACAACATTCATACCTCTGCTTTAAAAGGAGCCAAAACAATTACCAGGGAAAAAAAACACCAACAAGAGCCCAGACCTGTGTAGACGGTTAAAATATTCCTAACAAAACAAGACGCCGAAACAACACGACGGTCTGCCGTAAACACACACAATAAACAGCTCCATACTCTAAATACAGACTGCATTCTTTACAAAGCCATGTTTAAATTCACCACCAATAATGCAAACATACCCGCAGAGACACTCGCCAGCCTAAACATTAAAAATATAACAGCACACAAAAGGCACAATCTTTTTTTTGTTTTGTTTTGTTTTTTGTTTTTTTTAAGAAAAACCCATTCTTACCTTCTCTGTGGTAAACTTGAAGAGAATGTATTATGTCGAAAACAACTGCAAGTTTATAAAGCCTGGCTTCAAAGACGCAATTCCACGCTTTCTTATTGGTCGAAACGCCTCTTGACTCCGCCTCCCTACATTAATCATCTAGCATGTGATCTGAAAGCACGTGATCCACTTCCCGGCTGATGGGATTGTGTTTTTCACACACTATGTTGAAACATAGGGTTTGGGTACGTCTTTGAAGAATTCATTTAATCATCGTTTGTAGTTGATCTCTGAAATTGTGTAAGAAAAATCAAAGGATAGATGGATGATATCCCAAATCACATTAAAAAATAGCATGGTAAAGTGAGTCTAAGCAGCTTACATAAAGACTCAAGTAATGGCTTTTTGATTTTAAATATATTTAAATCTTGTATACTGAAACATTGCAAGTACTGCAACTGTTACCACAACTTTACAGAATAAACATGGCTGATTCTGGAGTTGGCAATGAAAGCCAGACTGGAGTACATTCATTTGTCCAGAACATTGTGTACCAGTTTGTCCTTATACATCAGTATAACAGTTAAATCAATAAATAGGGCAAGCAACACAAAAACAATTTCCATATTTGTTTTTATATCTTCTATTCATTCATTCATTGAAGTCTACTGGCAGGAGCAAATTATATGAACTATTGTTCATAAAAAGTATGATTCGAGTTTAGGTAATTTAGGATTCCTGTGTCATGCAAATTTTCAACAATCAATCAACTTGTCTGCATAGATGATGTAGTTGTCAATATACCTGATAACACAAATGTCAAAGGTTAGATAAAGCCACCAAAAGACGTCAAGTTGATATCCTAATGTGCCTGATGTAATCCCATTACCTGCCGGTTAAACCACTCGCCTTAATCTCCTCCTAAGGCAGCCTCATAATTTAGTGGAAATGACTCAAGATTCTCAAACAAGAACCATTGTCTTCTTTTGACTGGATCATAGACAACCACGATGTGAACTAGCATTAGGTCTGTAAGCCAACCTGGCCACAATGCTTCAGCATGTGTTCTGATGCAAATGGAACTTGTGCCTATTTTAATACATACACTTCACGACACTTATGAAGTATATTTTCAAATTCTTATAGTTTTAAGAGAGACTAAATGTGGCCTTTAAGAAAATAACCAATATGAGTTAACGCTAGCTGTTCACAGCTTGAAATTCAAGTCAGCCATAATTTCCACAACACAAACGAAGACATAAGAGAATATCCAATGCCTTGACATGTCCTGTACCAGACATTAATTATTTGTGAAAATATACACCCTGCATTTACTGTCAAAGGCTCCACCTAAGAAAAACTGTAATAATCTGTCCTTATTTTGAAGTTCTAATTTTGCTCAAAATATTAAGAATTATATAAAAGTAGGTGAAAATAAAATCCAAATATCGTTTAGATAACTAGATGAGAAAATGCCATTTATTTGTAGTAGTACATATATAAAATGACATCCCTGTATTATATACTGACAATGAATAAATATTGGGGAAATGTTAATATATGGTGAGAATTCCATAAACCTGAGAGAATATGAGAAAATGGATTTGTGTCTTGTCAACAGTGTAGAGTTGAATGGTTGTGGTGCTAAAAAGTTTCGTGCAAAAACCCACATTTCTCAAAACCTTCAAAGCCCCAACTGTAGCCGTACAGAAAAAAAAACTAATGTTGCTTAAAATTTCCAGCAGTGCACTTTTCTGAACACTTGAAGATACCTGCATGACAAGCTTATCTTTTATCACAACGTGTTTATCAGCAGCAAAGAGAGGTTCAATGATATCCAATCATTGTTTTTCAAAAAAGAAACTGGTAGAACATGTGATGTTCAAAACAACTTTTCGAAATCACTGATTTAAAAAATAAACACAGCCAAACTTTATCAGGTAAACAATTTATTATAAAAATGTACTACACCGTTTTAAGGAAGTATTAAGGACATGGCATTCAGAGACATGCTTAAGGAATATAATATAAATAGAAGAAACATTTTGTGCAAAGAGATGACTGTACAAAGTCTTTAATACGCCCGGTTCACATTCCCACTTATGAAACCACAGAGGTTTTCAAAAAGAGGAAAAGCATGAACCTCAACAACTGACTGAAAACAGAGAAAAGAGAATGCTCAATAATACATAAGACAATCACAATATATAAAAATGTGCTTTCTAGAATAGCAAGTACGCACATTTCCCTTTTCTTATTTTATTTTTAACTGGGTAGCTGGGAAAGTAATGGAGATGTGATAAAAACTACAATGGGATTGTTTGGAAGTTCATGGAGCCTCCTGGTGTCCGTCGTTTTCTTTGTCTCTCGCACAAGGTAAGTGAGAGAGAAAGAATGTGTGTGTGACACCAAGACAAAGTTTGCCACTGTGGTTGACTGACACAAGAAATACATTCAGTTCCATAAGAAAATCAGTTCTATATAGTACAAGTATGATGGAATGGGAGCTAATCCAAGCTAAAGACTCACTCGGATGAGGGCACGTAGTTTCTACAAGTCACTGATCTAAATGAGACTGAATATACATTGTCTTGACTGGAAACATTTCACAAAACCTTTGCTCAATTTCAATCCATTACAGAAAGGCATTCTTTTGGTTGAAGTTCCACTGAAAAGAGCACCATTAGCTTGTAAGTGCATGTCTGAAACAAACTGTCTGAGCTCCTCATGGACGCTGTTAACACACAGGAAATAAAGGATATATTAAAGCTGATAACTGTAACAATATTTAGAACATGCTTCAAAACACATGAAAAAAAGGAATCACATTAATAATACAAATTGCCTTGAAACATTTTTTTTTTGTTAAATAAGCAAGATAGATACAGCAGCCTAAGAGCAATATTTAAGGAACGTCGTCTGTATCTGTATTTATAATTAAAACTCATGAAAAATGAAGCATTGTCATAGCAAATCCTCCGGTTGTTTTCAAAATTAAATGGCCCTTCGATTCAACCAGAGGATTTTTCATGTCAAAGAAAAGCTCAAAGCATCTTGTTTAAAGTTTTTCCATTTACTTTCTATGTTAATTCAAACCCCGTCTATAGGACCGTACCCTTTAAAATGTACCTGTGGTATATAAGAATATTTTAAAAATATTAATTTGGCTACTGTTTGAGAATAGGCTAAAATAACCCTTTATTTATTTATTTATTTTTAAATTTGAGTTAAATTTCCAGTGTGGATACAGGTACAGTTTCAAGTTGTATGCTAAAACTGTTAGCATAAGAAAATATAAACTTGAGAAAAAGATGATAGTAAACTGCACCTTTCAAAACCTCAATCGCTATCAAATTAGCAATATGGTTAGAAAATGGATTTCAGAGTTGATGACTGAAATACTGACAAGCCCAAGTTTATGGCTAGAAGACACTGGGTCTTTAATTCAATAAGGGGCATTAGGCAATTTCAAAATGGCTCATAAAGAATTGGCTTTCTATCGTAAAGGCACTCAATTGCTTGAATCATTACCAAGTAACAGGGCCGAGCACTTAACTATGCAGCCTTTTCTCAAAAGGTTGTGTATAAAACCATTGCCATACATATCTAAACATATAAAAGAATCCGAAACTGAGAAATCCTTAAATTTTCCTTGATATTACAATGCTGTCACTTAAAAACAAACAAACAAACAAAAAAAACTTGAGCTAAAAATGATTCTTAAAGTAGGCACCCTCACAGAAATGAGACATTCAGAAAGAATAGAGCAGGAAGATTGATGTGTACAAAGTATCAAACTTCACAGATTACAGTCTTATGTAACACAGGAACTGAAAGATAACAACACTCCACAGGTTAAATTGCACATGTTCTTCCATGCACACAGGTGGCGCTCTAGCGTGAGATGACAGAGCTGATGGAGTTGTAAGACGTCCCTCCATTGCAGACTGGGCCGCAAGGTTCTGGTGGAGTCCCCAGACTGTCCATATTGACCCGGAACACGGGTGCTGCTTTTAACAGAAAATCAGCTGCGTCACGGCGGCCAAGTTCTCTTAGCTTAGCTACCAGGACACCAATGGTAGAGTCTGAACGTTGGCTCCACTCATAAAGGAGCGCCACTGTTGGGCTTGGGACAGAAAATGGGTCGGCCGGAGGAGTTCCATTGGTGCCGGGGCTGTACTTAGCAGCTAGCTCACTAAGGCCCAGGTTCATGGCTAGAAGACACCAGTCCTTGCCAAGGGTGTCAGGTGGGTCAAGCATGCGACTGAGCTTACGTCGAGCCAGGAGGCTAACCTCAGCTACAGCTACATCCCCGCCAAGGGTTCCTTGTTTGTAGACTTGGGTGCAACCTAGCGCTACGATGCTAGCAAAGCTCTCCCGATAGCCGCCCATGGTGTTGGTTAATGCGTTTTCACCCCGGGCTTGAGCTCTAAAGAAGTCCCTGGGCTGGTAAAGCATGACAGGTCCGTGATGCTCTCGCAGTTGCTGAGGACTCAGGTAATGACGGGCAGTTAGCAGGCCTGGTAGTGTAGCAGCAAGCAGCCCTTCTGCCATTCCACACAGAGTATCCAGCAAAGCATAGCATCGGCTACGTTCAGACTCCGGTCCTCTCAGCCGTACTTCCAGACCTTGTCCATGATTAACTAGCAGTACTAAAGCATCGGCTCCACCAACTCCTACCCGTGCACCTCCGGTCCACAGCCTAACTTCCTCTGCCTCGGCCTCCGGTCTCTGCTGCCTACTCCATCGACAAAGATTCACCTGGAGTTTGTGGAAAAGGCCACAAGGGAAAGGTGTCAAGTGCTCGGCTGGGACTATGCGGACACCTCCATACAGCAAAGAATCCTCCACCTCTTCATCTGCTTCATCAGTCCAGGAATGCTGCAGGTCACCGGTGCGGATGAGAGCGGGCACATCCACCATACCGGGGTTGGCCAGATCACGGGCGCATACATCCATGGCGTCCAAGACTTGAAGGAGCTCATCTACATCCCCCTCAGAGACCAGAGTCTGGAGCTCTTCCTGGCGGTAGCGCCCCCTGTAATGGTGGATGGCTTTGGGAGTTTCGATGGAGAGGAGCTTGCCGAGAACATTGGTGCAGAGCCAGCGGGGGTCTAAGAGAACCACGTCTTGGACAGTTTCACTCTGTATGATGTTGATCTAATGCACAGGAAAAAAAAAAGAGAGAAATGGTAAAAATCCCCAAGCAGGGCAGTGCTGGTCATCTCTTTTTCTTTGGAATACTAGAGCATTGGTGTAGTATTAAAACCAGATAGAACAATTTAATACCAAATGGTAAGAGATTCAAATGGCATTATACTGCCATCTAGTGGACAGGAAAATATTTTTTCCCCAGTCACTTCACTGTAACAGCAGTTCAAGTCCTTGGTTGAATAATTGTTTTAAAAAATGTTCAGCAGAGCACAACATGAGAACATTCTTACATAATATGCCAGATGACTAACCCTGGCTGTTTTGATGTTGTTACACTGCTAAAAACAGTGTAGGCAGTGTAATTGGAACAACAGAGGGATTGCTATTCAACCAATGCCACCCACAGCTCATCCATTAACATACACATAAATATATAAGTGATGCATATTTATAAACATGTTCTGAATATGCATGAGCTCAAAACCATTCCTACTGTCAGTTATATATATCTGGCACCCAAATTTAATAACACATCAAATAAGTGATATTTTGGTATTATTTTCGATGTTATAGGCATGTGGGGACACTGTACAATTAATTTTTTTTTTTCAAACATATGCTTAACATACTACCCCCCCTCAAAACTACTGGCACCCCACAAAATATCTTACACTGAATATATTGGGTGAAACCTCTCCTGGAGAAAAAGTACCACGTGTAATGCAATGTCTGATGAGGCTGGAGTATGCTTATGTGTTTTTAGAGGTGGTGGAAAATTTGAATTTTATACAACCATTTTTTCCATTCTCTCGAAGGATGTCAATAATTCTGGCATTGACTGTATATGTATGTCGTGATTAACGTGATAAACAGACAATCAGAACAGGGTTCACTGAGTGCAGCACATGATATGACATACTCGAATACACACAATACTCCCTCTTTCGACACACACACACATACACACACCTCTCCCATGCTGTGCAGCTGTAAAGCTAGCTCACGCAGGTCCTCCTCGCTGACCAGAGGGTTGATCTGGTCCTGTACATCCACCACAAACTGCTGCCAGGACATGAGCTGGTTTGGTCCAGTCACTTTACGCCATGAGGGAAGAGTGGACAACAATTTCTCTGCTAGCTGAGTCATTGGCCTACAGCTCTGAGAAAGAGAGGAAGACAACACGGGTTTCACAAGGGAATGTTAAACAGCAGAACCGTCATGTTTCTTTCATTCCACCTTCTTTAGAAGAAATGGTTCTTTCAATTGCTTGTAGGTATGAGGCAGTGTTCTCTCGATCAGAAAGGCAGATTAAGTGGAGACGGCTGCAGGTACGTGTAGGAGGCGAAGAGAAAAAGTGGTGTAGGAGGAGAGGAGAGAGGGTCTCATTACAGAGAATGTGTAGGATAGGCTTTGTGCTTTGAATACAGGCATCTGACTGTGTATATCTCTAAGAGGAGAGGACTAGCAGGCCTTATTATTAAGAGTGGGTTGATATTGAGTCATAACATACTACACTTACACACAGACTCACAAACTCTTAACAACAGTAGGAAGGACATTTTTCAACAGAATTATTTCATACTGTTAGCAGTGACTAATGGCCTTCCTCTAAAACAATGGTATTGATGTTACAACTGTGATTAATAACATTTACAAAGCTTTTTATACTACACGTAGCTCTCATTTTAGGCTAATACATCTTGGATGGTCATGATATATCAACGTTAGGTAAGGAGTCATTTTAACAAATGCGGTGGTAAAAACCGACCAGTCTGCCTAAAGATATCTAAAACGTTGCTAGTGAAGTGTGAAATTCTCACACAGTTTGCTTTTTCAAGCTTTGATCAAGTTGTTATATAGCTATGTGCCTAATCCATTCAGTCTGTAATCAGATATAGACTATCAAAATATCTGTAAGGCTCCACTATCAGAATGAAATCATTAATTTTCTCCCTTTTCACTTTTGGGGGTAAGCAGACTTTACGTCATGGATGAAATACATGCAAAAACAAACATACTTTATTTCAGGAAAGTCTGTAGATTTCAGAACGATATATAGTGGAAAATGTCAAAATTTCACTATGTAAAGTGTGTAAAGTTTTCCCAGGCTGCCACACATTCATGAAAATTCCCGTAGCACACACATTACACATGTCAGTAGTGCAAACTTCACAGTTAAATAAATAAATAAATAAATACCACAGAAATACTAAGTACATGCTAGAGCATTTAAAGTGTAAATATCAGAATCGTTAAAAGCCATGTTCTAACAAAACCACACACCCTCAATTACAAGACCAAAACAGAAGGCTCTTACTGAGACGATGGAGTTGCGCAGCTCTAATAAGAGGTTCCTTAGTAACTTCATGTCTTTTGAGTTAGAGGCTCCAGCATCCATTATGAAGAGCTTCTCAGCTATTTGCAGATCATTTCCAAACCTGCGAGAGATTAAGATCAATTTCACACAATTAAGTATTGAAGACCTTCAAAACTTTAATGGGACGTGCTTTTTTTTTGCTAGGCAAGACTTTTGAAGAACCTGTGTACTAAGTGAACTACTATGAGAACAACATTAGTCAACACACAATAATTTGTAGAGCATTTTTAACTATAGACACTGTCACAAAGCAGCTTTATGGAAATGTAGATACCTAATGAACAAGCCAGAGGAAAAACTCCCTGAGAAAACATGAGGAAGACACATCGAGATGAACCACATTCAAAACCCTGTGAACTCATCCTCTTCTTTTTTTAATCTGACTTTTATTACTGGTCATAGTATGCATATCATTCATTTTAACTGATCTCCTCATGTAGATGAAACTGAAACCGATGTTTTAAGAAGAGATTCTTCCCGATTACTCTTAAAGTACACAATTGTTAATGTTTTACTAATTCTTTAGATATTTAGTAATATGCCTAATGTCCTTGTCACATCAACGCCGGAATCAGTGTCCAACTATGACTCCCAGTGTACAATGCGGCCTACAAACATGGCTGCCAAGGACTACAACACCCATCCATCACAAACTCTATCACATTCACCGTCATTCTGAGTGCACGCACCTGGACTTTATTACGCACTCACAGTATATAAGGACTCTCACTTCACTCTCATTGCGAAGTATATGCTCAGTGTCTCGTACCTGTTGTTAACAAGCCTATTGTATCTTGCTTTCACATATCTCTGATGTTGATCCTGTATGCCCATGTGGTTTGTCGATCACCTGACCATTGCTTGTTGTTCGATTATGATTTTGCCTAACCCTTTGGATTTGTCTGCCAGCTATATAAATAAAACTTCAGTTACCTGCATTTGCATCTGTTCCTGTCACATGACAGTCCTACTATTCACTCACTGCTCATGTTAAGATCAAGTGATCTGTATTGTGTGTACTGTACAGTATGTGTATTTGTTCTGCATTTGGTATTGTCCCATATTTATGTCCTCTATTATGAGGGTGTATATAGGTCATGTACTGTTAGACTATATGCTGGTGTCCTTTGTTTGTAGTAAAGCTGCATCAATGGCACTTTTAACCAGCCTCAGCTGCCTCACCTTAAAGATCTGATGTCTTCAGTTATGGAAAAATAAAGCTAATATACAGCTATAAAGCCTACTTGATTTTAAAGAGCTGAAGCTAGTTAAACAAAATCATTATTTTTACAAAGACAGACTACTTTCCACAGATCTTAGTCATGTCGTGTAACGCACGGGTGAATGTGAAGGGTAATCTGTGCATTTTAGATACAACCTCCCTATAACAATCTTACCTGTTACGGACTTCCTTCAGTAAAGATCTCTCCTTGTCATAGCTGAACTCTCCACCAAAAGAGCGAGGCAGGTTTGCAATGTCGGCGTGAGTGGCCACCAGCACCACGTGCAGAGGATTTCTGATCTTCCCTCCAAAAGCTAGAAACACAGCAGAAGACCATTACATTACCATTCAAGACTGTACATTACCATTCAAGTAATGAGAAATCCAGAATCTGTCTTGCAGCCTAATGGACTGATAGTGTTTCTACAAAATGTGTTTTTTACAGCATAGAGCATAAAGAGTGCAGAGCATTAATGATTACTGCACTCAATCCTGTTAGAGATTGGTGCTGGAAGTACAATGATGCTCTGTTTAAGTTGCTTTATACCGCAGTGGTGCTGAATTCGCAAATCTGAAAGTATAAATACTTTCAGTTGTAATAATAGGTTCGTATTAATGCACTCATTTTATTACATTATCGTTTCTATAGTCATTCACAGGAACTGGTATGGTGGATGATCTATGTAATTTAAGCCTAACAATAAATGGATAAACCACTGTGTTGTGGAGTCTCGAGTGTCAGAGCTTTCTAACAGTCAATACGTTTTCCACCACAGAAGAGTCTTCACGACAAAAGGTTTCCATTTTTTGTCTCGATACTTTTCACAGAAAATTGAATTTCATATATCAGCTGCAAGAGAAAGCAATGACGAGCATACAGGCAATTCTCTGTATTGCTAGAATTACACTGTGATTACGCTTCATCATAAATTATTACGGCACTGGTGTTTTAATGGAGGATTTCATGCACAGTATTTATTCTTCACTCAAACCCAGTTCATATATCCAACTTAACATATGAAACGACCTGCCTAAGCAAAGAGAGGGAAATTTAATTTTGGTGTCTGTGTTCAGCTGATAGTGAGATCTACTAAACACACAAATCCAAAGCTAACAATTTTGTCCTATTTGTTTTTGGATTTGGAAATAAGTAGAAAATAAGATTCTCTACTCACTACTATGAGTCCCCCAGACATGTCTTTTGACTGTTTCTAGCTATTAAAATACAAAACATAACCAAGGAAATGATAATGTGTTTGCTAAAGGGCTGAAAGCATGACCAAGATGATGGCAGATAGCAACGGTTGCTAAGCAGTAACTGAGGAAAACACGAAACAGAGCATGGAATCTAAAAAATGTCAACACCGTCAGAAAATGTCAACTTTCAGAGTAATTTGTAATTTTGGAATCTTCTTGCACATGTGGTGGGCACATAACTATTTGAATATTCAAACATAATGTAGTAGTACTACACGTACTTAACGTACTTATAGTAGGTATATATTACATAATAAAGGAAATTATACATAAAGTTGGACTACAAACCGCCAGAGCAGCTTAAATATGTCTCGGCATAAATTCTGCAGGGCTCTGGAACTGTACCGGAGAGGTGAACAGCAGTACAAACGATATTCCCTCAAGTCAGGTTTTGATGATGATGGTGGAGAGCACTAACATTTCACTCGTGTCTCCCAGACGTGTTCAGTTGAATTGAAATCTGGTGAAGGCTATATCATATGATTTACATCAATTTCATATTCAAACCATTGACTGAACCCTCGTGCCCTGTGAATGTGGGCAGGCTCATCCTGGAAGAGACCTCTACTATCAGGATGGAAATGTTTCATCATTAAATCATTAATTTAATTGAACATTTATTTCCAAATCCATTCTGGATGTTCTACAAATTAGAGGCTTTCATTTGGATAGTTGTGTACTTGTGTTATGATTCTCAATTTCCATAAATTAACCCCTAAACCATTAAGTGACTTTTATTAAATAAGGAATTACAAGTCCTTATTTTGCAGCATAATCTCTATATATCACATGCACAGCCTGTGTTCCCTGTAAGGACAGAAAAACTATTGATATCAAACTCAATTCTAATAAAAATCTTGAAGTCATGATTTCAATCTTGGACACACAGGTCACTGCTGAGAGCTCCTGATGTGAATTATGAGATGAAACAGAATTAACATGGTCTTAAAAAAGGATTTCCAGCCGTACATAGTCTGGTCCTACCTTACCTGCTGTAGTAGTGTTAAAGAAGGCCTTCAAAACATGCTCTTACTTTACTATCTTACACACATAAACTCAAAACATGCTCTTACTTTACTATCTTACACACATAAACCCAAACTCACCGATGTTGTCCTCAGGCAGCGTGAGAGCCTTGAGACAGTTGAGCCAAAAGGTGACATGGCTGAGCTGAGTCTCATACGGCTCCTCCAGGCTGAACGTCACCAGGTGGATGGCTGTACTGTCATTGGCCGCAAAATAGTCGTAGGTGCAGTAGTACACTGGATTACCAGAGAATTCCCACACGCTGAAGTCTCCAACACCTAACACACACACACATGTAGACAGAAATATTCAGACAATTCACAATTTCCTTAAATCTGAATTTTTTGACTCCTTATTTTCCAACCTAATCTCTATCTACTACATCCATAGCGTATACATGCTGTACGGAGAAAAGGACAGAAAAATGGTTTAGTAAAAAATCTAAGAGCAAGCATTGGTGCGGTCAATCAATGTTTATGGGAATCACATATTATTCTAAGACACTTTCATTAATTTTTCAGTCAAAGGTATTTGTTCGAAATCTCTATATAAATCCTTTGAGAGATAGCACTGTTTTTTCAGAGAGTAGAATTTATATTAATGCACTGTGCAAACACAGAAGTGCATTTTTACTGTACTGCTGGGATGTGCAATTAGAATGTCTTACAATGAGCCATATCATTCAAGTGTAATAGTTCTGAATTAATTATATAGTTGCAGAATGTATTTTCTAATCTGGGGTCATTACCTATACCCTACAGGCAGATAAAGGTAATAATTCTATGTACTCTGACAGAAAACTATGGATGCTCATAACTTAGTAATGACACATGAATAATAAAGACACTATATAAACTCTGGCAAATATTTCAATTCATTTAGCAAATCATTTCTTGATACAATAAAATGTTAGAAAGCATCTCAGATTTGTATCCAGACTATAACATGACTCATGAGGTTTTATAATAAAAATACAAAATGAGTGAGGAAAATCAGGAGGACAGTGGGCGTCTAACCGTTGACGTTGGCTGTGTGGATGTCGATGGCCTTGGTGGCCGTGTCATCGGCTGTGTTCAGGCTGCTGTGGACGGGAGTGAACACCTCCAGCACTCCTTTAGTCAGACTGGGCTCGAACATCATACTGCGACTCCTCACACTCACATTCTCACAGCCTGGATACAGGTTGGAGATACTCACAGAGACTGGATGGGAGTAAACACACACACACACACACACACAAATTTAATAAACACTGACAAATCACTGTAATATTTTTTAAAGGATTAAGTTTAGCAAAGGATTATCCTGGTAATTGTGCAGTAACAACCTATAATCAGAAGGGGGCAGTACAATCATTCAAAATCCTTTAACCTCTTAAAATCCCGTCTTATTATTCGGTGATCCATTACAATTTATTTACTATCTTAAATTATTTAGTGACTATAGAGAGCCTAACAGGAAAAAGCATTGTTACAAGAGTGATGAGTGCAAGACTGTATCCATAGATTTTAAGGGGTTAAAAATCTTATTTAGTCTAAAGACCACAAGCATTTACACCTATGAGTGAAAGTGCTCAAACAACTGAATTGTATTATCTATGGCTATGTGATGCAAAGTACAGAGCGCAAAGTCTACAGTGGGCGTGAAGTCACCCGGCAAATTTTTAAATCACTGTGCTAATTACTATCAAAGATGATTATGTAATAATAATATATATATATATATATATATATATATATATATATATATATATATATATATATATATATACACATATATGTATGTAAAGCTTTAAGAATGTTCCAAAGAGATCCTCAGTGATTATCACACACTGCCCTTACAGACTTACAGAGTGACTGACAAAGCAGGTGTGCGTCACAGCACACGATACCCAGGCTTCTTTGATTTGCAAAGACAGACCAGGAATGACATCACTGTGGGAAATGTTACTCAACCAATCCGGCTCAGACTTGAGTCAGGTTTGGAGCAGTGGAATAACAGGCAGCAGCTCTACAGTCAACACTCTTATCAGTGTCACCCAAAAAAAGGATTTTTTTTTTCAGGCTTCATTCTTACACCTGCATGAGGATTTGGAGAATGTGTTAGTCACACTGTGCTGAATATTTCTACCGCACTCAACAGTTTCCACAGAACTCTTTTTCTTTCCCTGAAACTTTCATTTCCTTTTAAGAGGCTTGGTTTCATGACGGTCTCTTGTACAAGGAAATGCACTGCATCTGCTGTGTATGTGTACTAAACTGAAAAATGATCAAATTCAGAAATGTAAAATGAAAGATGTTAGGGGCTACGGATACAGTATGTTTAAAGTTTCAACTTCTTAAGCAAAGGGCATGTACAATACTACTACTTGCTGCTGTTTGGTCTGCCTACCAATAACCAAGAACCATCTACTACTCTGAAAATCCATAAACATTCCACGCTTATTTGGGGCGGTTCTCAGAAGCATGAACAATGGCTTCTTTGGAGTGGCAATGCCTTTCATACCTGCAGGTTTGGATGTGGCAGGTGAGGCTGGGTGTCTCACAGGATTGGTGAGTCTGGGTCTCCTACGCCTAAAGAAGCTTCTCAGGATGCCACACTTCAGAGATTCTAGCAGCGTACTCTTCCCAGAACCAGAGTGCCCGAACAGTTTCAGCTTGATCCTTGGCTGAGGTGTCTGAGTGGGTCTCAGCTGCTGGATGTAGCCGCCTTTGTGGTTGTCCTAGGGGAGCAATCACAGAGGAAATTAAAGGAAGCCATTAGTGCACATGGAACCAGATTTAAGCAGAGTCAAAAAAAAAAAAAAAAATGTTGAACAATATATTATGCATCTCAGAGGCCGAACGTGACCTGCGTCTAATTTGAAAATCTGCCTACAGCATTAGTGTAGGTGTAAAGAATGCAATATTAGAATAGCTTATAAAACCAGGACCCAACCTAAGAAATTGTGATAGTTCATCACAATTATTCAGCCAATTGCCATTTATAATAATAAAACAACAGAAATCAGTTATTATAGATTATGAGCCTACATATGCACAACACACACACACACACACACACACACAAACTGTGATCAAAGTACAATTAATTAATGCAGAACCACCAAAAGCAATCAGTTTCATATGTGTAGTTTAATGATGGGATAACAAAGCTCAAACCTTTTTCAGTTTGGCCAACAGAAGTGCTATATGCTCTTGCTGTTCTGCAATTGCCACTTCCTCTGCTGTCTTTCCATCCTATAAAAGAAAAAAAGAAGAAATGAAGATGACAAAAAGAAATAAGCTTCAGGGAAGAATGATGTGAGCTGTCCAGATGAGCAAGGCTGAGAAAGTAAAAGTCCATTAGTGTTCTGAATTACAACTCAGTTTCCCTATTACAGAGCTCTGATGCTACTATAAGAACAAGAAGGAAGAAGAAAGAGAGAAAAAAAAAAGGGTGTTACATCCGAACAGCGAGTCCTTGATTCGCTATAGAGGTCCAGAAGAAGGATGATAGCTGTTAGCTGACAAAGACAATGGCAGATTTGGGTTTTTTGTGACTAAAGACAGACTGGATTTATGAGCATAAGGACAGCGCAGGGTGTTGGGAATGCTGCCTGCTAATAGGAAAGGCCAAGAGCATGTCATACACACACACACACATACACACACACACACATACACACACACATACACACACACATACACACATACACACACACATACACACACACACAAAAACCTCAAGGGCTTACAGAGGAAACCAGTAAATCCTAAGTCCCCACACTAAACACCCTTCTATACAATCAGCCAGCACCTGAGACCACAAGCATACTGCTAATCACACAGCTAAAAAACAGCTGTGGTTCTTTCTCAAAGCTGCACTCTGAATAGACAACGTTCTCCATTACACAGCCACATATACACACTAATAAACATTCAGTCAATGTGAGAGAGGTGTGAAAATCCATAGTATAACCACAAGTGAAGAGAACAGAATAGAAAAGAAGGGTTAAAAACCACAGCTTTACTGTGCTAGAACATAGCACTAGCTAATGCTTTCTTGATAAACAAAAAGCTTTCTTGCTAGCAAAAATGCTAACTAATATATAGTGTTTGAGTTCAAACTATTTGCATATAAACATGAATGTGAGCCAGTTAACTAATACCACCTAACCTGACAGGATTTCTGAGAGGAATTTTAATAAATGTTTCTAATATTAACTACCAATGCTAGCTATCTAGCTAGTATAATCTAACCTGACAATTAGGGAGAAGAATTTTACAAAATATTCAAAAAACTTCATAATTTTAGTGTGAATACTAGAGCTAGCTAGCTAAGGGAACTAGCTAATTCTGAGGGAATTCACTAGAATATTGCTAGCTATCTAGTGAATGTAAGCTAAGACAGGATATCTTAGCTCTTTGTTTGCAGTTATAAAACTACTTTTGAAGGTCAGATGTCTTTGCAGAAACGTGTGAACGGCATGTGTCGTGTGTTGAAAGCCACATCTTTGTCCATCAGTCTTCCTATTTTTACTCCCATTCTTTTTATAATGTATTCTTTTCCATCTGCTTTATTTCTCAGGCTAATGCTTGTACAGTACCCAGTGAGGGAGGTATTTTTCTTCATTTATGGGCGACTAGATGTCTCAAAACATCTGAAGGTGCCTTCCAAGCTGAAGACTGAGGTAAGTGCTCATAGAGGGCAAGACTCCTCTGACACAATGAGGCTAGGGTTCTCATACTGACAGAGGAATACAGATTGGAAAGCACACAAGACACAAACAGACCAAAAGACATCCTTTAACGTCCATGAATAGTGTATCAGCCATCAATGTACATTAACAAACACAAAAACACAATACTGAATCCAGTACTATGTCAGTTCCTTAGGACAGTGTAACTGCATGCTGGCCTGGGAGCGCAGTGGTGCCTGACTAATGAGGGCCAGTGAGAATTAGTGATGGGGAACACGGCTGCAATGACATTCGGAGAGATTGGGTAAGGCTTGATGTCCTTCACGTGTTGAGCGTAGATCTACAAAGAGAGGCTGAGTTGTGCTGATAATTGATGTGCTTTAATTAAGCCACAGAGTTCCGAGAATCGCTCAAGGTTGACAGAACAGTGGGAAGATACAGACCTTTTCTCTTTCCATCACATATACGCACAAATCATCTGCACATGATCGAGTGGATGCATAATGCCATACACAAACACACACATTTAAGGAGACTGTTTAAGCAGCATCAATAACACCTGCTCCCCAGGGAAAAGCTTACACACACACACACACACACACACACACACACACACACACACACACACACACACACACACTCTACTGGAAGCAGACACTCCACAGTCGATTACATGAATACAGACCCAACTACCTCAACCTGTACTGTTTTCATACTTCTTCAGTCACACAGTCATAATTCCACTATAGAACTGCATATAGCCAGTAATAGTGAGCAATCAGTGCTTGAGAGCTGAACTACATACTTAATTGTGTTCTTTTAGGAGTCATTTATACCAAGGAAAAAATAAACTGGAAACTCAATTTCACATGCGCCAATTAGCTTTCCCTTGACTTAATCTTATTTCCTAAGCTTCCGCAGGGACTGGATTTCAGGTAATGGAAGGTGAATGTTAGTGCACTACAACATTTATGGAATAATTTAATAATTGTATGTAAGAGGCCCTTAAAATACCTCTTACGCACAGAGCTGAATACAGATAGAACTGAACATGACTACTTCCAGATTGTCATACTGATACCTTAGAGAAGAACTACAACTTCAGATATACTCTTACAACACTTATCGCATAAGATGATCAGTAATGTTAATGGTAAAAGTTTCGGTGTTCAGCTCTGGCTAAAGAGAGGACGAATACGACCTCTAATTCCCTCTCAAGCTTAAATGTGCTCATTTGTCAGACACTGAAAAAAGAGTTGGGAAGTAACATTTACGTTTACGGCCTTACATTTATGTTACACAAATAATAAACTGCACTTACAAGAGTAGCATAATGAAGAGCACTTTTCACTCATACTTGGGTAAATTTATAGACACATTTTCTTTTTCTTTGTTACATTTGACTATGCTGTTTCTGCTCATTTTAAAATTTGTAGTTATTGATCTGGTCCATTCCTGGCATTATTTTGCACCATTTCTGTCTCCGTCGTGCATAAAGCTACAGGCTAGCATTTTGCAATGCGTTGAAAAAAATGCTTTGTCGTAGAATCGCAAGGTGGATTCCGAATGCTGAGTGCTCTAGCGAAATGGACAATGGCATATTTCTCCTGGAAAATAAACCACAAAACATTTTGCTTTACTGCATTTCCCACCAAGCAGTTGTGCCCAAACAATGTGATATTCAAACGCACTATGGAACCAATCATGGTAAAAAAAAGTATGACTGTGCTGCTATGGACAGACAAGGCTAACTGCAGCTCTCAAAAAGTTCTCAAAAAGTCTGTTTTCACTCAGAGACTGATGCTGCTGTGATGGTTAGCAAATATCAACAAGACTGGTTTTTACCACGTCTGTTATTATAATGTTATACCATTACAAAGTAGTAAGAACATCACAGAATATGGCAGTCTCTCACAAATTTGAATGAACCTTATAAAATTAATAAGGAATGTGATTGGCTCCTTTATTGTGAGATTTTATCCAAGATGGCCCACAGCCCTTGCTCTCGACTGTCAAAAATGCCCCACGTGAAAAGCCTAGCACAGCTGTGCCTATGAAAATGGTGACTGCTAACATTAGTCACATAGTTAGCAGAGAAGACTATGCATATTGTTAGTATTCTTTAACAGACAAGAGGTGTCCTTTCTGTATGATGCAATACATAAGATAAGCAGTATGTGATTTTGGTTTCCGTTTATCAGCAGTGAATGGTTTTTGTCTCATTACTAATACCACCACTGCTTACTCTGAAAATCCAATCCTGTGTAATGAGTAACGCACTACTTAAGTAGTTTTTTCAGCAGATATTTCCTTCCTTTTACTCAACCAGTTATTAGGATGTCAGCTTTTATGAGTCATGAGTCATTGTTCTCTAAGACATAGGTTCCCAATCCTAGTTCTCTCTGCTCTAACACGAAAATGTACAGTACTGTGCAAAAGTCTTAGGCACATGCAAAGAAATGCTGTAGAGCAAAGATGCCTTCAAAAATAATGAAATTAAATGTTTCTACATAAAAGAAATACTATAAAGAGCAGTAAACAGTAATAAATGAAACAAAGTCAATATTTGGTGTGACGATCCTTCGCTTTAAAAAAAAAAAATAGTCGTCTCAGGTACAGTTTGTGCAGTTTTATAAGGAAATGAGCTGTAAGTTTTACTGAGCATCTTGCAGAAGCAGCCACAGTTCTTCTGGAGACTTTGACTGTCACTTGCTTCTTATTTTTGCAGCAAAACCCAGGAGGCTTCACTATGTTTATTACCTGAAAAGTGTCTCTTATGTAATATGCTGCTTTCTTTACTCACATACAAACATTTTTCTGTAACATTTAATTTTGTGCTGGAAAACTAATGTTTGGAAATCTAAAATGTTTTTGTACTGACTTGATAATGTAGAAGTCATAAAATAAAAATCGATAACAAAGTTTGTATTAAAAAAATAGGGTGCTTAAGACTTTTGCACAGTACTGTACAAGACAGGAGGTACTCCAGGACCAGGGTTGGGAATCTGTGTTTAAAGTAACAGCACTCTTACTTCAGAAAGTTCTTTTTTTTTTTATTAGCCCATCCCCCTCTGATCGGAAATGTCTGAACGTTGGTGGGTTTGTTGGTGACTCATATTAGTAACGATCTCTGGGCCATCTAAGCAGGAGTGTTGTGAAAGCCAACAGCTGGTAAACCATTCCATTATTTCATACTTCAGATTTACTAGTGCATTTATATACATCTCTGAATTGTCATCTGCTTGTTTACTTCTACTTTTGAAGACCTTGTACCTTAGGTTTGCTAAATTATTTGGTAACACATGTAAAAGCATGGATTTATGGAAAGTCCCGTGACTCACATTAGTGATGGCCTCTGTGTTAGCTCCGGCCACGCAGAGATGCCGCACCACCTCCAGTCCTCCATTACTCGCTGCCACATGGAGAGGAGTTCTCCCAAACTGTGACAAAAAGACAAAACAAAGCCAGACTTAAGATTATACCACTCCACAAACAACATCCCATTAATAACAAATACAGAAAAACAGTAGTCAGGGGACTCTAAAAATTCAAAGTCAACAGCTAAAATGGAAATAAAAAAAAAAACCTGCACTTTCCATTCATGGCTCAGAAGAAACCCTGGTGCTGACAGATCAATTTTACACTAATAACATTTTGTTCCTGTTAAAGCTTTGAATGAGAGCCACCATCTATCTTCTGCCTGCTGGCTAATGGAAGTGCTGTTTCTAATAAACTCAGGACAAAAGAACAAAAAGTACATTTGTTCAACAGATCATAGCTCTAACAAATGGTTTTAAATCATGCAATGGTTGAAATCTTGCAGAAAACTAAAACACAAAGGAAGGAAGCAGGGACAGACATGAAACAAAGGAAGTGGAAATCTAATTATTTAGTATAACATTCCATCAAACCCTCAAGTAAGATAAATGCCTGTGGACAAAATGTGGAATATTAGTCCATGTATTAAAAGTCTTGCAATGATCCTGGCAAGTTATTTAAATAAATGCTAATATAATGTGTTTTAAAAGTTTGGCAAAGGCAACCATGAAGGTAAACCCTCAACCCTCATCACCTACGCTGTCTATTAGGGACAAGCGATGGAAACATACTGTATCTACTGTATATTATGAATAAATATCTGCACTTTACACAAATAGTAATAAAGCATCCCAACAAAAAAAATATTATATAGATATTATATTGTGCATGTCTGCGAAACAAGTTAGATCCTGTCACTTATGTAGTAGCAGCTATAAAAAGTTGTTCCTTCACCAGCCTCTCTTTTTCTCTCCCTTGAGACAAAAAAATAAGACAAAAAAAATGCAGGTTGTAGTGTTACTGAGAAACCGCAAAGCACAAAGAAGACTTTCCCATGGCGGAAAACTTAAAGTTACAGCTTTACCTCTGACTGTTAAAAAGCACTGACACTGGAGACTCCTTCCAAAAATGATAACTAAACATCTCCTCACAGAAAATCTCATAATATCAACAATCCACTTACATGGATCGTCTGCCATAAAAGTCCCTGTCAAAGCTGTTATTACAGAAACATTGTAGTAGAATGAATGCATTAACATAAACTTGTGATTTGAATTATAGTAGTTACTACTGTCAGAGCTACTGTTATAAAAAAAAATGACTCAAATACTGTATATTATATCGAATCAGATCTGATAATGTATGCATATTAATGTGCAGTAACTAATCTGAGAATAGTTCCTTTACTTGTAACTAAAACTAGTCTTTAAATGAACATAACAACTGAAAAGAAGACTGTTTATTTAAAAAAAAATTTATATGTTTATATACCATTTTGTGTGCACTTCATAACCACCTAATGTCTGATGATTACTGAGGGAATGGCATGCTCTTGGATCTTTGAATTATTCCTGAGTAAAGGGTCACTTTGCATATGCGTGCTGCTGTTGTTGAACCAGTTTCCACTTTACTCACTTTATTTGGAATGTCCAAATTGGCTTTAGCAGCACAGAGCAGCGCCACCAATGGCAGGCTGCCATCCTTGCAGGCAATGTGCAGTGGTGTGTTTCCATGGCGATCCTGGTGGTCCACATAGCAGTGGTGGCTGAGGAGGCACTTTACCACCTCGATCTGACACCTCCGTACGGCCAGGTGCAGTGCGATGTGGTTGTCCTGTAGCACACATGCACATGCAAAATAAAGAACTTGCTAATAGAAGAAAATTGTCAGAGAGACATTTCCAAATCCAAAGCCAAATGTGTAGCTACTGTACAAACATGTCTCCAATCTATAGATGCTTAATTTCTTCAGAGGAAATTAAGGAACCCTGCAATCCTAGGAGCCCATTTTCCTATACAATGTGATATAAAGTTTAAACTCCATGGACCAAATTCTTTTTAGACATTAGCAATATAATTAGACAAAAGTTTAAAGTCTTTAATGTTGTACTGTTTAAAATCCATATCACTTTTTTAGTAGTGTTGTTGAGAGTGAATAATTCATATATTCTAATGGCATAAAAGTGCTGGTATATAGGAGCTGCCCTAGTACACAGCAAATGCTCATATACCTAGTATATATCTCATAAGAGGTCTGATCTCAGTTTCTGTTATTGATTTAGACAGCACTCATTTTCACTATTGCTTATCCAGTGTGTGTGTGGGTGTGTGCGCGTGTACCTTATCAGTGGAGTCCATGTCAGCTCCATGCTCCAGCAAACACTCCACAATGTCACGGAAGCCACGGGCCGAGGCTGTGAGCAGTGGGCTCTCACCCTCACGGTTACGGGCATTAACATCACAGCCAGCTTGACATAGGGCCCGTGCCACTGCCGAGTACCCGTGCCATGCAGCACAGTGCAGAGGAGTCTCCTGCTCCTGCAGGACAAAGAGAAATGAATGTGTTAGTCGTATACTGAAAGGGCAAAGAACCAGTAGAAGAGCTTTAAATACTGGGAACTTTATTCTTTTCCATAATAGAATGCTTCCTCCAAAAATGATTATAATATAATCAATGTTGATATTATAATCAACAATTTTAAATGGCTAGAGAGTACCTCATAACAAGATACTGAGTTCATGGCATTTTGACACAACAGATTTAACAGTACTTCTTGCTTTAAATCTGTATATGAAATTGAAAATCTTGCTTTCATGTCTCTGTTCATATCATCCTGAAATCTTGGGTAAGAACAGCTGTTATTTGTGTGCTGAAGTCACTACTGGAAGGTATGCCAAGTGAAATGAAGCACAAACAAGATTAGCTAAATCTGCGTGCTATTGCTACGGAGTGCTAAATCAATCTGTGCTTTCAGCTTTAGCAAAGCTGTTTGAGCATAATTATCAAGTTAGTGAATGACATTTGCAGCTAATTCTGCAAGAACTGCTAGTATTAGACTTGTGCTTTCATGGAAATTACCACAGAAAATGCAGAATGTCATAATTAACCCCCCCTCCCCAAAATCCAACAAGTAATGTAATACAGAAGAATGAAACTCTGCTTGAAAAGCCATTCCTGTTACAGAACTAACACAGGAATGGTGACAAATTCTTCATTACTGTACTTCTATTCCTGTACTGTACTTATATTATATTTATACTCTAACTCATTCCTTCTAATTTTGAACACATTTCCAAATTAAGTTCCATGTAGTAAATGAGGTAAAGTTCAAGGGGGGTGAATACTTATGCAAGGCACCATCCTACAAGCATTACCTATAAAATAACCTCCAACTTTTTGTCACTACAGTATAGCCTAATTGTAGTATTTTAATGTAAACTGAATTTTCTTTGGACTTCCATTTTTAATAGAGTAATACTGTGTGTAGGACATTATTCCTGTTTTTAAGTGAAGTATTCTGTACTTTCCTGTTTCTCTGGTGTTACTCACCCGGTCTGTCAGGTCAGGGTTGGCGTGAATACTGCAAAGATACTGAACTACATCCATGTTGCCATATCGAGAGGCCACGTGCAGAGCCGTCTCCCCTGACTGCAGCACAAAGGAAAAAAGGAAACTGTAAGATTCATAATATGCTTACTGGAAAGCTAATGGTTTAATATGATATGGCTCAGTGAGCTATCTGAGAAATCCACGACAAGAAAATCCAGCATATAATTTTGAACATCAATCAGTAAAATGTGCATCATTATTATACTTTATATGATTCATGAAGGCCTTAATTGCAGCTTTAAAGTAACTGTAATAATAATAATTATTATTTAATGGGTAATTTGATATAAAACACCTGAATCATATATTTTCGAATCGTAATCTGTTCCTGTTTTTTTTTTTATACGATGGGTTACAAAGTTGGAGTCCACTATTTCATCATCTTTATTGCAGCATTTTGCAAAATCTCATTATAGCTTTACTCCGTTAATTCTAATCTTTCTAGAGTACATTATTTGAAACCGAGACAAATCATTTCATTTGAGAAATCCTCTTATGAAACAGAATTCTATCAAAATATCCTCATATAACTCGCCTTATTTTTTTCATCAGCTGCTTTAAACTGTAATAAATACTTAGTTGAAATGGTAACGTGTCATGTTGTCATATCTTAATCCCCAACACTTGATGCTGATTCCATTAGTATGGTCCTCTATGTCCATGTTTCTCAAAGTGGCATCTGTGAAGCATAGCTGGGGGTCTGTAATTTTTTTTTTAGTTTTTATTTAGTTAGTATTATTACTATGTATTATGTATTGAATTCATATAGTTATTAGCCAATCAATCCAAACCTTAATTACTCAAAAACAAGTAGTCTTACAAATAACTAGATAAATTAGACTTGAATCTAAAGACAATATTAATAAAAATATGTTCTGCAAATGGAAAGTTCACGAACACAAGGCTATATGGCCCCAATGAATAGTTCCATTTTTATTGCGCACATAAATAACAAGTCTATTATCTGAACAGCTAGATTATGTTCATAAAATAAATCTGTGCTGAGGGGGCCCAATATTTTTATTCATTTATGTTCTTTTATATATATATATATATATATATATATATATATATATATATATATATATATATATATATATATATATATATATATATATATACACAGTCAGGTCCATAAATATTGGGACAGTGACACAGTTTTGGTAATTTTGCCTCTGTACACCACCACAGTGGATTTGAAATGAAGCAGTCAAGATGTGACTGAAGCGTAGACTTTCAGATTTAATTCAAGGGGTTTAACAAAAATATTGCATTAACCGTTTAGGAATTACAGCCATTTTTTACAGAGTTCCTCCATTTTCACAGGCTCAAAAGTAATGGGACAAACTAATATAATCATAAATATTAGGATTATTTTTATTACTTGGAGGTAAATCCTTTGCAGTCAATGACTACCTGAAGTCTGGACCCCATGGACATCACCAAATGCTGAGTTTCCTCCCTTGAGATGATTTGCCAGGTCTTTACTGCAGCCCTCTTCAGTTGCTGCTTGTTTGTGGGTCATTCTGCCTTCAGATTTGTCTTCAGTAAGTGAAAAGCAGCTCAGTTGAGTTGAGGTCAGGTGACTGACTCGGCCATTTAAGAACATTTAATTTCCAAGCTCTTGGGCTGCTTTCACAGTATGTTTTGGGTTGTTATCCATCTGTACTGTGAAGCGCTGTCCTATCAGTTTTGCAGCATTTGACTGAATCTGAGCAGAAAGTATAGCTCTGTACACTTCCGAATTCATCCTGCTACTTCTATCAACAGTCACATTATCAATAAACCCCAGTGACCCAGTTCCATTGGCAGCCAAACATGCCCATGCCGTAACACTGCCTCCACATGTTTGACGGATGATGTGGTATGCTTTGGATCATGAGCCCTTCCTTTCCTTCTCCATACTTTTCTCTTCCCATCATTCTGGTACAAGTTAATCTTGCATCAGAACTGGTCAGGCTTTTTTTTTTAGAGGTTTTTTAGCAAAGTCTAATCTGGCCTTTGTGTTCTTGAGTGTTACCAGCGGTTTGCATCTTGAGGTAAACCGTCTGTATTTACATTCATGAAGGTGGCTCTTGATTGTAGACTTTGACAATGATAGGCCTACCTCCTCCAGAGTGTTCCTGACTTGGCTAGATGTTGTGAAGGGGTTGTTCTTCAATAAGAAAAGAATTCTGCAATCATCCACTTTAGTTGTTTTCTGTGGTCTCCCAGGCCTTTTGGTGTTGCTGAGCTCGCCAGTGCATTCCTTCTTTTTAAGAATGTACCAAACTGTTGATTTGGCCCTCCTAAAGTTTCTGCTATCTCTCTGATAGGTCTGTTTTGGTTTTTCAGCCTAATGATGGCCTCCTTCACTTGCATCAACACCTCTTTGGACGGCATATTGAGAGTTCCCATGAACAGCTACCAAATGCAAATTCAACACTTGGAATCAGCTCCAGACCTTTTATCTCCTTAATTTATCATGGTATAAGGAGGAAACAGGCCACAGCTGGCCATGAAACTGCTTATCAGTCAATTGTCCCATTACTTTTGAGCCTGTGAAAATGGAGGAACTCTGTAAAAAATGGCTGTAATTCCTAAACGGTTAATGCAATATTTTTGTTAAACCCCTTGAATTAAAGCTGAAAATCTACGCTTCAGTCACATCTTGACTGCTTCATTTCAAATCCACTGTGGTGGTGTACAGAGGCAAAATTACCAAAACTGTGTCACTGTCCCAATATTTATGGACCTGACTGTATATATATATATATATATATATATATATATATATATATATATATATATATATATATATATATATATATATATATATACACACACACACACACACACACACACACACACACACAGTTAAGGGGTCCCTGGCTGTAAAAGGTTACACAAGCCCTGCTCTAAGTATTATCATTTTACTGACTTCATTATAACATCTTTGACTCGCCTTTACTAATTTTTTATTTTACAAATCTAGCACACTGATCATTAACTGTGGATTTAGACTTTTGGACCCTTTTAATTTAACATCAGTCAGTGCAACTCAAACACTGATCATTTTAAAAATACGCTGTGTGAAATAGCTACTCCAACTGCACCGCAAAGGTAAACTCCAGTCGGACTTACACCATATATCACACATGTTCAAAATAGCGGTCTTTTCCAGCAGTGGCATTATATGTTAACATGACTAAAGCCATAAGAGCATTTAGTGGGGCTACTTTACTTTAAGCCCGGTGAATCATGCAGACTTGCAATTTCCATCTCTAATAAAAGAACACACACTGAAAAGCGTGACTCTTTGTTGTGTTTCAGAAACTCGACAGCACTTCATGCTGCAATTTGGTATGCCCGAGCACGCTCTTGAGTCTAGAGAGGTGCTTCTGTAAACAGAGCAACGATTATTTTATAGAGTGAGCGGCTCTCAGCCCAGCGAGTGACCATGGAAACTGCGAAAAGTCCAAAGAGACCATAGAAACTGCGAAAAGGGAAAGTGGGAAAAGGTGAAAATGTGTCACATATGGAAGGATGGGGAATAAAAATCTCAGATGTATCCTCTGCCAGAAGACTATTAGTGATGGCAGTGTGTGTGTGTGTGTGTGTGTGTGTGTGTGTGTGTGTGTGTGTGTGCGCGCGTGTGTGGATGAGCCCGAGAGAGAGAGAGAGAGAGAGAGAGAGAGAGAGAGAGGCACCTTATCTTGGATGTCCAGAGGGCACTTCTTTTCATGGAGGAATTTCAAGGTCTCCACATGGCCGTGTCGAGCTGCATAGTAGATAGCGTTGGCTCCAGACTGCGAGACAGCAAAACCAGGCTATTCTGGCTGCATCTAAAAGCCCTTCACTTTTCATTTGCACAGGAACTGGTGTTTAAAGCCTCTTCAAACATTATAACTGTTTAACACCAAATGGCTGTTCTTAATAAGCATTTACCAGTGATGGTGTCTAGCCATATACTAAACTATAAAATCCTTAATTACTATTTAATCAAAGATTTAATTATAGATAAAAGCTAATCAGAATTATGCTGGATTGTCAGATGGCATAATACTTGGCAATGGCAGTTTATCCAATACTCGTGCTGTAGAGTGTATTTTGTACATGTATCTAAAGGCATGTGTGTTACAAGCTGCAAAACGAGGTACAGTTTTCATACACCATTATGCAAGCAGCACTGCAATGGTGTAAAAACATGCTGATTGCTCTTCTGATTTAAAAGAAGCTTTACCGTACTTGCACTTTAACTGCTTATCACCACCTTGATGGCACCACAGCTGCACCCACAGGCTAATTAACACAATTCCTGCTCCTTTTGCAGCTTGTAAAAACAAATGAAGTAGAACTATCCACTAGTGCACTAGTACAAATACCTCCTGACGATAGCGTGAATAGTTTTGCACTGTTACATAAATTCTGACGAAATCAACGGACATCACTTACTCCCAATATAGACCTGGCCAATTTAATCACTTAGAAGAAAACTAACTAAAGAAATAAAAATCTTTCAATTATTCATTCGTTCTTTCGAAGACAAAGGTAAGTTTACCATGAAAGCGAGAGCTAATATTAAGAATACGCTAAGGAATGATGAGTGAGTGTGTTTTGGATTCTTACTGCAGTTGATGAGACTAAGCAGTGGGATAAGGACACACCTTGTCAAGGGTTTGGATTTCCGCTCCTTTTCTTATCAAAACGTCTATGATCTGGATGTTCCCACAGCCAGCTGCGATCAGGAGCGGAGGCGTTCCATGCTGTGGCACACACGCACACAGACGCACACATACAGAGACAGAGAGAAACAATATGGCTTAATTAAGCTCACACAGAGTTCCAGCAGTTCCTCATAGCAGGACAGGTATTACAACCCTGTCTCTAATTAAGCAGAGTCAGTCTTAGAACGTTGTCATTCAAATGAGCCTTAATTATTCTGCCATGTTTGCTTTGCGGTTTTAATTGTGGAAAGCAGGCTTTCTGCTGAACTCGGCTTAAATGCGATTGCTTAAAGGCTCTCGCTGATGCCCATGATTACAGCTGTTTATATGTGACTGGAGGTGATACTTTGGCATGCATAAATGCATTAGCCGTGGGAATGCTCTTTAGAGTGTGCGCACACGCACACACACACACACACATACACACACAACTGGACAGCTCCAAGCAAGGCAATCAACAGCAAGCCTCGCTTCTCACTCTGGTGGATAGATTAGAGTTTCCTCGCCGCCCCCTCTTATCTCTTTCTTTCTCCTTAAAGACAAACACAATCCCTTCTGAAGTATCTCAACCAGAGAGAAAGAAGCCGGTTTGTTGAAATTTTAAGCTGCACACTGTGCATGTGACAGATAAACTGATGTCATAGTAAATGCTTCTTCAAATAACTTTCCCATTACACAGAATATTGTGGATAATTTATATCAAACAGAACAATGGGAAAATCCTGAGTACTGAATAGATGATTGTCATAACACGGAGAGGGAGTGCAATACAGCTATAAACACTAGATACCTCTATTGCAGACCAAAACCTGACCATTTTAATACGCACTTAAAGAACAAAGTGCAGTAAGTATATACACACTACATTACTACTTTAGCGCTATCCCTAAAGATTCAGACATCAGACCTACAAATAACATTTTACTAAGGGTAGTGGTTATAACACCAACATGAATTCTGCAGGACAACTGACATAAAGCTACATAAACATTATTGCTTATTAATAAACTTTATTATGGCTTATTTCAAAACGCCTTATCTGACAAAGAGTGCTTTTATCAATCTGACATAACACCTGAGTCCGAGTTATGATGATATTGCACTTCTGATATCTCAATCTCACATAATAGTTATGATGTGACATGACTTAAGGTTTAATTATGAACAATCGAACAAGTAATTCCAAAAGATTTTCTACAGTGTCTCCTGAATTTGGTGGTAACAACTTCAGCGTATAAAAACCTGATGTGTAACACCGTTACCTGATAAAATGTACTTCTTAACTGGAACAATCATGACGCCATGATGACAGAGTAATATATATTTTCGTCATCACGATACCATAAGCATGGCCATTTCGTCATTTTGTCATGTTCGTCATCACCATACCATAAGTAATTAAACTTCAAAGTCAGTTGTATAAAAGTATAATAACAATAAAATAATAAAATAAAAATAAATAATAAAAGTATAATAACAACCTTCTCTCAACTTCAAACATATCAGAATAATGAAATAAAGCTTTATAAATATTTATATAGCTGTATATGAGTTGTCATGAAGAGTGCACGCAGATGCCATAGAGCGATATGAAAACTAGCCTTGAGTAAAGTGTTTACTGGCCTGTGTTATGGGGATGAGCTATTAACATACCTGAACATGGGAAAGAAAAACAAGTCACTTATATAAACAAATGTTAATGCTGGAACTGCATGGTGATGGCAAGACTAAAAAAAGTGCAAACTATCATTTTATTGCCAGAAATTGCATTCTGCAAAATCGTGAAATGCAGTCTATATAGTCTATATTATCCTCTTCTAACAAAGGACTAACTTCTGATCCTGTTTGTGACCTCAACAGTAAGTCACTGGCCAGCGATTTGGTGTTTGCACATTAAACACATTATTTGAGTCTAGTGTCCTTACTTTCTTTCTATATGTTTAACTGTGAGCTGACGTATTGTGCATGTTCTCGTAGATGTGTTACGTAACAGCTTTAGACTGTGCATTATTTTGCTCTGTTTTGTCAGTTTACACAAACCTGCATGTTCCTGATCCATGAACACAAATTAATTAATTATAGATTGCTTTACTAACAACCATATTGCACCTTAGGCAATGTGTCCAGGCAAGAACAAATAAACAGCTAATAGCTGAGACACAAAATCTCTTTGTTATTTGTCTAACGATATGTCCAACCTTGATAGAGGCTCCAATCTGCTATTAATAACATGAACAGTGTGTGAATGTTCCAACACAAATAACAACAACAAATGCAACAGGCTAATGCAGGTTTGAAAAATATATATATTAAAAAAAAAAAAAAAAAAAAAGATTTTTCTTCACTATAGAACAAGCAGACTTTTTTTTAAAGCTCATTCAACCTAAGCACTCACACCCACTGTATCCCTGACATCAACACACACACACTGCCAAGTCGTGATTAATCAGATAATGATTAACACCAAGTTACAGTTCAACTCTGTTCAAACCTCCTAATACATTACAATTACAACCCAATCAAGACTGCGCTGAAAATTAAACCGGGTACGACAGAGTTCAAGAAGTGTTCTCGTACTGAGACACACTGAATATCAGCGTTGCTCTTAAAAGACGACATGAAAACTGCGTGGTGACTCAGATGTCATAACAAGTGTAAACGAGAAGCTTATCGGCTGGTCAATCGAGCTCGCCTTGGCTGCTGCTCTATTTGGAATGAAGCCAAGCAGATACTCCGGAACAGGATTCTACTCAGTTTGCTCATCTTCCTGCTCTTTTTTTGCTTCCTTTGTTCGGAGGTCTCACCTTATTGGGCTGGTTGATGTCATAGCTTGTCAGAGAACCTAAGAGGTGCTTCAGACCCGGCACGTTGTCATCGTTGATGGCATGGATGATGGCTTTCATCACGAATGAGTCTTCTTCATCCTGGACAGAAAACAATGACCATGATGAGGATGTTAAGATGATATTCTCAAAATATTGGAGGGTAATGGTATTTCCTGTATCATGGTTATATTTCCTGTATACACATTGCTTTGGAAAAGCGATAATATGGCTACTCAAAGACTCTGGGAAACAGGGAAACGAATCACAAAACTTACAGTAAGCAATAAAGAGCAGAGTAGAGTATATCTTTTTTTCCAAAGTATTTAAAGGCTTAACAATTTACTTATTTTCATTCTGTACCTCCAATTCTAACACTCCACTACTATTTACACTATTCACAGTATAAAGATTAGCTGATAGAAGATATTACACACAGCTCCAGAGCATCAAACAACAGAGTTTCACAGAAATGACAGGATTTGCCATGTTCGAAAGAACTACTGGGGAGAAAACAATGCCAAATCTCCTTTAACAGTCACTATTTTGCCCAAATCTTGTTTCATGCTGCCGTCAATGAGCCAGGCTCCAAACCAAAAAGGAGTGTATTCTGCTAATCTTATTGAGTAATGCAGGGAGGGGTGGGGGTGGGGGGTGCTCCTCTGATTTAGATTATAGCTACACTGCTATTCGAGTTCATAACCTTTAAACAATAGCTTATAGGTTGACAATCAGGCCATAGAATGAGGAACTGGGGGAGAAGGGAGAAAGTAGGAAACAGAAAATGAAGCAAAGTAAGCAAAGAGTGTAAAGTGTGTATGTGTGCAGCCATGTGGACACTGCAACATTCCACAGCTTCGGAACACACACATACACGCGCACACAGACACACACACACAGACACACACACACAGACACACACACACAGACACACACACACAGACACACACACACAGACACACACACAGGGTTATGAAGGTTTTAGTTGACCTGAATGTTACTAATGCAATGCTTACAACCAAATCCTCATATTCTTATGCTGCCTTCAAGAGCGACCAGAATTATTATAAATATGAGTTTTCGAGTTCCCTAAGATAGACCACTGAAGCAGTCAACAGGAGAACATGCTCTAACTGGATTATTCCAATTTGCCGAGATGAGCGCAGTTTGAGAGATGAAGATGAGGAGCGACACCTCAGCCATTATATAACGAGAGCAGGATTTGCCAACCCAACATGACAGTGATGTCTTCTGCATTTGAAATTAATGACTAGAGTGAAGCATAATAACCATGTAGCTTTCAGAAGCACCTATCATCCACTGTACAGCAAGCAGGATGGGTGTCAAAACTTAACAAGAATAATTGCTGACACATGCCCATTTCCTTTGCAAAACACACTCCTATCCATCAACCCACCCACACACAGACACACAACAGCACACAAACACATGAGCTCATTTCCTGGATACACCTTTCTTAGCAGAAGGATGATCAGAGACGCATGGGTGGAAAATACTTGAGTAACTGTACTTAGTGTATTTATACTTTATGTGAGTGTTACTGAAATTGAATACATGTACTGCTACTAAAAAAAAAAGTTTTACTCTTTACTTCTATACTCATTACAAATCTAGAAGTTCTTGTCTCTCATCCAGCCAATAACTGTAAACTCTATTGCAGTTTAGTAACCAAGTTTATGGAATGGAAAAAAAAAAAGACTATCAAGTTTCATGCCAATTTATCAACTGCTGTGAGGCTACACAATGTAGACAGTGCTACAGCTATCTGTGTGTATTCGAATACGGATAATCCACCAGACTGCAGTGTGGAGCAAAGAATTTGCCTCGCTAGAAAGCATGAACGCCATCTAATCTGAAAAAGCACGCTGAGGAAAGTTAACTAGCTAGATTTAACTAAGCTAGCCTGGTTTCTTTTCTAATGCCAGGTTAGACTAGTATCAATTCCAGTAAATAACATAACTGGCTAGACAGCAAATTCTAGCTAATGGTGAATATTGGTTATTTACATGACAGTGTACGTCTGATTAGTTCATTAGCTAACTATGCAGTGTTAGCCGTGTATATGACCAGCAACTTACAGAGACTGAATGGCGTAGTTGCTTTAAAACAAAAATCAGCTTCTAACAGTTTCAGATATACAGCAGAATTTATTTTTCACATGAGATGACGACAGTAACTGACGTTACTTTATAATACTTGATTACATTCTAAAGTAGCAACTTTTTTGACTTTCGCTTGAGTACATTTTTGGCTGGATACTTTAAATTGAGTAAGATTTTGACACATTATCTATACTTTCACCTATATCATATCTCTGTACTTTTCCTTAACCTTGTAGAAATAATTGCAGACCAATAGTATTAATTATTATGATGATGATTATTATTATTATTATTATTATTAGTAGTAGTAGTAGTAGTACTAGTAGCAGCAGCAGCAGTAGTACTAGTAGCAGTAGTAGTAGCAGCAGTACCAGTTGTACTAATAGCAGTACTAGCTGTACTAATAGCAGTAGCAGTAGCAGCAGTAGCAGTAGTACTAATAGCAGTACCAGTTGTACTAATAGCAGTAGCAGTAGCAGCAGAAGTAGTAGCAGCAGTACCAGTTGTACTAATAGCAGTAGCAGTAGCAGCAGTAGCAGTAGTACTAATAGCAGTACCAGTTGTACTAATAGCAGTAGCAGTAGCAGTAGTACTAATAGCAGTACCAGTTGTACTAATAGCAGTAGCAGTAGCAGCAGTAGCAGTAGTACTAATAGCAGTAGCAGTAGTACTAATAGCAGTAGCAGTAGCAGCAGAAGTAGCAGCAGTAGCAGTATTAGTAGTAGCAGTAGTATTAGTAGCAGTAGAAGCAGTAGCATAGTAGCAGCAGTAGTAGCAGTAGTACTAGTAGCAGTGGCAATAGTAGTAGCAGCATTAGTAGTAGTAGTAGCAATAGTAGAAGCAGTATTATTAGTAGCTGTAGAAGCAGTAGCAGTAGTAGAAGTAGTACTAGTAGTAGCTGTAGCAGCAGTAGCAGTAGTAGCAGTACTAGTAGAAGTAGCAGTAGCAGTAACAACAGTATTTCAGTGTGAAGCTTAAGCTAAACATGAATAAAGCTATTTTGGACTCATGTTTATAAAACATAAAAATTTCCAGTGAAGCACTGAATAAAACAAACGGCTTGTATCTAACTGTCCGTGATAGAATACACTTCTAATGACCATGTAATATCTTACTAATTATTAACCAGAACTAATCCCTAATTATTAAGCAGAACTATGGGTTAATAGTGTTTATATTTTACTGCATATCACCACTGTCTAATCTGCCACACAAAAAGAAATCAAAACAAACGCAGTAACAGAGGCAATTATTCAGAACACCCAACACTACATTCACCTGCAAACAATGTGGCTGAAAAAGATGTGATTGGCCCTCATTAAAGAGCCAGAAAGCCATGATAGTCTCAAAGACGTTTCTCACTGAGAATCTTACCAGTGTGTCATCACTACGTGCCACGCTCATGTTGCTTCTGGACAGGAAGGAGCGGGAGAGCCGGTTACAAAGCGAGATCAGACGCACTGATTGCTGCCAAAGAGGCAAAAATAAACAGTGTTAAATCAATAGACAGTAATAACAGACGCTCATGCTTTGGATAACAATATAATCTCTGGTTGTGATGTGTCTCGCAAAATATGAAACCCAATTATATGTGATTGCGTTAAATAAAAGAGGTTTCTCAGTCGGAAACCCATTAACGATCTAAACATGATTAGCTAACAATTCTGAATATGATATTTTGCACTTGAGGGTACTGAAACAGTGACGGGGCTTCTGGCAAGGTTTAGTTGCCTTTCTTGATTCGCTGTCATGTACTTTTATGTCAGCACTAATACACTGAAGTTCCTTGAAATTCCTGTAAATCATGCTAATGTGGCTTGAAACTCAATCATATTTACCTTCCATTTTCTCCGTGCTGCAAATTTCTTGAATTTCTCCATATTCACTGCCGATTCCTTGCGACTAAGTGCCTGTTGAGTGTCTTTCGGCTGAAGAAGGAAAACATCTCTGTTTAATGAACTGGTTTTCATGGTGTCGTGACTATGCTAACATTGTGCCACTGAAATACGGACAAACCTTGATCCATGGATGCTGCAGACTGTCCTGGATTGTCATTCTTTTTCTGTGGAAAACAAAAGAAGGACTAGTCAGCACTTTAGGTCTTTCTTTTCAGGTGGTGTCTCTCACAAGTGAGATGACCATTGGAAATCAATTATGCTTTAGACTGTGGCTTTACAGATCAAGAGCTGCACAATACACGGTAGGGTTGTATAATGTACTGTTTGTTCATCAGATGGTATATTTAAACAGTAGTAATAGTCATTATCCTTTTCTAAGAAAGGAGCGCATCATGTTTGCACCGTCATCAAAAAGTCAGCAAGTTGTTGGCCAACACTTAGCTATTAGCTGTACTGTTTTCTATTCACATCACACACAAAACACATTATTTGAGTCTGGCTAGTGTCTTTATCATTTCTCGATATGTTTAATCATGAAAGTGATTGTGTGTTGTGCTAGCTGGAGATTTATAGGACAAGCACTGAGGTGTGTCGCACCACCATGAAGCTCAATTTTTAAAAATATACATACCAAATAAAGAGTTTTGTTTTGTGAACGTCAATAGGAAGGGTTTTTCTTTTTTTGAACACACTGTTAGCACTAGCCTACTGAGCCTACATGTTTGCCGGGGAACTATATATATATATATATATATATATATATATATATATATATATATATATAAAAAAGCCGTGACATGTAACCTTCTTGTCTCACCCCTGTTAAGCATTTGTAATAACAGAATCCAGTAATATCAAAATGAGCAGCTGAACAAGCCATGTTTTGTGATTAGACAGCTTTCTGATTCTCTCAGAAATTCCATCTTTCACGTTGGGTGTTTTGATAAACTGGGGAATTGGCAATTTGTAGGTTCATCAGTTTGTTCTAATATATTGCAAGGCATACCATTATTGCTCTAACCCTAGCTCCGTCCTTAATCTTAATCGATCCTTAAAGATTTACGCTTTAAAAGAGATTAGAGCCGTACTACCTCCATGGATTACTGAGTTAACTAACTGGATTAACTGGATTGTTACCAATTTCACATGGTCAAATATTTTTTTTAGACAAACTGAGAGCACAAGTAAATTGTACAAGCATGATTTTGTGCTGCTCCTTCAACTAAATTACGTTCAAGTTGTACTACATTATCCACACAAAAAAAAAAATTGTTAGTGGCCACAGTAAATAATCTCATTAGCCAAACACTGACTTGCTTATTGCAGTTTCACAACCTAATATATCTGGCAGTCATCACAGAAATATGCAATTACCTCAGACAACTGAATCCTTCAGTATAATAAAGTTCACACAGCACGGATGAACATGTGAGCTAACCGGTTTGGAATTAGTAGCTCTGGTACACGTAATCTTATCTCGTATTTGTTAAGGGACATACCAAGACATATGGGGCCCTGAAACATGTGCGCCTGGGTTTTCCCAGTCTAACACACCTAGTTGAGCTCATCAGATAATTATCAAGTGTTTATAATGTGTGGAAAAACACCACAGTGTAACATGAGAGGCCACCTGAGAACTGGAAACAGCAAACACTGCTTCAGAATATCTCACATCATCCCATGAGATAATAAAACTCCAAACATCTAATGAACTTTAGGTCAACAGGTCATGGCACACGGACTGTTTATACCACTGAGCATACAATATTGTTCCAAAACTGATCACACATTGTTAATGGATTCCCAAGCGTTTCGGATAAAGACACTTGTTTGTGGTGAATGGTAGTACCAAGAACACGACTTCCACAGAACAAGTTTGTTCACACACAAAACACATGAGATCTCAATAAGGTCAACACAGTGTGAAGTGGAACTAAATGGGGGAAGTTTGGAAGTAGACTGACTGACCAAACGGTCCAGTGGAGTGACCGAACAAAGAGCTAAAACAGGAAATGTTATTGTCCTCAATTTCTGCATATTCAGCTAGTTCCTAACTATACATTATTGGCTGTTCCTCATTATAGAGGTCAGAGTTATTATGCATGGAATGTGGTAGATGTAGAACTGTGAGTCCTGATGGAAGAAAACACAAATATATCTTAGCAAGTCTTATACAAGACATCCTTGACTGATTATACAAAATTGCAGCTCTCTCAAAAAGAGAGCACGTAATGCACCTGTCTATATCTATATGTATTTTACATTTATCATTTATTTTTCGCTTTGCTGAAAAGTGCTCTATTATTAAGGCTTATTATTTGATTATTTGTAGACTAAGGCCACGTTTACACGACACCAATGTAGTCAAAAACGGAAAAGTTTTTCTCTTGTGTTTTCGAAAAGTTAAAATGTCTTCAAAACGATTCGTGTTTACACATGTCCGCGATAACGGCCAAAAACGCTGTATTACATATGCCAGGCCAGTAGTTGTTCGCACTTGCCTTTACAATAGACACGTACTGCGCATGTCTACATACCTGACACGTACTACACGCACACGCATGACGTCACCGTTTTCTAAGATTCCCGTATTGGGTGTTTACATGGAGATGATAATGGCGGCGTTTTCAAAAACTTGCACTTTGAAACCCGTTTTCAAAAATATGCGTTTTCAGTCCCCAAAACGCAGTTGTCGTGTAAATGAACAGGCAAAACGCATAAAAAGTTTCCCGTTTTTGGCTGAAAACATTGTCGTGTAAACAGCCCCTTAGCTCTGGTCATTATTATTAGTGCGCTGATCAGTAGATAAATGTTTTGGACCATTGCGATTACACACATACATACATACACACACACACACACACACACATACACACACATACACACACATACACACACATACACACACATACACACACACACACACACACACCCACACACACCGCCTCCCCCAAATACACGCTTCCACCAAGACATGTGAATCTAACAACCTGTTGCTCATGCTGGATCACAGAGCAGAGCAACACACTCTGAAGAAAGTATTATCTGCCCTTTTCCACATACATGAGCTCACAGATGCCTACTATCGGCTAGTGTCGCTCTGATTTACCGGGTGACCTAAACAGGGTGAGAGAGTAACCCCATCCCTCTGCCACTTTTGCTCTATACTTCCGGCCACGGGTGGCTGTGGCATCATTGGGATTTGAACTCGTCACGGTAATGCGAACATTCTTCTGTTGCGCCACTTGAAGGTCCATTTTAAACAAATTATACTCCATGCTAAACTCCATGGTAACATTCAGTTCTGAATCTGACTCTCCAAAATAGAAACCAGTGATTCGTACAGATGGCTTTGGCTCTTACTTCGGGTCTTTGATAAGGAGCCGTGCAATGAAGTCTTTGGCCAGAGAGCTGGTATTGCTGAAATACTCCTCATCGAATTCGTAGTCCACCGCCGACACATTGGCCAGAGTTTCCTGCTTGTTCTCGCCCAGAAATGGAGAAGCGCCGCTTAATCTACAAGACATAAATCAGCTGTAATTCATTGTTAAATCCAGATTTTAAAAAACATCCATCAACAGGACACTCACTCATCCCTTGTCTAATTAATGCTCAGTCAACGGACTGCTAGAAAGCAAGGCATTAGTGCTTTAAGTTGGAGAAGAGCATTCTGTTTAGCAGAGACACAAAAAGTATATAATGAGTGTATTGGTGTGTTATAGCAGTACCAAAACATAAGCAGAGAATTAGAAGGAAGGAATGAGAAGCAAGCAGCTAATCTCAAGTCCACATAGATCTTTCAGGAATCTGATACAGGGAGGAATTTAAAGCATGTGGGTAATTTAGCAGGGTGAGCCTTTCACATTACAGGCATCTGAAAGATTCGAGATCTCTACTGCTAATTATAGGGCTAAACTGGACAAATACTGGTAGGTCTTTAGGTCAAGTGAATGTCATTTTGGTGCCTTATGGCAAACTGTAAATTAATGGATACATTTTAATCACAGCTGTGCTGGAGAAAACAACCAATTAAAGGGATTCCCAATGGGTTAAGTCAGTAAACTTAGGAGAGTATGAATGTGATGAAAGAAAAAAGGTGTGGATGCAAACAGAGGTGGGAATGATAACAGCCTGATGTGTGGCTCTATTTTTAGCGTGTCACTGACAGCACTGTGGGATGGGAGGAGAGCGGTTGAGAGACAGAGAAAGAAATCTCGCCGCGTTTGAACTATTCTGGAATTGAACTTCGCCTGGGTAGGCAGAAAAAGGAAGGATGGGGATGTCAGGTGAGAGAGACCAAACAAAGGTTGAGAGAAACAGAAGGTGGCATGACAACAGGAATAGCAAAGACAGAACAAGAAGAAGGAAGAGAAATAAATGAGAAACCCCTTTCACACGCTACAGGTCACCGAGAGAATGTCCTTTGCTCAAAGAGCCTTATCAATATTGTTTGCGTTAGAGGTGGAGGGAAATGAAGTTCCCACCGCCACTGGTCCTTATCTCCAGCTGCAGTCAGTTTCTACCGTTTTCATTAAGTTTTCAGACGCAGAAAACACCAAAGTGATGCTGCATTTTATTTTCTGGTATACTACTTTTTATTACCAGACACTTCCACATTGCACACACAAATTAATCTACTGTTATCTACCATAGCAAAAAAAAATAAAAAAAATAAAAAAAATATTACTCAGATCAAATTCCAAGGTTAATATAATTCCCGATCCAGCCTTATAGCCTGCCAGAATTGCAAACTAGTTCACAATAACTAGAGAACAAACTAGTTCTGCCTCTTTTCCGTAAAAATGTAACAGACTCTCACAAATGTGCCACTCAATGCCTAGGGAAAAGAATAAAATGTAGGTGTATTTCACCATCACCATCGTCATATTGAAATACTTACAGTATGTAAGTAATCACACCAACACTCCTGGAAAAAAGAGAGGAAGAGAACTCATTAACTAATAGGATGATTAGGTATAAATAATCTTAGCTCATTTTGTTGCAAAGAGATTTTTCTTACCACATGTCTGCCTCAAGGCCCAGCGGCTCATAGTTTACCACTTCTGGAGCTGCAAAAAGGAGAGATATTTTAAACCAAAACGTCTGAAACGTACAAAAAAAACCACGTCTGGAACACTCAATGGTGAAAGGGGGTGGGGGGGCTTCTGTTATTCACACTGAAATATTAGAGCTGTGAAATGAGTCATTTGTTAAGAAAGTGGGGAAATCTCAGTTTCTGATGTGTGAATGATAAAAACGGACACTCAGAATATGGTGTCTATGAGCTGATTCTAAATAAAAAGGAAGTCTTGCTGTGAGCCTCATCATAATTAGGATAAGCTTCTAAGCTCTAAAAAGAGTACTGAGCAGGGGGCTAAAACTTATTGCTCAACCTAATCTCTATGCCTCCCAGACCTATCATATGGTAGATTACTATGGACAAGAATTTGAATAGTTTACCTCTACTACACGTATCGACAAAAATAAAGGAAAATGTGTTGGCACAGAATTCGATTATAATGGAAGTCTCAGGGCAGCTGTTGAAATTCTTCAAGAAATGTGATCTGAATTACAGCCAACACTATTGTCGGAGCTGCTGATATGGAAAATTAATCAACATCTTCTGACCAATCATAATCAAAAATTCAGCAGCGCTGTGGTAAAGAGTGAAGGGAACTACATATTTGGACACTTTTTTGTTATTTAATAAACTTCCAGTGCATATATTGACTTATTCTTATGAATACATACTATATTCTTCATATCATAAGTACAAAGTCGAAAGGTATTACGTATATAGATTTGAAGTGGATATATGCACTGGATGTGCATATAAAAACAGAAGTGTCCGAATACTTATATCCCCTCATTGTAAAGAGTTTTATCCATCACAGGAGCAATACAATAAGAAAAACAGTTCTAGTTAAATGCAATTCGCCTGAGGTTTTGTGGCGTCCATTTTCATGTGCAATTAAGTTGAAACTGAGGAAATTTCAAGTATATTTTGAACAGCACTGCCTGAATTGGTAACACATAACCAGAAATTTGTCGCTCTGAAAAAAGAAACCACCTATAATTGCATTAATTATACAGATTGGGAGCTTCATTTACACATGCCTTTGGTTTGAGCGCAAGAAGGCATTCTACAAAAATACATTTTGCATAAATGCTTACTGATCACCCCAACAGCTGCCCTTAGACTGTTATTTAAACACGCTTCGCATAAATGGGTTTTCTGTTCCTTCCTTAGTATAGAAAAATTTGAAATTACTGTTTGTGGTAAACGCTACTTACATACAGATGGATTCCAAAAGTCTGAGACCATTTGATAAAATGCTTCCATTTTGCATTTTATTCTAATGTAATACATTTTTTAAATCACAAATTAAATTATCAGCAACAGCTTGGACAACATCTTGGATTTTCATACCTATGCATTCACAGATGCAGTCTTATCTGATGCCTCTCTGTTTTTAGAGAATTTCGTATAGAATTTATCAAATAGATATTACTCTTAAACCTGGACCTTAAGGTGTGAAGAGTGAAAAGTTTGAAAAAGAAATTAGAAATATTACATGAATTTCAGAATTACAGTATTTGGTATGTCCCCCTTTTTGCTTTAATGACAGCAAATATATAGAGTAAATATTGTAGCTGTGTATTGGCTTGTTGTCTTAATGGCCATGTTACGATGGTATATCAGGCAGAGATGCCACTCTTCAGTGGCCTTCGGTTAATCTGGGGAAGATAATTGTCTCTCTATTAGCTCTGCTGTCTCATCACACCCGGCGGCTATGCTGGCTGCCATTCAAGCAAAGCTGGGTGACGTGCCAGAGGGGGGAGGGTGGGGCTACAGCTACAGCTCAGAAACCAAACAGAGTTGACTCATGAGTAGAACAAGACATTTATGTGGTTTGGAGCAGACTGTATTGAGTGTGAGACAAGGCCTGACTCAAAGTCTGAGTTAATTTCCAAAACATGGCCAATGCGTCCTCATTTGAACCCCAGCGATGTTCCAGGACATCGGGATTTGATCCACTTTAATTCTCTGTAGTTATGTCAGACTGTCGGTTCAGATTACGATAGAAGGGAGTGGAGGGAAAATGGGACAGAATAGGAATTGCAACTCTACTCAATTACTTAAAAGACTAACCGACAAACTCCGGTGTGCCAAAGATGTTTTTAAAATCGTTGCTAAAATCGATCTTGTGTGCCAGGCCGAAGTCGATGAGCTTAATGCGTGGGTGAGGCACGCTTCTATTCAGAAGCATGATGTTTTCCGGCTGGAGAGAGAAAGAAAAAACAAAGAAAGCTCAAGTCATTCAAATGACAAAGTGATCAGCGCAACTCTTGTGCAGAAAGAGGAGTGGAAAAGACAAAATCCAGCGAGCAAGGGAGAGAGATTAAAAAAAAAAAAAACATAAAAAGTGAAAGTGTGTGCAAGACAAAGGATCAGGAAATATGCCATAACACATGGAAATCACATGCAAATCTACAGAAGCTTTCTCTAGAAAGTAGAGTACGTTCTCTCTGGACATTCCAGGAGAATTATACTTCCTCCTCTTGGAATGCATTATTCACAGCCTAATCTCTTAAAAGCTCTACTGACTTAAAAATATCAAACTGACATGTTAAGAAATACTTACGGAATTCAGGCAGCTCTTATTAGACAGGCAATAACAGCAAGGTGGGTTAGGAGTAGTGTGTATCAGTTACATGCAAATCAGAAGACATGTCCACTTTTTCCACTACTTTGTAGTGAACATTTTGTGTTGCTTAATATGTTAGCTATTTTTTTTTTTTTTTTTTAGCTCAGAGGAGGTATGGTTTGATTTGTCACACGATTAAGGATTTCATGACAGTTAGAAAGAGAAGTTAATGGAACCATGGGGGGGAAAAAAAACGTCACGGATCATTACACATTCTCTTAGACGTTGTAACCCTACTACACTAACGCCAACCAAACAAAGTCATCAGGTGCAAAACAACTCTGGCTGATCCATGGTTGGGTGGGAATTAAATACGCCGCAGCTCAAACTAGCACCATACCTTCAGGTCAAAGTGAGCAATATGTTTGGAGTGCAGGTAGTTGACGCCGTCCAGGATCTGTTTGAGAAACTCGGTGGCCTCCTCCTCGCTGAGAGACTCCTTCTCAGCCAAGAAGTCGAAGAGCTCCCCACCTGCCACACTGAGAAAACAGGGAAAACACTTGTCAAAGGAGTACTCCAGTTCAGAGGAGCCAGCTCTCAAATAACCTGTCTATGGCAAGAGAAATTTAAGAATGTTATATGTAAAAAATAGAGAAAGTTCAGTACAGGATTTAGGAATCAACAGTCTGAGCTGCCAAGCAGCATGGAACATGCCCAAGACAGTAATCTGACAACTGGTTGAAGGCTAAAGATCCTAAGCAGAACAAACTAGACCTAATGAATAATGAATATTTTGACTTTGATTTGATTACTCTATTAATTATTCTATTTAAAAAGGTACTAAACACTCCAAAAGATCCGTATTTCTTTTGAGCATTTCTATCAACTAATACTTAACTAGAATTAATTAAATACCAAATCACTAGCTACAATACTGTATTACAGCCTTAATAAGGAGAATGCTAGGAAGTTAATAAACACGGTTCTACATGGGAACACTGCGCTTTCAGTTTCTCACATTAGCACAAATGAATAAAAACAAGTTGAATTATTCCTATAGTAGAAGATAAAATGTTCCCATACATTGGAGCACTTTGGTTGTACTTTGTATCTGTTGTTTGTTTTGTATTCAGCCTTTTCCCATCAAATGTGCTTTTAAATTAAATGAGGTGACGCAGCGTGCGCCACAGCATGCTTCGTAAGAAAGACCAAAAAAATCACTAATAAAATTTGTTGCCAATTTTAAATTTTGCCGAGTAATTGCTGCAGCCTTACTCCAAACCCTAACGAGATGCACAAGATGCATCACACTCCTGAACAACGGATTAAAACCTTGGACTTATGCCAATGGTGAAAAAAAGCCATTTTAGTCTAGGTTTAATATAGATTAATATCTATATGATATATTCTACATGAAATTTTATGAAACAAAAGGCATCAGATAAGACAGTGTCAGAACACATAAGTTTGAAAATCAAAACGTTGGCCAAGCTGTAATCATGGCTTTTGGCTGAGAGCTGACAGGATCTGGGTGTGTTTATTTAGGAAGAGGAAGCAGTGGAGCAGCTGTGCAGTGGTGACTATGATAATTTGGGCTGCTCATGGTGAGGTCCAGCTGGAGCAGCCACCAGTCACTCTGCTGCAAAAACAATCGCCCCAGATAGGTTTCTGTTCTCCCTTCCAGCAGAAAACGCCAATGCTCAAAAAAGTGACACCTCCTCACTTCACTAGAGATGGGTGGCGGTGTTGTGTAAGCATTATAACAGGAAGTTTCAGGTTCTAGGCTGCAACAGTTCAGTCACGCCCTTTCTCCAGGGTTGTGTGTGAGAAAAAAGGTAGCATCGCTAATGGATTATATGTAAAATATGAGCTCAGAGAATACAGTACTGGTTACAAAACAGGAAACCGGAATCAATTTATAACTGAAAACAGGTTCAACTTTAAAAAACACATGCACAACTAACACAGTAAGACTCTGTTATATGATTATGTGTATTTTCATGTCAGTTGCATTACAATGTTACAATTCAACATTCCAATAGCTGTGAATGAGGAAACGTCAGAACATAATTACAATCCTGTCAAAAAGCTCCATACTAAAAGAAGTTAACTCATGCACAGGTAAAGTTCCTAGACTCATTTGAAGGTTTCAAATGCTATTGTAAAGCAGAGAAAGTCTTGTACAATCACATATATAAGTGCCTTAAGACATTTACTCTAAATTCCTGAGATAATTAGATTTGTGTTTAAAACAAGTCTGGAAAAAATTAACAAAAAATTCCAGAGAGATTTCAAAAAGTTTCAGTAACACTGATTTCCTTTGTAGTCGCATACGCATGTTGATAAAAAAAATACCAATCAGCTGTAAAGTGTAAAGTGCATTCATGTCACAAGTGACACCACATAAAACTGAATAAAAGAAAAAAAAGCTGTTGTTTGAAAACAGCAAAAATGATGACTAAGAAAGAAAGAGCGTCTCCTCAGTGAAGCATGCGTTAAATTTTCCAGTAATGCAGCTCAGCCACTGCAGTGCATCAGCTACCACAAACAAACACCAACTCTTTCTCCTGTTATATGGCAGCATTTCTTTTGTCTTAATTGAATGGCTTTCTTTCAAGTCATTAATATGCAATGGTTTCATTAAGTTTCATTAAATTATTTACAATTTTCATATTTTTTAATATATATATAATATATAAAATTGCAGTAACTCATGCCAATTATATGATTTGAAGTTGATCAATTCAGATTGACATTAGTAAGTCTCCTTATATCCTTACATTTACACAAACTCAGAAGCTTTCGTAGTGTACGAGTGCCTTTTAGAACAAACTGGAATTTCCCTGAATACCACATTTTTGGAGTAAATACTCATGTGAACAATTTACAGATAAATGTATTTGTATCCAGTTTAAAAATGAGGCCCATTATCAACATTGGTTGGAGGTTAGGATACTATACGTTACTCTTTCAGCACAAAACCTCTTCAGTCAGCAGTCGTAACACACTGACCTATAAAAGGCTGTGCAAATAAAGGCTTAGCATGTAAACAAAGGCATATACACATTGAGGAGTTCCCAGAGGGCATTGTCACAGGGTTTACTACAATTAAACCTTCTGAAAATTGAACTGCATTCATCTTTGCAGAGCGATCTAGCCTAAATGCAACAGACATTAAAGAGTGTTTTTCTGTTCGTCATGTGCTGCTACAAGATTGCATGCGATTGCACAAACAGGCCAGGCTGGTTCTGCGCTTGAGGAACTGGCTCTTCAAGAGCCACGTGACACGTTTGCCTTAAGGTCAATGTAACGGACTGATTGTATTCGGAGTTTGCTTAGAGGAATGACTGTGCTCTAGCTGAGTAGCTAAAGTGTATATTATTTCTGACAGCTGCACTAGAGACCTTTTTTCTTTTAAATATTAAAAACATCTGGTGTGGAGAAACAATACAACATCTGGCGTAAAAAGAAAAGAAAACACCTAAGGACTAACAGCCTAATTATTTCCACTCGTTTTTTCCCTCCTTGAACATTGTCCAGAATCAGATGTCATGTTGCACATGCTCAACTAATTTCTGAGATTTAGACCTATTTGACATTTCTGCACACAAAATACTAACAGCCTGTAAATTCATTTACAAATCTTGTTTCTGTCTGCGTTCTGAAAGTCAAAATGTCCTATACTTACAGCTCAAGGATGAGAATGACCTCGTTCTTGTTCTCAAACACATCGTGCAGAGTGATGACATTGGGATGCTGGATTTGCTTCAGGATGCTCACTTCCCTCTCAATGTCCTCCTTGGAAACCCCACGCCGACTCGATTTGCTCCGGCGCTTCTTGATGAACTTCGCGGCATACTCGTATCCTGTGCTCTTTTTGCGACATTTCCTCACCACGGCAAACTGACCACTGAAGAAGAACGACAGATCTGTGGTCAAGTCAATGCACTGGTACAAAAAAAATAATAATTTAAGCCTTCATCACGATTGGAGCACAGTGATCTTATGTCTTATTAATACATCATTATAGTTTGTTATAGAGCTATCACCATGATTATGTGTAACATCATAAAGGCAGGGTTGAGATAACAATGTGAAATACAGAATCTCTCAACTGGGAACAAGCTTTTTATATCTTGCAACTTTGAGCCATGTTCTCAGTCTGCAGAACTTCACAGTCCTATTCTACCACATTTACAGCTCCTCTCAGTCACGATGCAGGCTGTGAACAATTTCCAAGACGTAGTGCCACTGCCAGAAGCTCACAGTAACCCAAGTCGTGAAGACATCGTGTAAAAACCAGGCCTGCTGCTAATCTCAGCTCAACTGGTAGAACAGGACACAACTCTTGTGTTTCACTGGTTGACTCAGGACCTTAATTTAATACATGAATAACTAATAACTAACTATAATATATGACTTATTACGTATTTTCTATTCATATGCTCTATGCAGTATATATTTGTTGAACAGCTGTTGACACCAAATATGAACTTTTGGCGGAAGTAACACTTTGCCTTGGGAACAGGAACATTTTCGAACAATGTAGGGAAGGAAGATAGTCCTTTCATTGCGGCTTTCTCATGTTAATGACCTCCATTCAACTGGGCTCCACCTTTTGTCACCCTAGTACCAAAAAGACCCACAGCAGATAGAGACAGCACATTTGCATTTTTATCTTGGCCTTAGGAGGTTATGACAAAGCACAGACTCCTGCAAATCAATGTTTATGAAAGAAACCCCAAAGATTTGCTACACAGAATCTGGGGATGCTTGTCTTATCTGACTGTAATGCTTAAATTCAAAATGCTAACAGGAAGTGTTGGTTAATTTTCTGTAACAGTAGTAAATCACAAGGTAAATCACAAGGTAAATGACAGGTTCATTAATGTGATCATTCTAATGTGTTATCATTTCTCTAGTAAGGGCTAATTCATAGGGACTTGCAAGTCTCCACATAATCCAAGCTACTAATGATCAATGTATTAAAAACACGTTTAACAAAGAAAACTGTCTAACTGTTTAGGTACACTACAAGGCCAAAAGTTTGTGGACACCTGACCATCACACCCATATCTTCAACGTTGGACACACAATTGTACAGGATGTCTTCGTATGCCGTAGCATTACAATTTCTCTTCACTGGAACTAAGGGGCCCAAAGCTGTTCCAGCATGACAATGCACCTGTGCACAAATGCAAGCGCCATTAAGACATGGTGTGCCAAATTTGGTGTAGAAGAACTCAAGTGACCTGCACAGAGCCTTGACCTCAACCCCACTGAGCACCTTAGGGATGAACTGGAACACCGACTGCACCTCAGGCCTCCTCTCTCAGCATCAGTGCCCGACCTCACTAATGCTCTTGTGGCTGAATGAGCACAGATCCCCACAGCCACGCTAAAAAATCTAGTGTTAAGCCTTCCCAGGTGAGTGGAGGTTATTATAACAGCACAGGGTGGACTAAAGGTGGAATGGGATGTTCAACAAGCACATATGGGTGTGATGGTTAAGTGTTCACTAACTTTTGGCCATATAGTGACTGAGATTTATTTATTTATTTTTATTTAATATTTATAGAAGGAGTCTCCAGTGTCAGTGTAAGTAACAGTCAGAGGTAAAGCTGTTCCTTCATGGGAAAGACTTCAGAACAGAGGAGTCTGTGCTTTAAAGTTTCTTTGTAACAAGCTGCATCTTTCTGTCTTATTAACTTCAAGAGAAAGAGGGAATGACTGTTTGTAGCTGCTATAATGTGAGTGGTACACAGATTTGTTGGAGCCATGTTTTAGACACATACTGTAAGATGACACCGGCAGTGTTAACGCCAGGTGAAAGGAGTTTCCTAAATTGCTCCAGTCCAATATCTAGCCTTGCTGAGCTGCTGAATTTGAATGCAAGTAAACAGGAAGGTGTTAGCTCGCTCTCTGGAGCAGTAGGAAACTTGGCATTGTTTACCGAGACCGCAGAGTTTAGCGTGTGATCTGGTACCAACAGAAATCTCATTTATTATTTACAGCTCTGTTCTGTCATTCATCATTTATCAGTGATGCAACAAAACTACCATTAACATGCAAGGTATTTAATTCAGAAGAATGTAATTAAAACATTATTTGATAAGACAGTGGAAAAAACGTGAGTTAAAAACTCACTGGAAATGTAATTTAATAACCATCTATAACTGACATTTAGTGTCTTTTTGCTTCATATTATAACTTAAGCAAGCATTTTGCCTTGTTCATGGTTTGAAGTGGGTAATTTTGGAAACCTCTGCCATGCTCTGAATCTATCGACTACTTCAGATTCAATGGTTTTGAGGCGTGGATACTGGTAGACAGATTTTAGCCCTCAAACAAGGATGTGAGCAGAGACATGAAAGAAAGTAACCAATTTCAGTTCATTTTTTTTTAACAATGTAGGTTAAGTACATGTTTAAAGCTATTAATTTAGATTGTATAGCCTATATAATTTGTATTCTACTGCCGGATTTCCTTTACTGAATCATTAAAAACAATACACCCTTGAGCTTTTCTTATACTTATTGAATATTCTGATGTACTGGAAAGTATGCATTAGAGTATTTGATGAAATAATATTTAGTATAAACAAAATAATTTGAGAGTTATGAGGACTGTTTTATATTGTTTTATCATGACCGAGAGTTCAATAGTGGTACCTGGTTCACAGATAGAAGACATACATTTGTCCATTTCAGTTGCAAGGTTATTGCTTAATAATTGCATGGAGGAAAAAAAAAAAACACACACACAGCTATCCTTCATGACCTTCCCAGCTTGGCTTTTGGCAGGAGGACACGGCTGAATGCTTTTGTCAGTGACACCCTTAAATGAGAGGATCAAGGCTTCCTCAGCCGTGCCGGTTTCCATGGTAGTAGTAACATGGAAGGAAAAAAGGAGGGATTGCTTCCTCAGTCCACTTCATACAGCAAATTGCTGCCAACCCCTGCTGTACACTGTGAATTGCAAACTAGCGTCACCAGCGGCCCAGCAACCACCTGACAAAGAAGACGATGTTGTCTTCCCCTCATGCGAATCGGCCCGTTAGGGAAGCAGTGCCCTCTTGAGAGCCATCCAGGTCTGATCTGAAAAGGAGATGGGGCAAACCTATCAAGACGTCAGTGTGACAAGGCTCTTGTGCTCCTAAGATTTGGAGCTCCATGGTGATGAAGAGCCTCGTTAAACACGACGGATGTTCAAAGGCCTCGTCTGGTGAAAGTACTCTCCAGCATGGGCACTATGGGAGTTCTGTACAAATCTACAAGCGCATCATTATCAAGCCGAGACTGAGACTGGTACCCATCTACCTTCAATGGGTCTCCTGGTGTTAAACATAGCCTTGTCCCTGCTGCTCCAAAACTATTCCTATGTTAATATTAAAAGTCTAATCTATATAACAAATGTAATGAGCACAGCTGAAAACCATTGTGTACTAATGTAGGTTTAATATCCTATGATTTTTTTAAGCCTTGATGTGTAACAGAGAGCTCCATTTGAACATATAAATTCAGCACATTTTCTGCATCTTATGACCAGGAAACACCAATACTGAAGTGAGAGCCTCGGCAAATTCTAAAAGCTTTGTGCCATGTAATTAAAAGGAAGCTCATCCTAAAGTTGTGTAATTCTGTAGCATAATAAATTCAAAATTAAGTCACTTGAGTACTTTGATACCAATACTGAAATGATGCATTGAGCAAAAATAAATAAATAAATGGTACATACTCTAAATTCAGACTGTAAGTGTTAAATTAAACGTTCCTACTTTTTATCAAAACAAAGCTCTTCATTAGATAACTAAACAAATAAGTAACTAAAAAAATTTCAAACAGTGCTGACTGTTTATCAGGACTCAAGAAGTAAGTTGCTCTTATCTGAGCATTAATGTCAAGTTCTCCCTAAACACATGCAGTATAATGTAAGTTATGGCAGTTATACTTATAAAATCCTGCATAACCCCAAAATACACCAGTGGTAAGCTAAAACTAGTGGCCAGCTGGGTAAAAGAACAGTATTCTGTACACTATTTTGGCATTTTCCATCTGTATAATGGAAATAACTGATTACCTACTGCCTGTAATGACTGTGGGCTCTGAAAAATCTACTTAGCACAGTACGTAGTGTTTTTTGATGAAGTGGTAAGTGAAATTACATTTCAATATTTCTTTGACATCTAATATAATAATACAATGTTGTGCTCTCTATGTAAAAACACTGTATTAAGATATTTCCTCACATTTGAAGTTACTGCAGAAGTGAATGTGTACGCTGATGTGCATCGGTCAAGGCAAAAGGTTTCCCACAGCCCATGGCATTAGCGTCTCTAAGCTTCCCCACCCGTATTTTTCATGTACTGTACGGGGTATGGGACATTAATGTAACTCGCCGTGTGGGTGACTTTATACTGTAAACAGTTTTGATAGAAAAAGTAATAACTAACAATAACATCAGGTGATATTTAATGACCAGTAAGTGTACTTCATTATTTTACTGTTTTATTAGTTGGAAGAGGACAAGTGTATGATATATTGTATTATTACGTTAATGGTGGAGCAAGTGAAAGGAGACACTACCATGATGCACAGTGTGCATGCAATGTTCCAGTGTATTGAGTGTTTAACACCCTCCTGTTTTAAACCCCAATCACTCAAAATTAGGATAAGTAAAAATGTGATGATTAATTTGTGATGGCAATCTCAAAGAAGCAAATACAGTGTCATGAGATTCACACAGGAAAAACAGTTAATTATATGCCTGATATTGAGGGCCTGAAACCTGTTTTCTTTCTCCATGCACTAGCTGCTGAAGCCACTGTGCACGTCTCACCCATAACTCGTTCAATTTTAACTTTCAACTTTGTGTCAGATGAGGACAAGCGCCAATGCATTTGTGTTAGGTCTTAGCTAGAAAATTTATCAATGAATGATCACTACGAAAAATCTGAAAACATTCTCTGATCGCAAAACCAACTTCTGGAAGGCATGTTTAAAAAAGTATTGAATCTAAGATTAGAAAACCTCTAGCGTTGGCTAGTTAATGTAATTGTGACTATGTGAAAAAAAGTGTTGAGTAATACTACTGAGAAAGCAGAACATGTACAATAACAACAACAACACACTCACAGATGTTATTAGGGATGACTAACTGGCAGTGGTTCAAATGAAAGTGATTCCCTGCGGAGGTATCTTAGCCTAGGCTGTCCTTGGTAAGAATCTGAGAGAGCGGGAGAGTTATGGTTGATAACGTCCTCCAGGTCTGCTAGGAGGAAAAGCTTTTCCAACACAAAAGAGTTAACTGACACACATTCTTCCAACATACACAAGCAGAAAATCCCTCTTGCTAATGATACCCGTGGGATCCTCTGAAGAGGCCACATTGAATTAAACTCAATTGGGCAAAACATTTAACTACGATTAATGATTTAATTAGCATTTAAGCAAATAATATCCATTATTCTGCCTTTACTCATGGACTCGAGAACGTGGGAGACCCAGACAAAGATATTAACTACCACAGAACTGTGTTGTCCTTTGTTACATTTTCGGGATGGGGCTTCCAACTTTTGCCCACTTTGTCTGAAAGGGAAACTTGAGCTGGACCATGGGGGGAGGGCTGGAAGCAGGGACGTCAACACCCTTTTCTCCTCTGCAGTGCTGTTTTCTGTGTACTTTTAGGTAGGCTACTTGAGATGCTCCTCAAGCACAGTGAACTATGACAGATTTGCATTAAACAGCAGTGGGTGGAGTTTGTGTGTTTGGATCCGATGCTACAGTAGCTAAGCTATTTAGATATGTATTATCTGCAGTAGCATTTATTATACGGGGAAAGTAACTGATCGCACTCTCGTAGTACTGGTACCAGAGATTATCTAGGACATTCTGTAACGCCGTTAATGGCTGCCATAAAAGATGCGCCATCGTAGACCATCCTAGTGGTAAGATTGTCTGTAGCTTTTCCATCGCTGTACATGCTTAAGCTGCATTTCCAACAATCCTTACACTTAAGCTCAGTCCATGTTGAACAGATAAGATGAGAAATTTATCGCCATGAAGAAAAGACACACTGAATGAAAATGTCTCATCTAGTGAAGGAGAAAAGAAAAAAAAAGAAACAAGGAGCAGATTAAGGAAGGGTGATATTAAAGATGAAAGAACCCTCTGCTTTCCATTTTCCAGGACACTATCAGTTTGCATAACCAACACTGATAGTGAGCAGTAATTGGATTATTTTTCTATGTCTGCGTATATACACAAACATAAGCAGAAAGGAAAGATCTGCCTCAGACACAGGAAACACCACAAACAGCTTGAAGAAAGTATTAAGTACAATTTAAACAATATTACAATGACAAAACACTTCGAAATATTTTTTTGGTAAAGTCAATCAATTTTTAAAAAAACAACACAGCAGCAAGTTTGAATTTTACATCATGTCTTGCTTTTTATGTGAGTTTATTAATGCATTATAAAAATATATTAACCAATCATTTTTGTCTCCCCAACTTCAGAGCTCTAAGTATCATTCTAAATACATCCTGTTAACCACGCCCACTCTCCATGAGCAGCTTTCGTCCTATTACGCAAAACAGAAGCATGATGACGAAGGGCTCTAAGACAAGATGGGTTCAGTGTTAAACGCAAGATGCAGGTGTGTTGTCTTAGTTAACAGCACATGCATTAAGGGCCTAAAATGTGAGTGGATCGGATTGGAAACTGTCCAATCCTATACCGATCCAGCGTTTCAAACCAGCATCAGCCCCAATACTGATAACTGGTGAATCCCTAGTTGGGGTGGGCGATATGTCAACAATATCATTGCATAACTTGAAGACATCTTTATGATACCCAATATGTCTACTGATATACTTTGGTTGAAGTTTTGCTAACAAAGCACCGACAAGGATATAGATTCGGAGATATACAGTATATGTCCAACATTTTCAAAAATGAAAGAATTTTTACAAAGTAAAGGATGGGAAAAAAATTAAACAAATGGTCTAAAGCTAGTTTTCATATCCAGTCACTTACTGTTTACAGTGAGCAACACACAAGCTATAAAAAGTGCCACTGTTTTTTTTGTTATTGTATTGTAGTATGATAATGATATCTTGATACCTTATTGCCAAACCTTAATCTGTAGTTGCAATGTAACTGAAGAGATGCATACATGCATTTAGAAAATCTGATTAATAACTAACTCATGTAGATCTGGAGTTTTTCCATTACAAGTCTACTTAAATGCAAGTTTTGGATCAATTATTGCCAAAAGTTGTCTAATTTTTTACAGTTATATCATATTGTCTAGTGATGTAAACGTACGCAGAGCCAGCCAAAAGAAGGAGAGCTGGTGCTCTGAATACTAATCCAGAGGAGATGCATAATGTCTGAACCAGCTTTGCCGTGGCTTGCCCTTCATACTGGATTTGAATATCATTCTTCCAAACCACAAGCATCAACCCAGCCTTGTGCTAGGGCAATTTGTACAGAAACAATAATGAACAGGACTTGGTCAAATGTCGCCGTTTGAAGGGAAGTAGAGAAATCATTTTCTCCTCTAGAGCTGGCAGTGTTCCCCTTCCTGTGTTCTCTACCAATTTTCCCCTCATCTCCATAGTGAAGCATTAGTATTCAGAGCATTGCTGCGGATCTCCTGAAATGCAGCGCACAGTGCCTTGCAGCATGTCTACCCACAGACTCGTGTGAAGATTGGACATTTATTTATTTCCAAATGGAAACAACATATCCATTCTTAACACAAAGACAAAGACTATTAAACCTTTATATCGTGATGAAATGATTATGCACAAAATTCCCACATGCTTCAGGAGGTAGTATAATATCTCACTTAGGGACTTTTGACTTCATCACCAGATCTTGCACTATAAAAAAACCCCAAAAGCAGCTGACACTAGCTGACTCACAGCATTTGTACCATGTTCCCCAGACTCCTGCTTGGAAAAAAAAAAAAAAAAAGTCCCATCCTGACCTTAGTTCAAGTCTCAAGGTTTCAGTTGCACAACACTGGGACTGAAGAACACAAAATAATCATCGCCGTAATCTTTAGCCTCAATCCTGCCATAATCCGAGTCAAAGTAAGTGGGATGAATGCTTCAAAACATACATTGAATTCTGCACACAATGTCAATGAGTCATGACCACAAAGGGCAATGATTGGAAAAATGTCACCTGGTCTATTTTCTAATCTTCAGAACGGAAGTTTTTGAAATATCCAAAACAGCCTGTCTGGCACCAACAACCACAGCATGATCCAAATCACTGAGATCACATTTCTCCCCATTCTAATTCAATTCTAATGTATTGCTCTGCTACACGATTGGCTGATTGGATAACTGCATGAATGAGCAGCTGTACAGGTGTTCCTAATAAAACTGCCAGTAAGTGCATGTCTAAGAATATACTGCTACAAAGCATGCTACCCATTTTGTCTCCATTTCCATAAAACTAATTATCAATGGTTGTGCTCTGATGGGAAAATGTACCTGGTATATAACATGTTTGTTCCCAGGTCGTTTGTAGACGGTCTACTTTCCCTGCGAGCATGAGCCGCTTTTTCACTTGGGGCCAAACTAACGTCACGCGAGCTCAGAAAAGCAACCGTGGGACTAAAGCTTTGGAGATCACAAAGGCTCTCCTTTCACGACGGCTGCAGATAACATATCAAACGGATATGCATTGGGACAAAGGTGTGTAGTAAACCTTCACAACACATGGAGAAACATATTCAATATTCATATGATACACATACACATTGTTCGGCTAGTTTGAATGGCAGACATTGCGATATTGAAGGCACATCAGAAAGATTGCCAGAGTCAGTCAGGCACCAGATGTATGAACAAAAGAGCTTTTAGATTTTGGGTGTTTTCTTGTAGAGCTATTGTTCAGAGAACCTTGTTATTGACATATCCACTGTCCTGTCAGCTTCACAGATTAGAGAATATACACTTCTTCTTGTAAATGATATTACATTTCAGGCCTGTGGCTGTAGTCTTTCGATTAAACCCCCACTTGTATAAATCACGTCGCCTGGGTTTTGACCCCTGCGAGTTTCACGACAAAGCTGCTTTTGTGTTGGCCCTTCACTGCCCCGTCATGGCTCCTCAGTGGGGTGCCAGCGTGGTCAACACAACACCAGCCCCCACCAGCCGTCACATCTGAAAAAGCCCAAACCACTACACACCCAAGCGTCAGGTGATGTTTGCGGTTAATAACAACTCATGCATTAATGTACTTTTTTCTATTTGGTTAAAACCTCACACTTCTGAATTCTACACGGACAGGAAACACCTGGGACTGCCGTCCTGTTTCGACAGCATTGTTACGTTACTCTCTTCACGTCTCTTGGAGCCATTTTTTGTCCAGCCTGGCACCGTTAATTAAAAAAAAAAAAGAGAGAGAGAGAGAGAGAGAGAGAGAGAGCTGTGTCTCTGCGGCAAGGCTCAGACAAATGATTTCCCCTGCCAAACTGCTATCTGTGAGTTTCTCAGGCATTGTACAGAGACAGGGTCTGTCTTGAATTTTCCTCCAAGTACACATGGTAAGAAAAAAAAAAAAAAAAAAAAAGCTTTGGTGCTTGACTTGACTGGCTGACAATTAACTGCAGGAAGGATACTAAAAAAACAACAGAGCAGATGCTTGGCACGATGGCCTGAATGATTTTCAGGCAATCCTTTTTAAATATTACTCAATAATTAAAACAAGAATGAGCAACACTGCAACTGAATGCACAAACTAAAGACTATGGGTATGCTCATATCCGTTACGGCTAAATTAACAATGCACGTTATACAGGCGGTGCAGAAAATGGTAGTCGACATTGCTGCATCTTTAGACGGCTGGGTGAATTGAGAGAAGTGTGTGTCCACATGTACACAGTGAACAACAGGGATGTTCCATGATTTTTCTCTTGCATGTGGATCGGCTCACTCAAGAACTCCTGCCTTTTTGCTCATGCCATACTGCTGAAATATCACATAATATCATACGTCTGGTCTGCTAGCATGACATTAAAGAATATAGGAGACATGCGGATAAAAATATATTGCACCAGGAATATTCCAGCATATTAGCCAACTTACAGATTAGCCATGTAGCACCACAGGTTTAGGAGATTTTCAGCTTAACTGGCACGTTTTCAACAGAACCCCTAAGAAGCTTTGTGGCATAAAATATTCCAATTATGACAAAAATGCATATGCTAACATCATTAGGCACAAAGCATGGTGTTTTACGAGCTAACTGAATTGGACTTTTTTTCCCCCACAGATGAATCAAGCAGTACTGATGTGATCATGACTGAATTTGTTAGCTAGCTTGATCTCTACTGTACAGAGCCTCAGATTTCTCATAACTGATTTACTGATTAACACAAATTTGTCCAAATAATAGACCAAGGTTCTGTATGAAGCCCATTTGAGATTAAGAATATGCAAAAACAGCTGGTGGGCTAGAAACACAAAATGACAACCTTATATGAAACAATATTAACTGGCGCTAAATTATAAATTATCTGGGTGATTCCATGATCGGTGTGCCATTTACACATATGTATAGAAATTGAAGGTATAAGATATTGTATTGTGTCCTCCACAACAATCTATGTGTATATTTCAGATAAATACCTCGAAACCAATAATAAAACCTCCCTACAACACTTAGAAACTAACACTGTCCCAGCCCATATCCCAGCCCTCCGTAACTATACGTTATCTTGAAATATAATCGCTGAAATGCTTTAAAAATCTTTATATTATTGCATTAATGTGTGAATCCATTTAACAGCTCATGCTTGAAACATCCTTTTCCATGGGTCATCCGTTATAGGTTATGAAAAATGTACATTTCAGCTGTACATTAAGAGTACATCAACCCTGTTACCTGAACACATTCACGCCTATGAAATATTTGGAATATTCCACAAGTCACATGTTCGACAGGAAGCTACGTCATCTGAATTCCCTGAAGATGGCTGGGAAACGAAAATGAAGTTTTTTCACTCTTTTTCTTTATTTTCAGTGATATTGTCTGACAAGGTCACTTTGAAAGTATAATTTGGGTACTTTATTTGGCTCACAGATTTGCAGTAAATTATTAATTTAAATCTTTAGAATGTCCTTAATGTCCTCGTACCATTAGCATGGATAGTAGTTATCTACCTTTTGTGTATTTGCTAATTCCATGCTTTAGAGAAAAGAAAAAAAAAACTCAACCCTGTTACTTTCAAATCTGTTCCTCATTTAAGAGCAAAATGGATTAAAACATTTCTGAATGGTAAAATATATGTTTTCTTAGTTTCAATGTTGTGGGAAAAAAGTGTTTTAAGTGTTACAAGAGCTAACCTTAATCGTGTCAAAACAAGGTAATGAGCTTAAAAAAAGACACAGTCTGCATCAGAAAATGACTTAAAACACAACATGTGTTTTTATAGCACTTGGACCTACGTTACACACTGCAGAAAATGTAATTTTTAAAAGTTTTTCCTGGAAGATATTACTTTGGATCGAAGAATGGAAAAGGCAAAGAACCATCAGATTTTTTTTTTTTTAATTTGTAAAATTTCTTTTAAAAAGCAGCCCAGTTTTCACTTTGGAGGCGTATGTCTTCAAAAAAGATTAGAGTTCTTGCACTGCTTTTCTTTTTCACTCGGCATCAATGTGCATAACTGTAAAATGGTAAAACGATTGTCTCGGTCAGATTCAGCAGAGGGATTCTGACAGCCGGGAGATTGCAGGCTCATGGCCCAGCTTTCTCCATCCCCCTGAGAGCTGCAAACTAATCTGATCTCTCATTCAGCAATTAGGTTTTTCCTCCAATAGTGATTCAGTTAAAGCTGGACCTTCTGATGTGAAGAAGACCAATTTACTTTAAGGCCCCATTAATTTTCATTTTAGCTGTCTTAACTAGCCATAAATCCTTGATCAAAAGTTACAGGTCAAACTTTCCACTCAACGCTCAATCTATCCAGAAAGCAATTTGGTAAGAGACTTTTAGGCTTAATATGATGAGGAACTATGAGGAGTATTCTGAAGAAGGAGGCCCAAGTAGAGTAACAATCCGGTGAACTCTTGCACATGAAGTTTAGATTTAAAAGCAGCAAACATTTTTTTCTTCCATTAAATCCATTTTTGCTGGAATGGACCCAAGTCTATTGGAAACAACTGGCAAATTGACAGTGTTTCTAGTTTGACTGATCATTTGTTCACTCTGATTGTTCAATATCTCCTGCCTATGGCCTGTTACATCATTAAGTGCCATTTTGACCAGTTTCACTAACTGGGGAAATTGACAATTTTATCAACCAAGCACAGCACAGACATCCATACACCCATCATCAGATATCATTATCCAACATATATCTCCAAGAACAGTCTTAGGCTAGTAATAATATACATGTCTTACACTAACTGTACAACTGGACCAATATCTGCTATATTAACTCCATGCAGATTCTCAGGTTGCCTTCACATATAACTACTCTGAGGCTAACCAATCCAACAATTTCATTAGGCCATTTCTTTCCAGCCAGTGTAAACACTCCATGCTCCATGTGCATACCAAAAAAAAAAAAAAAAAAAAAAAAAAAAAAAAAAAAAACCTGGAATCCTGTCCACCAGACCAATCTAGGGTCTTGGTCCTCTTCCTACCACATGAACCATGGTTCCGTACTCTGTTGGTGGAAACATTCTTACGATGGCCATGCACTCCAGTTACAGAAATGTACAGAAGAAAGGGTTTATTGGATACTTCATGGTCCTCAATTTATTAAGGACTACTATCTGGAACCTTTTGTGCAGTTGAAACCCTGTTGCTGCAAGGTTCTGTATATAACCTTTTAGAAGGTTCCCACAGAAGGACAAGCTGAAGAATACTTTAAGATTCTAGATAGAACCTTATTTTCTAAGAGTGTAGAAAAATCAGGACCTTTGATTTCTAAAGTTCTGTCTGGCAATTCTGTGACTTCAATATCTTAAGCCATGAAGCATTGATTCTTAATAAGTTCAAATCAGATAAGATTTTCTTTATATTAACTTTCTGCTTTTAAGCAATATTAAGCCGCTGTGGGAAGCTTTGAGTCTGGATCAGTGTTAACTCAGCGTTCATTCGGATGTGCTTTGTGCTAAGTTATATTTGATGTGTCTGGTTTTGACCCTACCCATATTTGGCTCCTTTATTGCTCTATCACTCACATGGTTTTTGTAAAACGTGTCTATGTAAACATTCAACCTGTAAAACATTTCCATACATTTCCATATATTGCTGTATTTCACTGGTTCTAAGGTAAGCTAACTGTCTTTCTGTTTGGTTTTTGTTTTAGTAGTTAAAGTAGCTTGTACCATAAATAGCATTTGGTTTTGTTTATTCTTTTGATGTTAGTCTGCCTGGAAGCTTGTCCTGGTGTCTTCCTTTTCTATATAATTCAGAATCTCTTAATGTATTCTTCGATACTGTACCTTGTTCTCATATTTGTCTTATTCCTCCGTCTTACCTGTGCCCCAAATAATAAATTCCAACATACTACTATCTTACACCTTACCCTTGCCTTTTTAGCTTATGCTGTTCCATGTGTTGTGCATTCTGAAATGCTTTTCTGCTCACCGTGGTTGTTTAGAGTGGGTATTTGAGTTACTGTCTCTGTCCTGTCAGCTCAAACCAGTCTGGCCATTCTCCTCTGCCCTCTCTCGTCAACAAGGAATTTCCACCTGCAGAAATGCCACGCACTGGATGTTTTGTGGCTTTCCCACCATTATGTGTAAATGTAGGAGACTGTTGTGTGTAAAAATCCCAAGAGATCATCAGTTTCTTAAATACTCAGTCCAGTCCATCTCGTACCAACAACCATGCCACGGTCACTAAGATCAAATTTTTCCCCCATTCTGATGTTTGATGTGAACATTAACTGAAACTCTTGACCTGTATTTGTATGATTTTGTATGAGGCATTGCACTACTGCCACATGATTGGCTGAATAACTGAATAAGTAAGCAAGGGTACAGGTGTTCCTATTAAAAAGGCAAGTCTGTGTAGTACTGCATTATGAATTGTGTGTGATCTGTATTATAGTGGAATTTTATAGGAGGTCCGCCTGTAAGGCTTTTTTAATGTCTATCATACTGAAAAGAGGATATTCTTTATTACACCAGTGTAACAAATCAAGCCTTGTGGCAATGAGAGAACATCAGAGCATGTCTTTCCCTTCCCTTCTAGCAGCCCACTAGTGCTGTATTGTCCGCATAATGTACCAGATCAAACACTGGACTATTGACAGACACTCCTGCTGTTCTTGCAGCATGAGCTGCTGATAATAATGCCAGATGAGCAGTAAAGGAAAAACAAAATAATGCATTAGGTACTAATGCGGCAAACCTGAAAAGGTTCTGAGTGCTTGAATCCCTGCCCAATTCATGACCAATCAAGGAGCAAAGAACACTCACATGTACAAACAACTGCAAACAATCAGGTGAAATGAAAAAAAAATATAATGTCAACAAAAACCCTTGGGAAGAATTCAGCGAACAAACAAGGTGTGAAAACAGCCTTAGGTTGTTTACACCCAAGTTCATACCTCAAGTATCAAATCAGACTAATGACATCTGCTCAGATATAACTCATTAAACATCATGTTACACCTGACAATGGCAAAAGAAATCCTCAAATCATAGCACCTCTATCTCTAATGAAACAGTTTGGGCTCAGTTCCTCACCTCAGCATAGTGACCTCAGGTCCCATATTGGGGTCTTCATGGATATGCATGGTCTGAATTAATGGTTTATTTGCGTGAGTCATTTTGATTCATTAGCGGAAAATGAGTGTGGGAGGACGGTTCAGGGAGAGCAGATCCTGAGCCGGCTAATCTGCGTGCCAAAGCCACACGCATTATGCAACAGCTCTGGAGTAACCAAGGAAACTGTGGTGTGGTGGAGCACACGCACACACACATATATATACACACATACACACAAACATTTTTGCTGAAGACAAAATTTTGGTGGGATTTACCGGAGACACATGCAGGCAAGCAGCAGGAGTTGATCTCTAATGCTGCTTACAAGGCTGGCTGCGTGCGTGCGTGCGTGTACATTTAGTTTCCCTTTTACATCACTTTACAAGCAAAGATGAAATTCCAAATAAAATCCCCTGGCGCCATTTTATCAGAACTCCCCTGACTGCAGCCAAAAAAACTGCTTAAATGGCACATTTTTTTTTCTCACAGGCAAGCCTCTTTCAGGAACAGAAACTGAGAGAGGAGATCCACATAATTTGCGATATTAACCCTTGACCTGTGCTTAATGCAAAAAGCCTGTAATAAGTGCTCACCACAGTAGTGTGCCTGGTGCATACTCAGAAACTATTTCCAGAACCACTGGATGGGTTTTCCGTCAGCGTTCAGATGAACCCCAGTCTGATACTGAGCAAACACACCATGTCAGATGTAAACACGGTGATGTAAACATGGTGCATGAATTTCACCATAAGTGAATACCCTCCCTTCTACATGTACTGCAGTAAATAGATATATAAACCTATTTTACCCAAAACTCACACTCCAAATTCAACCACACTTTACAGCCAAAAACAGGTTTTCAGGTTGGTTTAAGCTACAGAGCAGAACTGGAGTGGGTAAAGAAGTCATTTTAACATCCTCTCATGACATCTAGTAAACTCTCTAACTGGTGTCTCAGTGCTTTTGTTTGCTGTCTTGGTCGAGCACTTGCTATTCCTGTGGAATTGGGTTACTTTGAACAGCAGGTTTCTTTTTTAAAATCATCGAGAAGGGTGTTTTGCATACATTTGATTAGTTATAGCTATATAGAAACCATATTTACATTCACATAAAATAATTTACTTATACCCAAATCCTACAGGGACTGTTCTCGGATCTCAGAATCATTAGAAACTAACATTTGCTGTTTCCCACAGTTCCTTAAAAAAATGTCCCATTTTTACAAAATTCCAGGTCATGGTGTGCTCATCTGAAGCTCGTAACTCAGAATTTCCGACCTCCAACTAGAAAAAGAAAAGAAAAAAAAAACAAAAAAAAAACACAACCTCAACTCAGAGAGTCGGGAATGTACATTGGTTCCACCTGATTGAATTGAGTTACATTAACACAATTTATTTTCGTACATCCAATATAATTTAATCATGTAATTTCAAGGCCCTGAATCAAGGCACTCTCACTGAGCTCAGGATCGAACCCAGATCACTGGCATTGTGAAACAGCAACGTTTACCGCTGCACTATTCTACCGCACATGATATGATCATGTAAATTTAATACTATGGTTATTTCTTCCCGTCAGCGCCAACATCCTCGCAAGATTTTATTTTAAATAGATCACATTAATATTATGTGAAATGATCATACTCACTCTAACATTTTCTTTAGATCAATCAACACAGACACATTCGTTGGTTAAATCTATAAAACTGACCAGAGAGTTTGCTGTTTTGAGAACGGAAATACACTATAAACTCATGATCACTAATGTTAGCTGGACAGCTTGCTGTTAAAAAAACATGCTTTCATGAAGGCATCAATGTTATTTTTTCCCCAATTTGTAGTTTGAACATGATAAACTTGAAAATGCCATAGTTCAGAGATCATAATTCCCACTTCTGAGTTATTTCGAATGCAACATCAGCATGAGGAGAAGGGAGAGAGAGCAGAGCAGCTATAATCTGACAGAAACTAACGAGGAGAGAAAACAAACGTCATGGACATTTTGTTTGCAGCTAGTAGCATGAAGTTAGTAGCTTTAGGTCATACCTGTGGGAAGCATTTTCATTGCTACAGAAATGGGCAATGTACTCTTAAATTTCTACTATTTCTACACAAAAAGTGAACTCCCTGATACGTGTGTCTCGATAATGTTCTAGGTTACAAATCAGTAGCCCATGCTCTCAGGACGAGTACTTTTCATGTCCAGGCTATTTGTTTTTTAAATGTAGTTGCCTGGTGGACCAGAAAAAATCCTATCCCTTATTGGCTTTTGCACAACAGAAGGTTTTGTTTGGTGTGCATATTTTTATACTTAACCTGCTTTATTTTTCAGATGGAATGACGCAGCTCGCTGCTGTAACTAAGCTACTGGCTGCGCGTCCCACCACCTGCTGCACTACACACATCAGCTATGTGTAATGTTCACCGATGTTCTTTTCAGAATCAGGAACACACAGGTATGTGAAAACACTGACGAAACCGAGCCAAATAAATTGTAGTGCAAAGCTGTCACCAGCTAGTCAGACTCAAATAATATCTTTTCATAACTGTTGACAAGGGCGCAAAGTATATATTGTAGCAAATATTATCATAAGTTCAGCAATTATAGTCATGATGTTGGACTTTGTGGATTGGAAGCTTGTATTCTGAGCGTTAGCATTGGGCTGGTTATTTGACCATTGGGTCAGTTTATAATGCAGACCTGACAGCCCTGGGCTATACTTATAGTAGTAAGATAAAGGACATAGACACAAGGAGCTGTGCAATTTTTTTTCTATGATTAACAAGAACGAGGCCTTCAACATGGCAGTGGAATGTAATTTGCTCCTTTCCTGAGAATTTAAGGCCACAAAGGGCACATTATGTGAAAAGGCAATTAGTCTGCCATGTGCCCAAAAAAAAAAAAAAAAATTTCACCCCATAAAGCACAAGCTCTCACTTGTAACTTTATCGAACTGGTGAAACTAATTACAAAATGAGCATTGGAGGATGCTTTGTGCTTTTAAATGAGCTTGGAGGCAGAGTGTGTGTCTCGTGCTCAGCCGTTTCAATCAGCACGAGGCAAGCCAGGGAGAGCGAGGCTAATCAGGGATGAGCCACAGATGCATGTGCTGAACTGATTGCATAAAGGTGGGGTAAGAAGGCTGGGTAAAGTGACAGGAGAAGAAGCAGAGCCATAAAGGTGTCTTTAAAGGGCAACTTCTGAGACTGAAACTGACATTCGCCTGGTTTCGAGGCGGCCTGCATGCTTACTGTAAAAACATGACAGCAGAGACAGTGATCATGTAGCTTTTTATATAGCACACAGTCTACTGGCAAAAACGTCACAAGCAATTTCTAAAAGAGAGAACTTCTTTTAGAATACCTTAAAATGATCATATATATATATATATATATATATATATATATATATATATATATATATATATATATATATATATATGTATATATATATATATATATACACACACATACGCAAGAGAGAGAGATGTGTGACAAACTAAAGGACAAAAACATTTTGCATGGTTTTGGTCCGCTTGTGCCCTTAGAGGGAAGAGTTTCCGCAATTCAATATTAAATAAAGTTATTCTGGCTGATCATCTTTATCCTATGATGCATCATGTCTCTTTCAGGATGACCACGCCCCCAGCAACAGGGCACGAGGGCTTACGAGGGCACGAGATTTAATGAGTATGAAAATGATGTAAATCATATGCTATGGTCCTCACAGTCACCAGATCTGAACTCTGTTGAACACCTGTGGGCGACTTTGGACCGAGGTGTTACACTGCGTCTCCACCACTATCATCAAAACACCAACCGAGGCGATTTTTTTTTTTTTTGGAAGAATGATTTCATCCCTCCATTACAGATCCAGAGACTTGTACCAAGCCAAGGTGCGCTGAAGCTGTTTACGTGGCTTGTAGTGGCCTGACGCCTTATTTCATATTATTATTGATCTCAAACTATTCTACCATTAATCTTGACGGAAACAGAGAGCATATGAGGTAGGGGAAGGGGGCGGGGCTTCCAGGAAAAGTCTATTAATATTGGAGAGTTCAAAGCACCTGCGCAGATCGTTCCAAATTCACGTGTTTGTTGGCTTATCTCTTCTTTTATGGAGGAAAAAAGAATGCTCTTTAGGCATTTTATGAGTGATAACTCGTACTAGTGCGCTCAGAAGTTTTTGCGGAGCTCCTACGCAAAACGCATAATGGTTGCCAGATCTGGTAATATAATATAATCAGCGATATACATCACCGGATATCCTCACAATTTAATATCGTGTAGGGAGGATAATATCATTACATCGCACAAGCCTAGTGTGGACACTGCAATTTCTTCTTTTTACATCAGTCTTTCACTCTGACACATTGTGTTGTGTGTGGATTTAGTGTAATACAGTGTATTCTAAAAGTGTCCCAAATCAGTACAATGGTAGATATTACATTTGCTACACTGGATAAACTGGTAAACTCACTACTACTTTAGCTATTAGCTATTTTTAGAAACAAACCAAAAAAAACCTTGAGGCTAATAATACAACCTAAATGAGAATTAAGCCCACAAATTGTCTCTTAATAAGCTAAAGTGTGCTCTGTGTTATAAGAGTGTGAATTCCTGCTACTTAATATCACTCCCACTGTAGCTTAGCAACAGCGTAACCACTGCTATCAGCCTCTTGTATGAGACGCAGAACTGTTACCGAATATTAATAAATCAGTATGTTTGCTCCCAGCCCTGTGGTCAAGCCACTGTATCACTTGGACTCGAGCTATCAGTTGCGGTTGCGATTGCAAACGTGATTCATCACTTGTCGTATCCCAAGGGCATGCGCTCATTTTCCACTGCTCAGGTCTGACAAGGTGTGAATATGCTATAAACCTGACGGGTGACATGCTGTCTCCATCAAGCACCGGGCACTAGATGATCATGACAATGATGCTGCCATAAAACAGCCTGCAGAAGCACACACGGCATCAATTTACGAGAGCACTGGGTCTATAAATAGGTGACAATGTTGTATTTATGGAAGTCAGAGCCATAAATATATTGACAAGGCTAACATGTTAAGTTTGTGTGATCCTGAAATGCTCAGTCAAGCTCTAGCCATGTCAGAAGACACACCCGGACGATAGATTGCAAGACAGGATGTGTGACCCATAAAATCACACACTTAGTGTTAGTGTTTTTATATGCTAAGAGTGGGTCATTGCAGGAAGTGTGTACTGACACACACAGACGCACACTCTCACAGCGTCTCCTGTGTCTAAGCTCACGGCAATCCCTTTGTGACCAGGCTCTTCATTAATCACAGTAGACTGGAGCTGGGCACAATAGCCTGCGTCTGGGCCTTTTGATTAGGATGTCAGTTTACACCTAAACAGCCCAAGCCTGGAACAAGCCACTCGATGATTAAAAAACAGAGGTGCTGCTCCTAAGTATTTAGTCGCCTCGGGGCTGCGTGTGCCCTTGGGCTGTGGCTAATAGTTTATAGTATTTACAATATTTACAGTATGATCATACATATTCTTTTTATAATCTTTTATATTCTATATATTCTTATACAGAATATAAAAGATTATAAAAGAATATGTTTGATTTGTAAATATTGTAAATACTGTAAATATTGTAAATAGTGATAGATATATATATATATATATATATATATATATATATATATATATATATATATATATATATATATATATAAGCATTTCACTGCAAGTCATACTGTGTATGGTTATGCATGTGACAAATAAAATTTGAATCTGAATTTGAATAATGGATGCAAAATTGGAGAACCTGCATTAGATGGCTAATGTGATGGTCAAAACAGAATCGAATTTTTCACGCTCCTAGAGGTCGAGGGGGAAGGCGGTATATATAAGGAATAAAACGATGAGGCATGCTGTTATATGACGTATGATACAGATTTCCAATAAAAGCACGTCCTGAAATATTTTATTCCCCTTCTACCAAAGCGATTTGCCAATGCATTTTTTTAATTTATTAATGAATGACAAGCTGTGCTTTTTAATCGTTAATAGTTGCATTTAATGTTATGGAACATCTGTGAGACAAGTTAGTTCCTGTTAATCACTAACTTTACCAGAGACAGTCTTCTGTACTTTCCCATGGTGGAAAACTTAGAAAGTGCTGACACAGGGGACTCCTTACATGGATGTTAAATAAATATCTCTGTACAAAAATATGACAATTATACAAATTTCCTTGTAAAGTTTTTAATCTGTTTATTATTAGCTTTAGATTATGTAGACCATCTGGCATACAAGTCCCTGTGAATGAGCTGTTACTAAAGAAACAATAATGTATCAGAACATGTGTGTTAATATAATCTTTCAAATTTTCAATATACAGTATGTATTTCAGTGCCTGGGAAACAGTGCCACCACAGTTAACAAACCTGTGAAGAGTATAGTCTGATCCATCAAAAATGATGCGAAATTAATCACACTACTTGTTATTAATGATTCGCTCATATTGTAATGAAATATATTGTGATATTAATAGTATATTGTCAGTTTGCCCAGCTCTACTGCTCCACACACCAGTAAGAAATTCAACAATGAAGGCTGAATCCTCTTTCTCTGGTATTTGACATGCTTGGCTGGTCAGCGCTTACCCTTCACACTAGACTTGTCTCAAAAGAAAATTATTTCTCTCTGACACACTCTTTTCATCTCACCCTCACAAGAACACACAGTTTTACACACACAGACTTCCAAAGAGCAAAATCTACCATAATGACAGTACAGAACTAAATGAAGTTTGAATGGAAAACACTAGATAAATTACTAGCCAGGCTGCACTATCTGGTTAGAGAAAGAGTTTATCTGAATGTACCCAAAAATGCCTCGTATTCAACCCAAATGAGTTCCATACTCCAAAGATTTAGTCTAATAATGAAGTATTTATGGAATTAAAAATGAAAAAGGTGGCATGAGATGTTCATTCATGATCGAAGGAGGGACCTCAGAAACCCTTTGCAGCGATCAAATAAATGTTTAGCTTCCCGGCCTGTTAAACATCCACAGAAAGTCTACACATCCGCTCCAGTTTACAGACCATGACCAGTCTTCCAAGCACCGGATCCTTATCATATATCAGTTGTAGTTCACCAGAATGATGTAATAGGCCTAAGTGTGTTTTAGGGGGATGGGGTTTCCCTTCATCTGCTAATACAAGAGTCCAGCCTGCACCTTCTAATAGCACATGCATCTTAGCATCTTCTGCATATCATTACACAATGGTGTCAATATTATTGAGGTTTTCTCTCTTCGTCTCTCATTTGCCTGAATCCCATAAACTATAATGCAGATGTGCTGTATGCATTCAAAACAAAACTGTCCATCATTTTTCTTACATATTACACAACATGCCACAATAACGCAGAATGAAACTTGTACAAGAAAATTAAACACTTGATGTTAAACTGTGTAGTCTGTCCATGCCGCATGAGGTGAGAGCGGAATTAACGCGTAATGAGAAATTTGGCATGCAACCAATTTGTCCAGCCACATTGATTCAGTCTAGCCATTGCTTTTAGTATAGCGCGTTCTGTTTCTCTTTCGTTGGCATTTAAACAGGATCTCTGTTGTGTAATATGGTCAATACCCCCTAATAAGGGAAGCAGTGTGGTACTACATTCAATCTGGTCAATATTAAGCCCTCATCAAGGTGACAGCTTGACAAAAAGCCCTCTTACGCAATCGTAAACGCCAGTAAAACTTTCTTTGACATACAAAAGCTGGTCGTAAATCCCAGCATCGTGTCCAAGTAGCAACGCAGCCCAGATCCATGAATGCTCTTGCCAACTAAGGTGTCCCAAACCTTTGGTGCTCTTCCCCTACAGCTGGACCACCCTGAGCAGGGCCTATTAGCAAAATAAAGACTCCCTATTTAGTGTTCAGAGTTTACCCTGGCTGTAGTCTCTTAAAGCCCATCAAATGGGCCTGTGTGTTCAACCCTGGAACCTGATTTAGGCTAGTTAAGGCTCCAGCTCTGAATGCAGGGGGGAGATAAGGCTTGAGCATACAGATGCTATCATTAAAGACAAACCAGAAGGCTGAAGCTGAACCACAAGCAATGACTAGCAATATTGCTTTTTGTTCACTTCCTATGAACCTGGGATTTGGTTTCAGTTGGTAGACACTTATCCAAATCATCTTAGAAGTGAGTCCAGTCCATGTAGGTTTGGGGCATTGCTTATAAGCCAAACAGCAAATCTCAGTCCTGGGATTGAATCCCACAATCTTCTGATCACTTGCATACTGCTGATCGGATATATTTTGATCCACTTATATAAGCACCATAGATTTCTTTATTTCTTGGAGGCCTGTGGTTGATAACAAAGGTGACGAACCTCTTTGGTCAATGTCAATGATCGTACTGATTTTGAAGGATCTACTCATGTCTGGATAAGCATGATCATTTTACCAAGTGCTCATGTATTGCTAGTAAAATGTGCAAGACAAAAATATTCAGCACTAAGATCTACAGACAAATCTGAGCGCTGTTTGAGGATTTGCGCATCAATAGCATGGTGTTACAGTCTAATGGCTATACAGACGAGAAAAGTAAAAGCGTCTACTATTAAAAATCCACACTTATGTGCTGCAAAACATGCACAGGCCCAAGACACACAGTTAATACCTATCTATAATACAGTATACATAATATATGGACAGAAATGGACTGAAATGCATTCATTCACCTTGTAATCAGTGTTTATTTAGATATTCCGAAAAGAGACATTTTACACCGTACCTAGCACTGAGACAGAAATAGGAGAGTGTGAAAGAGCAAGAGAAAGCATGCGTATCATTTCCTCCTCAATGTAATCAAATACAGTCCTGTGGTTTCCCTATTACTGAACCTGTTCGAATGCAACATCTTCTACAGAACCTCCATAACAGCAATACTGAATCAATTACACAAATCAGTTCAGCTTAATAGATATAAGCTTGCATTTTGTAGCACTGAAGAGAAAAAGAGTGAGCTCAAGAGTCTCTAAGCATCCTCTTACTGGCACAGTACCACTTATCCCACACAATATCAAAATGTAGGGCATTTTCCACTCCTTATAGGCTGTTACATGAGAGCTGGTACACAAACCATTTCTTTTAAACATATAGAGTCCAATTTGCTGCAGCCCACTGCATGACTTAGCTTCATGTGGCTTGAGCAACACCACCCACATGCCTGGCAGTGAGTGAGAATGCACAAGCTTGTGATATTCAGCTGGAGAGTCTTACCCCATCTCCAATCACGCACGACAAGGTTTCACTAGAAACACAGTCCGCGTGATTAAACAAACACAATGATCAGGTGGCCAAAGGGAGGTCACCTTAGCAAATGAAGCTAACTCATGACCCAATGGCCAGACAGTAAACCCATAATATAAGTGACAACCAATGAGAAAGAAGTAGACCGTGCAAATCGATGATAATGATTCGAAGAGCATCAACTTCACAGGAGTTAACGTATTAAAAGCGTAGCCAATAAAAGCCATGGCTTAGTGCTCAGCTGTGACTTAGTAAAATTTGATATGACTGGCATACAGATAAATTCATTAAAATGCAGTAGATGTCTAGTATACCATCATAATCACTGGATGATACTATCACTGATACTAGAAAAACCTTATAACATTGCCAACACTGCCAATGTATCTCTCTGGTCCATTTTAAACTGTCCACATTTAGCATTTAAACATATCCATATTAAGCAATATTAATGAGAGCTAGGGTTCTCCATGGTCCATAGTGTAGGCTCACATAAACATCATGGTTCCTTCTTATTCCTTCACATGCTTCATAGCAGGTCATGCTCATCCAAAAAGCCCAGTCTCAGATGTAGAGAATGATATTTCATTTTTGTAAAATCTAGTAACCTTCCAAGCTCCTCTACAATCTTGTAATGGTCCTCCACATTCTCCTAGTTGAAGAAATTAAATGAATATACCATCACAGACTTCCATCTGCTCTGCCTTCTCTGTACCGCATATCCTAAACAGGGTCGTAGGGAGCCTGGAGCCTATCCCAGGGGACTCGGGGCACACCCTGGATGCGGTGTCAGCCTATCGCAGGGCACAATCACACACACACCACGGACAATTTGGAAATGCCAATCAGCCTACAACGCATGCCTCTGGACTGGGGAAGGAAACTGGAGTACAAGGAGGAAACCCTATTAGCACGAGGAGAACATGCAAACTCCACACACTGGGCCGAGGTGGGGTTCAAACTCACACACTGGGAGGTGCGAGGCAACAGTGCTAACCACTAAACCACCACATCCACGGACAGACTTCCATTCCTAGTTTATTCACAACTTCTATATTTTCTGTATTTATCATCTTTTAGGTTGAATATAGGCAGATTTCAATGTAAGCTATCATAAGAGGTGATGGTAGTTCCCAGCACCACGACCATCTTCAACCAGGAGACTGTGGAGGACCATTACAAGATCCACAATCCCTCATAACAATGCCAACAATCTCTCTGTAGCCTATTACAAACTGCCTACTCTATACAACTTCACGCAAAAAAGTCTAAAGACCATTTCATTTTCTGAAAACAAGGAAATATTGGTCCTTACCTTCCAAACTCGTCTCTAATCTCATAATGGTCCTCTACATTCTCGTGGTTGAAGGTGGTCATGATGCTTAAACAAGGTCAATAAAATGAATATACCTTCACAGAAAAGACAGACTTCCTTTCCTAGTTTATTCACAAATTCTATATTTTCTTATCCACTTTTAGGTCAAATATGAGTAGGTTCCCATGTAAGCTATCATTAGAGAGTAGGTGATGGTCGTGTCCAGCACCATGACCGCCTTCAACCAGGAGACCATGGAGGACCATTACATGATCCACACTCCCTCAAAACACACACACACATACACATACACACTCTCACTCTCTCTCTCTCTCTCTCTCTCTCTCTCTCTGGGTTATTACAAACTGTCCACATGGAGCATTTAAACATATCCATAAGAATTATAAGCAGTTAGAGCTAGGGTTCTCCATGCAACCTGATGGAGATGGCTCACCAAAAAAACAACTTCACCCAAAAAGTCTAAAGACCATTTCATTTTCTGAAAACATGGAAATTCTGGTCCTTACCTTCCAAGCTCTTCTCCAATCTCGTAATGTTCCACCACGTTCTCCTGGTTGAAGGCGGTCATGGTGCTGGGCGCTTCCATCACCTGCACCCTCATGATAGCTTACATCGAAACCTGCTCATATTCGACCTAAAAAAGGACAGACACACAAAATCTCCGATTTAAGACGAAACAAGGAAGGGAGGTCTCTTATTTCTGCAGTTCTACCGGCCTGGTTAAGCTCGAGCCGCGTCACTTTGGAGATTTTTTTTTTCGACAATGGAGCGACTTGTGTACATTAGAACGACAAATAAAAGCTAAATTATGGGATGTTTTGTGAAGAAGTGTTGCGGTTATTAGACAGCCAGTTGCCTAGTGAACGCGTTGAACACGCTATTACACAGGGGTGTGTGTGTGCGTGTGTGTGTGTGTGTGTGTGTGTTAGGAACATTACCACACTATCAACCACGACGTACACAAGTGTGCCAGCTCAAGAACGGAGAGCATTTGCATTTTCAGCCGTGTCACTTCGGGTTTTCATTAAGCCCATGTTCCAATGTTGTGTTTAATGTCAACCAAACAAACGCAGTCGTATTCTTCATTTGACTTAAGCACCGAGGAGCGGAGTAAGATACGCTCACCCGGAACACTGGCCATTACATCTCAATAAAAACCAGAGAAAATATTACCTCGACTCCTCCGCCGTCGTCAGCGCGCAGAAAACGGCTAAAGTCCAGTGGAAAGCGTTAAAACCGGCATACCGTCCGAGAGAGACACGAAAATGGCATGTTGAAGGAAATGGGAGGTTTCTAACAATGTAGGTGTGCGGCGTTGCCTGAGCAGGGAGCGCTGTGTGGAAACGACACGCAGTGCTTCAGCCTGCAGGGGGCGCCATTGTTACATTATTCCACTATTCCACTACTCCATAGTGTATCAACCCAGTCTACAGGTGTGCTTAGTGTCCCTGTGCACTATTCCACTACTCCATAGTGTATCAACCCAGTCTACAGGTGTGCTTAGTGTCCCTGTGCACTACTACACTACTCTATTATCTATCAACCCAGTCTACAGGTGCACTTAGTGTCCCTGTGCACTATTACACTACTACACTACTCTATTATCTATCAACCCAGTCTACAGGTGCGCTTAGTGTCCCTGTGCACTACTACACTACTCTATTATCTATCAACCCAGTCTACAGGTGCACTTAGTGTCCCTGTGCACTATTACACTACTACACTACTCTATTATCTATCAACCCAGTCTACAGGTGCACTTAGTGTCCCTGTGCACTATTCCACTATTCCACTACTCCATAGTGTATCAAACCAGTCTACAGGTGTGCTTAGTGTCCCTGTGCACTATTACACTACTACATAGTCTATCAAACCAGTCTACGGTTGGACTTAGTATCCATGTGCACTATCACACTACTCCATAATCTATCATACCAGTCTACAGGTGCACTTAGTGTCCCTGTGCACTATTACACTACTCCATTATCTATCAACCCAGTCTACAGGTGCACTTAGTGTCCCTGTGCACTATTACACTATTCCACTACTCCATAGTGTATCAAACCAGTCTACAGGTGTGCTTAGTGTCCCTGTGCACTATTACACTACTACATAGTCTATCAAACCAGTCTACGGTTGGACTTAGTATCCATGTGCACTATCACACTACTCCATAATCTATCATACCAGTCTACAGGTGTGCTTAGTGTCCCTGTGCACTACTACACTACGCCATTATCTATCAAACCAGTCTACGGGTGCACTTAGTGTCCCTTTGCACTATTACACTACTATATAGTCTATCAAAGCAGTCTACAGGAGCACTTAGTGTCCCTGTGCACTATTACAGTACTACATAACCTATCAAAGCAGTCTACAGGTACACTTAGTGTCCCTGTGCACTATTCCACTACTACATAGTCTATCAAACCGGTCTACTGGAGCACTTAGTGTCCCTGCTGAAAAAATAATAGAAACCCTCATAGAATTTGTAATGATTTTAATGGTTATATTGGGAATTGTATTGGTTTTAATGGAAACTGTAATAATCCCTATGGGTCTCTACTGGTAATTTGGTGCCTTCTATTGGTGGCATGTTATGTCTAGTGGATACCATTAAGGACCAGTAATGGTAATGGTTTTAATGATTAGCTGATCGTTTGTAATGGTATTTGTAGTGTAAACCATGATTTCTGTTGTTTTTTTCAGCAGGGATTTACACAATTACTGTGTCTACAGTATATAGGCAGTATATAGTGCTAGCGACCAGAATGTTGCTAGTTCAATTCAATTCAATTTTATTCATGTAGATACAATGAATAACAATAAACACTGTCACAAAGCAGCTTTACAGAAATCAGTACATGGATTTATATCCCTAATGATCAAGCCAAATGTGACAGTGGTGCAAGGACAAAACTCTGAGATGATACAAGGAAGAACCCTTGAGAGGAAAGTTCAATTCCCCGAATTACCAGAGTGCCAAATGCTGGACCCGTTAGCACCCTTTAACTGGCTGGATTGTATTCTGCCTCAGTTGTAAGGAGCTTTGGATAAAATCATAAGCAAAATAAATACAATGTTCCCCCCTTGAGCTTTTCCACATGTTGTAATTTTATACAATTTGAAACTAAATTAAGATTTGTCCCATTTGATTTCCTTAATATGTCTAACACACACACGCACACACGCACACACACACACACACACACTTACTTTTTCACTCCTTTGATTCAGTATAAGCCTTGACCAACTGAAAGAAGTTGTTGATTGTTATTTATTGCAATTTCAGTTATCCACAATTATGTAAAATGTATTTAGATTCTGTTACTTAAACAAAAAAGCAGAAATTTGTTGTTTGCGTAAGCATTCCCCCCCTGGGTAGTACTTGGTAGAATCACCTTTGGCTACCATTACAACTGCTAAATCTACAGGGATATGTCGCTATCAGCTTTGCACATATGGATCGTCATATATTTTTGCCCATTCATTTTGCCAAAAAAAATAAATAAATCAAGCTCTGCCAGATTGGATGGAGATAATTGGCGAACAGATTGCCACAGATTCTCAAATTGGGCTTTGACTGGGCCATTCGAACACATTAATGTTCTTCGTTTTGAACCGCTACTGTGATGCAGTACTCTTGCAGACAGGAGCGGGTTTTCTTCTAGGATTGCCCTCAACCCTGACCAGTTCTCCAGTCCCTGCTTATGAAACACATCTCCAAACTGTGATGCCACCATCACCATGTTTCACTGGGGGATGGTTTTCTCAGGGTGATGAGTAGTGTCAGGTTTTTGCTAAACAGAGTGCTTTGTGACAAAAGGCCAAAAAGTAAAATTTTAGTCTCATCAGAGCAGATAACTTTTTTCCCCAAACAGGATTTCATATAGATTTTTTACAATAATAGTTTTCTTCTTGTCACTCTTCCATAAATCCCAGCTTTGTGGAGTGTCCACTGTCCAGGCTTTGTTTGTTCTGTGAACAGCTTATCCTATCTGAGATGTGGATCACTACAGCTCCTTCAGCGCTAACCTTGCCCTCTTGGTTGCTTCTCTGACTAATCCTATCCTTACCGAGTCACTGACTTCTGGTGGATGGCCTCGTCTAGACAGAATCGTTGTCATGTAGTATTCTTTCCATTTTTAAATAATGGATTTAATGGTCCTTTGCTGGATGTTCAAAGTTTAGGATTTTTGTCACCAAAACCTGATTCTTGCTCTTTTTTAGGTATGCCCTCTAACAAACTCAGTGGCTTTCCAGGAAAAGGTGTATTTATATTGAGATCATGTGACACTTTATTTGCATACAAGTGGCCTCCATTCAACTAATTATGTGATTTCTGTTCACAACTGGTTGCACCAAAACTAATTTAGGTTTCACAGCAATGGAGGTGAATACTTATGCAGTGACAACCTTTACTTTTTTTTTTAACTAGTAAATAATTTTGAAAACTACATTATTTTCCCTACTCTTAAATATTATTTTGTGTAGATTCATAACATATAATCCCAATTAAGTCCATTTAATTTCCAGGTTACAAAATGTGGAAAGTGCCATATTTATATAACAATTTTTATATTAAATTATATAGGATATACAGCACCCAAATTGGCAGGGTCCTGATAGATAACATGCAATACACTTGCGCCATCTAGTGGCAGATATGGGCATTGCAAGCATTTTTGCCTTCTGGAAATTTTGTGAAGTGATCTCAGCAAACAGCAATGACCAGAAAATAACTAGAGAATACCAAAGGTATAGCTAAGGTAATACATTTGTTATTATATCTATGTACAATATCATTAATACTATTATGACAAAATCATTTTTGCATCTGTGTTGTTGCAATAATGAAATAGAGGGCAGAAAGGTTACTAAATTAATCACTATAAATTATTCCACAAGCCCTTCTGGATGAAATACATGTACTGTTGTATGTTGCACCACTGTTAGACATTACAGTGGTGTCTCAGTGGTTAACATAGTTTATGGGTCAAAATCTCAAGACTGCCAGAGAACCAGAGAGATTCTTGAGCAAAGAATTAATGTCTTTAATGTAATATCTTTATTGATTCAGCTTTGAGCTCTGAAATGAGTCCTTCATCTTGCCTTATGTACATGTCTTTCTCCCCTGCAGCTCAAGTCAAAGTCAAAGTCAACTTTATTGTCAATTCTGCTATATGTACAGGACACACAGAGGATTGAAATTTCGTTTACCCCAGACCCATGGTGTATAAAATAAAATAAAATATGTACACTATAGACATTCAAGGCACATGTGAGTGTGAAGATATTTACATTTTAGTGCAAACGTATTAATACTTAATTTGTAATTCATATTGTACGACTGAATGAACTACTGAATGAACAAAAGGAACTCAAACATTGTAATATCCAGAGTACTGAAGAAATGTAGTCTAAATTAGAGGACAGTCCAGATGTGCAAAAAGAAGAATATGATACTAAAATGTTTTGCATGTTGTCCTTGGTTCCTCAAGGGGGCAGTGGAAGATCAGCAATTAAGGCTTTGGGTATTTTTATATATGTGTATATATATATATATATATATATGTCTCAAACCTTGTAAATATTACAAGATGATGTGCTGTGGGGGTGCAGATAATTTTGAAACCAGTGATTTTAACAAGAAATTGCACTAGTTTAGATAACATTCTATATTTGAAAAATGATTGCATTATAATTGGATTATAAAGCTTCCTCATATTGTGACCTTAATATTATGGTTTAAGTTCTATCTGGATTAAGTGTGAATGAGAGATAGAACCTTAAAATATAAAGGTCACGATATGTTTAAGCTCAAAATATATTTAATTGTATGTGTTCTACATATTATAAAAAAAAAACCTGTGTCCATGTCAGCAGTCATACCTGTGTATGTTAGCGAATCTAGTGTGAATACCTTTGATGATAACACATCTTATCCTATGAGCTGGGCTGTAATTTATCCAACAGCACAAAGACATGAGTTAGAACATAAAACAAGCTGACAGGATAGAATGTGTTGACTGAAATGTGACTCAACACTTGCTGGTCCCAGCAGCCATGGTGTCAGGTTTATTCAGATGTTCAATGACGGGGTTTCATTCTCGTCTCCATGCAGAAGCTGAAGTGTTGATGTGTGAGAAGGTGAGAGTTTTAATCCTATTAATTAAAAGCCAGAAAGACATAAATTCACCAGGCAGCCAGACATCGTGTCTGTCATCGGACCATTGCTACTACTTTGATTAGTAGGGTAGTGTTTGATTTAAAGTTTTGAACTCAACAATTATCCACAATGTCTTCACGGTGTGTCCAGAAGCTAGCAACTAGCAACATCAAAACTGAACATAAATTTATATGGCTTTATATTTTCAGGCATTTTTACAGATGTATGAGGAAATGGAGCATGAAAATACAGGATAACCAGCACAAAGTGCTAGGTTTTTCAGATATTTGTGGATGGCCTCGGATGAAGAAGAGCACTAAAGCAGCGAGATCTTGAGTTATGAGCATGTCTATATCTTAAAGAAGGACATGCCAAGAGGTCTGAAGACCTGAGCTGGCATGCAGGTGTGTACTCTTGAACCAGAGTATGTAGTAACGTGGTGAAGATATATATATATATATATATATATATATATATATATATATACACCATCTTTGGCATACAAGAAAATGATATGCACTGTAAAATATGGTGCTGGGACTTTGATGCTTTGGGGCTATATTGAAGCCATTAATCAATTTAATTCATTTTGATGTACGGTGCCAATATTTCTGGAGTTGACTGTAGCATATGAAAAGAGACCAGCAAGTAGAGACTAGTAATGCTTCATTTGTGCTGTTTCTTTTAGGTTTTTAGGTGAAATTTGAAACTGAGCAGTTTTTCTGCAAATGAGGACAAGATAAATAGATCCTGTGACTATCTCTCCAGAAAGTTTTTAGCTTTCTGTATTCATAATTCTCTAACACCATTAATCACGTACAGTGCGACTGTGATTGTATCCAGCGAAAAATGTCAACTTCTCAATTGTTTACTTGTACTTTAACAACAATTAAGTGTAGACAACATCACAATAATAACGCAGGAATGAGTGTTTTTTAAGCTTTTTTATGTGTATTTAAATAGATGTTATAACAAATGCAATGCAAAGTATTGCTCTATTTTGATAATCAAAAGGATTTAAACAATTTAAACAATGATTATGGGGAATAAAACCCAGCAATGAGCCACTTTTGAGCCAAAAATGCCGGCTGAGCTCAGTGTACTGCATCAGTGCAAATGGAAATACCTGGAATAACTGGAAATAAGAAATCCAGGGGGAAAAAACAAGACTTTTTTATGAGAGTTTTATGTGGTTTCTGTATTTAGGAAAAAGTCATATTCTGCAGACTCTGGTGGTTGATGTGATCAGAGAAGTTGAGCTGGTCATCTAGAATCACACCAAGAGTCGTATCTGTTTCTATGGGCATAGGAGAGATGGCAGATCAGTTCTGTTTTGTCAAGAACTTATTAAAATAAGCGATACCTGGGATCTGTGTGGACATGGTACATTCACATAGCCCCTAATAATTAAGAATTAGTGTTTATATGAAATCACTTGAGCTTTCTGGATGGTGTGCCCTTCTGCGATGAATTTTAGTGCTTCTTCTAATGCTTTGACGTTTGTCTCCTTCATTATCTTTGTTAGTTTTGCTGGGATGATCTCCAGGATAAGAGAATGAGAGAGAGAAAGTGAGAGAGAGAGAGAAAAAGCGTGAGTGAGTGCATGTGTGGTCTCCACCACTCTTTTGTTTAATTAATCCAGAGCATCACAATTCTTCTTACACGTCCTCTCTCATACACACAGTTCCTCTTTCTGTCTTTCTTTGTTACTCTCTTTCTCTCCTTTTGCCTCTCTCTTTTTCCATCCTTCACTGGGTGATTGCATTTTTAGCTGTATATCCCACTCTGTTCATCTTGAATCTGTACTCCAATCCTATTCTAACCTATTCTAAATCTGATCTGAGAAGTTTCTCAGTATTTGATTTGATCAGATTTCCTGTGATGCTTCAACTGCTGAGATATCTGTTGTGGGACAGTATCTATGTCTCAGTTCACGTAATATATACTTACTATGTTCTGTTCTAGATGATTTTTGCACATTCAAAATAGTCTAGTGTCTGAGAGAACAGGAAATGTATACTGAAAACACCCAGATGAGGTGCTATACAAATGAAGTGTGGAGAAATGGACATTTTTTTTGCATTAACCCATCCTATCAAGCACCATGGACCTCCAATAGTTAATGAACTGTATATTAAAATGAAGAACACATAGGAGACAGCAAACATTGTTGGTTAACTTAGCTAGCAAGTTCCTTAGGTAAAAATGGTTAGTAACTTCCTGGGTCCTGCTTGGTTTGTCTACTTCCTCACTTTGCCACCTCTGCCTTATCCAACTTTAATTGTCATCTGTTTCTTGTTATTGGTCTTGTTAGGGCTCAGTTGGTTGTGTATACATATCCATTCCATATCCAAGAAAAAGGCTTCCTAATGGGGTTGTTGGAAGGTTAACTGTTCCAGGTTTCTAAAAGAGTTCTACTTAAAGCTTTTGCTAAAGTAAACCTTCTGGTGTAGGGCTTAAAATACTCAGACAGACAAGCAGAGGAATCTTTTAGGATGTTTTTTTTTTAAAAGGTACATTGCATTTCTAAGCCAGCGTTGAGTTCATATCTCGCCTTTCCCCTTGTTCATGGCAAACTAGTTCACGGTATTTATTAGTATCATTTATAGTTTTCTTAGTTTCATAGTTTCTAATGTTGACCCCCTGTCTGCCTGTGTGTTTAAATGTGTATTATGATATTTTCCTTTGTCAACTCTGTCTAAACTATGTCCCCTGCTATGATCTTTGAACATGAATTTAGGAAAACCCTGAATAAAATCTACTTTCTCTGGTTCCCACTACTTTTCTAGGCACATAGTATCTATTATAGCATTTTTCTAATGACAACAGAAACGTATGTGCAGAACAGGTGCTTTTGGGTGAAGGTTTCTAACATAACAGTAAGTTTGTGCTAGTCTTGTCTTGACCACAGATGGATAGCCACCCTTGGCCCACAGTTCCAGGCCTCTGCATCTCTGCAAGACACTCAGTGTTAAAACAACAAGATCAAGTGCAGGCTGAGAGACGTCTGAGAGACTGAAGTGCCTCACCATCCTTCGGCCCATTAACTCCCCACAGGTGTGATCATTAATCACTGGTGTTTTCACAGCTGGTCATATCCATGGCTACACACACACACACACACACACACACATACACATGATTGTCTGAGCACCCACATAAAGGTGGGTGTGCACATAACACACAATACACACATTTACATTATTATGTAAGGCAGCATACAGTGTTCATCATTTTGGTACATCACTTACTACAGTAGATATAAAAACTATGCACTCCTGTTAAAGTTGAAACCAAAATGAAACCAAGATAAATCAGTCAGTTTTTCCCCACTTTTAATGTAACATTAATAACATTTGAAGAATGCGATAACATTTTATGGGGAAAAAGAAAAAAAATTACAATAAATTGGTTGCATAAGTGCACACACCCATTAACTAATACTTCATTATAGCACATTTTGCTTGTAATGCAGCACTCAGTCTTTTTGGAGTCTACCAACTTAGTACACTTTGATCTGTCAATTTCATTCCACACTTCCTTGGAAAAACGCTTCAGATCTATCATATTGCAAGTGGATCTCCTGTGCACAGCCCCCTTCATGTCATTCCACAGGTTTTCAATCAGATTTAGATCCGGGCTCTGACTGGGCCATTCCAAAACTTTGATCTTCTTCTTCTGAAGCCATTCCTTTGTTGATTTGTGATTTGGGTGTTATCATGCTGGAAGGCCTGCAGATATTGTACCAAAATAGATTTGGATTTGGAGCTATCCATAATTTTCTCTATGTTGACTAGAGCCCCAGTCCCATCTGAAGAGAAACAGGCCCATAGCGTGATGCTGCCACCACCATGCTTCACCATGGGTATGATGTATTTTGGGTGATACATGGTCTTGTTTTTGTGCCAAACATATCTTTTAGAATTATGCCCAAAAAGTTCTACCATGGTTTGGGATGATTTAGGTAGGCTTAGCTATTTTTTCATGAGAAAAAGCTTCTGTCTAACCACCCTAGCCCATATGTGAAGAATATGATCGATTGTTGTGACCAATATTTGCCAGATATTCCTACAGCTCCTTTAATGTTGCCATAGTTTCCCTTGGCAACGTCCCTGATAAGTTTTCATCTAGTCCTTTTGTCAGTTTTGGTGGGAGATTCTGCTCTTGTCAATGTTGAGGTGGTGCCCAATTTTCTCCACTTGTTGATGATGGCCTTCACGGTGTTCCATGGTACATCTAACATTCTGGAAATTCTTTTGTACCCCTCTCTTGATTGATACCTTTCAACAATGAGATCCCTTATATGCTTTGTAAGGTCTTTGAGGACCAGCAGTCAAATGAAACCAAGAAGATATCAAGAAAATCCTACAGAAACAGCTGAACTTTATTTGGGGTTAATCAGAATAATTTCATTGATTGGGATAGGCTCTGCATCCACCACAACCCTGACCAGTATAAAGCAGTTACTAAACATGAATGAATGCATGAATCTCTATAATAACCTTGGGTTTTGTACTATCACTGTGGCTGTTTCAGTCATAAAAGCCTAAGCCATTCTATAATCTTTGAGTCTGGCTGCTGTAACAAATCCTTTTAGGGCCATCACGAACTCTGGTCTTGATTGCTGAAACACATCTGCTGAGATTTTGGGACTATACTGTCCATTCCTCTATTACATTTATCTCAGTCCAAAAGTTTAGTTTAATCAGTCTGTTTCTAACATGTGTGATCTCTCACAAAATATTTTAAATGAAAGGATATGATATGTAGTAAAACCTGTGCAATAAATACCAACACATACATAGTCCATTCTTTATTACAAATAAACCTGACAAGAATTTTACCCTTTAAATCTGAGATAGAAAATGATGACTCCTGCCTTTGTATCTACACTTCTCTTTATGTAATACAATCTCTTATTGCTGTCATTCTGCTTCTTTTGATATAAAAAGAGCATGATCTAACAAAGCTAGAAAGTTTTGGCACAAACTACCACTTTGATCAAGCCAAACAAGGGATAAGACTATATTTCACACTTCAACCACCTTTTAGCCTTCTCCTGATCAAACGAATGGGTTCAATATCAAGAACAAGCCCCTAATGATTGCATCCTGGAAGGGAAATTTGGAAACAGTGAGCTATTGTAACTCTGGTTTTACAAAGAGATGCTTTCAGCAGCTTTAGAAAGATGCTTAGAAATATCACTAGCTGCTTATTTGTCTTTTACACAACAAAAAGAATATTTTAATAGAATTTGCAAACATTCCTTCGAGATGAGACAGAATTAAAAGGAATGCATTTATTTCCCACAAAGCTAGGAATGCCAAATTAATTGCTTTTGAATAATAAGATACTTATAAGAGAGCTTATTTTCCTAGAGTCCTACTTAGATTTCAAGATCACATGAATTATGCTTATATGAGGCACAGAGAGAGAATTTGAGTGTATAAATAAATGTGAGTGAAGAAGTGAAAGAGTCTGATATTATACAATAGCAATGGGAATTATGACTCTTTGGTTGTCAGATCATTTGGCTCAGCTCACCAACAAGATACAAACTAATGGCAATGAGCTGAGTAGCTAACTCTTTCAGCCCCCAACAGCTCATTGCCATTATTTTTCTAAAGGTTTGTGATATAATGACCAATATATTTTCTTTGGCTGTATTTTTAAAAAAAAAATAAAAATGTACTACACCTTAAAATAACTGTAAAGTCTGAGTTTCATGAAGAAGATTCCTTTCCATTTATCCTGATAACTGATCACCTCTGCTCATACACTTAACTACAAACACCTTCAACAACAGCAGTGCAGGTCCTCTCATGCTGCCTTATACACGTAGCTGAGAGTTGAACATGTTTTACCATTCACACTAACAAACAGCTCGGATCACTTAAGGAAGCACGTGAATGATAGCCAACTTTTATAGTCAGCGTTTTATTGTCAGCAGACAGTCATTACATTTATTCACACTGTGAACTCATAACAGCTGGGAGTGAGTAATGTGAGGTGTTTGGGAGTCTCTCCATATTGTTATATTTCAAACTCGGTTATATTGGGACTCATCATATCATGTTTTAATCATTGCATATACAACAGTTAGTTTTGGCCATGGATTCTTATTTGTTGAAATGCTCTTTGTTAAAATGTTCTTTCACCAAATATAGCATTTTGCTGTCCACAAGTAATTAAGAAACAGTTGCAATACACTAAGCTGTTTTGAATTATTAACAATTACTTTAACGAATACAAATAAATTAATATAGAGTATGAGAAAAGACAACATATTGATGATATTCATTTATACATCTTTAGTAAGCGCTTTATCCAGGGCAGGGTTGTGGTGGATCTGGAGTCTATCCTGTTAACACTGCAAGCAAGGCATGAACACACTCGGAGTCGGACGTGAGTCCATCACATGGTGCACCATGCACACACACATTCACACCTAGGAGTCATAAGATTAAGAGGTGGGAGGAAACTGAAGAGCACAGAAGAAAACCACACAAAAACAAAACACTGCACAGACAGTAACCATCAGGAACAAACCAGGGACCTTGTAGCTGTGAGGTGGCAAAACTCCCAACTGCACCACTGAGCCATCCATATGCAATATTATTAAAATTTTACTCTGAACTTTAAATATGAGCACTGAGTAATGTTATAACCTGCAGTTCATGTTTTGTAGAGAATGTCCAGATTCAATATCTAGATCATGCTGTGGTATTATTTCATATCTTTAATCACTCTTACTGCTAGATGGCAAACAACAGCAATTCATTTTTCTCCAACACTGACAGAGAAGTTTACACTGATGGCTGTGTGTAAAGATTGGACTGTAAAATGTATTTTTTTTCTTGCCAAAAAACGATATTGTTATGTGACGGAATTACTTTTTTGTGATGGAATATGGTTGAAATTAAACTGAGCTAAAGTCAGTGAAACAATGGACATTGGAATCACAGTGTTATTGGCAATAACACACACACTCTCCTTCCTCACACTCCCTCTCGAGCTTCAGGACCCGTCATGCGCTGTTCATGTGATCGCCTGATGTCTCCTGTCTCACGCTACAGTGAGGTGAAACAAAGTGAGAACATGATCATTATAAAATCACGGAGAAAAGGGTAAAATCATTATTTTTGTAAACGTTTTACATGCAAGAAAATACCTCTTTCAAAAATCATTATTTGTACTCCTCCTCCACCACTGACATGTTTATTCTATGTATACAGTCCAATACCTGCACTATTTAATGCAAGCAATACTTATTTATTAAACTGTGCTCTATCGTAGAACAGCTATTGCAGATCCTTGTATCCCGCCTCATTAAAAGGAACTATCGCCCAAAGCTATTTTTCAGTATTTTTTGTAACTAGAAACTAACCTTCTGGGGACATTCCTGTAACATTCTTTCATGGTTTCATAACAGGACATTTGCCAGATGGGTGTCATTTTTGTAACCACAAACTAACGTTCTGGGAGCGTTCCTGTCACATTCTCTTAGTTCTCAAATTTCTCCAAGGTTGCATTTTTTGTATTCAAACTAACATTCCAGCTACAGACAGCCCATTTAGATAAACATTTACATAGAAAAACAATAGACAGACCACATATTTTATTATTCAAAAAAGAATATGGATCAATAAATAATCTGTATTACAGACTTGATTATGTATTCTGCAAAGCCAACAATCAATAATTGGGCTGCAGATAAAACATTTCGATGATTTATTTTAGCAAAAAATCTTAGTGGACTTGTTGCCTAGTGTCTGTATAAAATGTGGACACACACTCTAATTGTCTTGCGATTATTATTATTATTATTATTATTATTATTATTACTTCACTGGTTTAGCAATCTTGGTGTCTGAATAACAGAGATAACTTTGCATTTTGCATCTTGTTTTAGGCAATTCTGTTTAATTGTAATTTGGAATTTGTTTATTTATGATTTATATAAGTGTAAAATAGTATTTTATGAATTTAGACTTCAAGTCAGATAACAGGCATGATGATGCCTTTATAGAATTAAAAGAAATAAATGTCTTTTAGCTACAGAAGACATGTAGCTCCAGGGAACTAGGACTAGGAAGTGAAAACAACTACATATCTGTCCAACAGCTTAGGAATAATGCAAGCAGGATGTCATAATAGTGGGACATGAATGATGGAGTTGATGATGGTGTGACATCTGTTAATATGGGAGCCATATTTCAGAACTAAGGGGATATGAACTGTTCATGTATTTGAAATGCATGCTACAAAAGGATGTTTAAATATATTTCAGGAAAGGTTTTCATTCTTGTGGTATTTGGGAAGCTAGTCCCACTCAGTTTTACTTTTGTTTCTTTATTACAGGTCATGGGCCAGGAAAGAAAACACAAGAGAAAAGCCAAGAATTCAGCCAAACCCTGGGAAAAAATTCTCAAATATGAACAAATCACGATAGCTTTATTTCTTTTGGAAGCGTTCACTGATAAATTAACCACAAAATGAATATGCGTTGATTATAAATCTTTCCATATTTATTAAGGAGTGATTAACTTTGCCTAAATCTGTGAATATTAAAAATGGGCAATTAATAATAATAATAATAATAATAATAATAATAATATCTTAAGCCATGACTTCAATAAAATTCCTTTCTTTTACCCCATGATTTAAGAGGTGGATCTGTATTAAATGATAACATTAAATGATAAAATGAGACATGCTAAAAAAAATGTTATAGTTCTGTAACCACAAACAGGGTGGATGATTAGTACGTTAAATAAATGGCTGTAGGTTTACAATAGGCTGAAGGTTTGGGATTTTTTTTTCATCTTATATTTATTTTTGATCAATGAAAGAGCCCAGCTTGTCGGAATAAATGTTGTAAGTACTCAGAGAAGAATGCAAGCTCATATCTGCTGACATCTTTAGTATGTCAAAACCTTTCAGAATCAAAATCATCTTTAAAAATGAAAGTACCCAGAGACAACAGATGCACCCATTTTGCTTTCATATGCAGTGAAGTAAAAGGAAATGGAGGAAATTAGAGGTGCTTTTTGTGTGAAGTGGCCTCCAGTATGAACGAGGCCCACATTTTTCCAGCAGATTGGCTCGGATGAGTGGGGCTACCCAGCAGGGATGAATCAGGGTTAAACCCCTCCAGTTCTTGTCACAACAATATGCACCCCCTTCATTACACCCATCTCACACATCCACACACATACAGGATAGAGTGTGTATGCCTCTGGCACTACTTGTTAAAACAGGAGAAAGGGTGTTCTTCTATTCTTCAAGGTGTGTGGTAAACCTACGGGTACAGCATGAAAATACTCATTTTCTAATATATCTAATTTTATAAGATAAGATAAGATAAGATATAATAAGACTTTATTGATCCCAAGGGGAAATTAGAGTGTTGCAGCAGCATATATAAAGACAAAGACAAAGCACAAATACACATAAGAAATAAAGAAAGAATAAACTAAAGATGAAATAAGATAAAAGTAAAATAAATTGAAATATTGAAAATATTGAAAAAGAAAATTTAAAGGTAAAAATATAAAATGTATGAATAGCATAGATATACAGTAAATAGTAAACCAATATAGTATGTATCATATAAATCTATAGCAATGCTAAGGTGCAAGAAGTACTGTATATTGTGTTGCAGTTCTATTCAGTGTAATAGTTATGTACAGTATACCAGATGAGGGATTATCCACCAATGTGTATAGGTACACATCTCTTCCTTTGCCTTCCCAGCAATACTACCTTACCTGACACACTCATACCAGCACAACACACACTACTATGTCACTATCTCTATACACAGAAAAATATCCATCCAAAAGATATCTGCTCATTGGTGCTTCTGTGGTGGATCTGTTTCATTGATAGGTGAAGTAGAGGAGGGCTGGTGAATGCTCAGGATTTTAGATAGGAGAGCTAAAATATAATATGTATCAATAGCTCAACAATGATATTATTGTTGAACAATGCATTATATCAAGAGGTCACATCAGTGGTATAATAAGAATGATAAGATTGCACACGTGCATACTTAAAAGCTGCATTTGTAATTTCTAATTTTTTTTTAAAAGTGTTTCAAGTTTGTAATGCACTACTATTTTCAGGACCTTTCCCCTGAATATCATACATGTTAAACAGAAAAGTTGTAACCCTTTCATTCAAACCAAAAATGGTTCTCTTGTCTGTATTTTTATGTCATTCGCATTTTTGGCTTGACAACGTGTGCTTAGTCTATATACTTTTAGTTTATCTTCCAAAGCCTTATTGTAAATAGTAAATAGTCTTGCCTGCATTCATTAAACCCACAACTGTGTTTCTCCTGTGCCTTCTCAATCACTGCTGATGATGTGTTATGGATGTGTCAGCGAAGCAGTCTGAAAAATACTGGCGTAGATGGAGATTACATCTAGGAGGTGCTTCATTATGTGCGATCACCTGACATGACTGTCACTGATGAATCTGCATGAATCTACAGTCTGGGCTAGAATGAAATCAGCCCCAGCCTTGCTTCTTTATAAGTTTTACAATTTACCAAAATAGTCTATTTACATACAAAATAATCTAATCAATATAATCTACCAAAAAAGTTCAAGAAATCAAAAATGATATGTGGTTGTATCTTGCAACAGGACAACAATCTAAAATATAGAGTAAAATCAACAGAAAAATAGTTTTTCAGAAGGTTTTGACATGAATCGCTCAGGCATATGATCTGGCATACTATGGTATGACACCTAACAGATACTGAATGTTGGGAAGAACAGAGGCAGCAGCTTATCTTTACAACCAGGATAGTAGAAAAGCTGTTCAAAAGGTATGATGGCGGTTGGATGCAGTTATAGACAAAGTGTGAGCACACACGTTCTTAGAGAATTAGAGAATATTTATATTATATTCAGAAAGGGAAATGCATACTTTTGAATGAACAGGCCTATCATTTCTATTTTTTAATTATTTAGACCTTAATCATTTTAGTTTTAAGAGTGGATGGTTATAAGAAAAAGACATTTAACTTTTGCACTTAGCTTCTATCCAAGTGCTCAGTGAGGCTTGACCTTGAGTCTCAGTTCAGAGAACACACCACTTGAGCTCCTCTCCTCTATTCAATTAACTCCATTCTGCCTCCTTCAGTGGTTCCAGTATCCTGACCCAGTGTCTCGGCTAATGCGATCAGACACTGCTTTACTGAAGTCCATAAAGTCTTCTCATGCTGCTTCACATAATACAGCACACCAGCATGTGCAAGCCAGAACTGAGCATTCTTACGAAAGCTCTTCCAGGAGATCAATCCAGCTTTCTTTCAAAAACTGACTATTTCCAGCCTTGAGCAGGGGTGTGGAGGTCCACTAGAAAAAAAAAATTGAGTATTACACTGTGAATTACACTGCTGAATTCTAGTGAATTAAAAAAAGACTAAAAAAAGATTTTTTAAATTGTAAACAATGTAATCATAAACACTGTATTTCAAAGGTATCTACACTGGGGCTTCATAACGCATTCATATGCATTGCGTAAATCCTTTATAAAGCAATGCTGCAGGATTTATAAAAGGCTTCTTTCAAAACTAGTAAGTTGACATTAGAGGTCTAAATGAAAGAAGAGAAGAGGCTTTAATTATCATACTGTAGTTACTGTAAATATTTTTATTTTTTTAATCTTGCATGCTATTAGTTGCTCTTTACTAATAGCACATTCATTAATCCTTAAGACATCTATGAAGCAACCATTCCATTCCTATTCATTTAGCTGACACATGGCCTTTTTTAATAAATGACATTGTAGAAGGTGTAGATTAGTGCTTCATATGAGTATCGTATGAACGTGATTCAGTATGAGTATCATATGAAAATGATTCAGTATGAGTATCATATGAAAATGATTCAGTATGAGTATCATATGAAAATGATTCAGTATGAGTATCATATGAAAATGATTCAGTATGCGTATCATATGAAAATGATTCAGTATGAGCATCATATGAATGTGATTCAGTATGAGTATCATATGAAAATGATTCAGTATGAGTATCATATGAATGTGATTCAGTATGATTATCATATGAAAATGATTCAGTATGAGTATCATATGAATGTGATTCAGTAGATACACTACCCAAAAGGTAACATGGCTGGAGAGTACTTCACAGAAGATATCTCAAAGCTTCATGAATGTGTTTCAAGTAAAGACAAACTAACAACTTGGAAGTATCAAAAATATACATATTTATAGCAATTTTGTTACCTACCCATAACAATTATTGTCTTCTTCTACACTTCATATACCAACAAAGTCATATTACATAAAACTTCTGTCAGTTTCACAGATGTTCCTTCATTATCACAAAATGGTCAAATAGTGTATGATAAGATATTAATAGTGACCAATTTTAAACAACACCAGTTTGCATGGTTTGCATCTCCCTTTCTGAATGTAATACAAATATTTTCTTGTATCCCCATCCTTTGCTGTTATAACTGCCTCCAGCATGTTTTGGGTCACCTGAACAGCTTTTGGATGCTATCAGATACCCTGTAGCCCTGAAAACCAAAAATATTTTATTAGTAAGCTCTGTTGTGGTCGGGTACTTTAGTTATAATCAAAATACCAACAAATGAAAGTAATGGTACTTACAGTATATGGAGGCTGTGTCAGCTTTTTTGTGCTACTTATGGTAGCATTAGTAGTTCATCCAATGCAGAGAGACAGGATCCTTCTTAAGTGTTTTGTAATTCTTAAAATCTATATACAGTATGTGGCAGGCATGTCATAAAAGACGTTTGGCAGAACCATATATCTATACATCTGTTTATACTCATATAAAATGACCATTTTAAACCATTAAACACAGCAATTGAACAAAAACTCTAAGTGGTCAGGCAAAGGTCAAGAACAGTCCTGTAAAGTCAATTTTGCTTTTTCAACATTTCCCTGAAAATTATAGATTTTATTATTGAGGCAAAGCCAGTGGAAGAACACTAATTCCCCTCGATATGATGGAACAAATTAAGCAGCAAAGGCTTTTAGACCTAAATTTGATATTCAACGCTTTTATGAAGCCACAATACATAATTATTGCTTTTATTGCTGTATAAACTATGATGTTACCTTGTAATTTGATGGTTGCACACATAGCAATTTGGCGACCTTAGCTATGCTTTGGCTTTGTTTGTTTGCATATTTATGTAACGAGTTCTGCTTCTCCAAAAAGGCCAGTGTGTAATTTTCGCTGGGTGTGGGATTTTTTTTTCAAGACTCTAAAAAAGCAACATGAGACCATGACTCATGTGGGCTACAGCAGTGGGACTAATGACTTTTTCTTATAACAAAATCAGACATTAGAAGGTTATAGGCTTACTGACACTCCGGTGTCAGTGTACAGTCATGATAACATGAAAAGGATCCCCTAAAGGCCAAATTATTCCAATAATTAGGTCTTAATCCTTCTGTAAATAATCATATATCAAGGAAGTGGTCATTCCCCACTTAAAGTTTTATGCTGCGACTCAAAGTTTGAATTCAATTCAGATTACTTCCAGAAAGCCACTGCTGGGGCTTTAGTCTCAACTGTTCAGCTAAATATAGTGGGGGGAAATAAGTATTCTTATAAGTATAAGATACTTTTGTTTGTGTTACTTAATATACAGTGCTTCTAATGCATGTCCACACAAATTTACACAAATAACATCTTTAGACTTTATAATGTATGTATGAATATGAACAATGTATTCATAAGCATTAACAAAGATATGTTTAAATTTGAATTTGAAAAAAGTATTTGGACGCCATAAACACTTAAGACGGTAATAATGTTTGGTCTTGTTGTCTTGTTGAAACACCTCATCTTCTCTTCAGTTTCTTGGCCAATGAGATTAAATTGTCCTCTAATATGTCCCAGTACATGTCTCCATTCATGTGTACCGTTTTTAGAGAAACAGCTCCATATAACGAAGCTGCCACATCCTTAATTTCACTGTAGGTATGGTGTTCTTGGGATCATACGTGCAACCCATTTTTTCTGACCAGAGTATATTGTTCCAAAAGTTTTCTGATTTGTCTAAATGCTTTTAGACATGCAACTCAGTGTTTCATTTTTGCAGAAGTTTGGTGTTGGGTGTAGGAATAGAGATGATTGAAGTGCAGTTCATTGCTTATTGTTCTCTGTGTAACTGTTCTTCCTGCTGCTTTCAGGTCATCCTGCGATTCTTTTCAAGTGACTGCTGGCTTCTCTCTTACCTTCGTTGTTATTAGTCTGAGAGCATGTTATGAAATCTTGCATGGTACACCTGTCCAGGCATGATTTCCATAAAATTGCATGCTATTTAACATGTTATTTAACCAATTGTACTGACAGGGAGGTCTTTGTTTATGCTATGGCTCTGTAGCTTTTTTCATTTAAGTGTTGTTTAATAATGTTGTCTTTGGTTATACTTATAGCTACATACATTTTTTTTTCATATTTGTAAGTACAAAGTCAAACGACATTATGTGTCTAAATTTGAAGTGGTTATAGGCACTGGAAATATATTAAATAACAAAAAGTGACTGAATACTTATTTCCCCTTACTGTATTTTCTTGTATTCTGTATTTAAAGGTGTTCTAGATAAAACCATTGGTCAAAAGAACACATCTAAATTATTTGCCAAATAGAGATTTTTAAAGCATTTTTGTGATATAGAGCAAAATGCTTTGAGTCAACATTTTCTTGCATTAGGTCAGCTTCATGCTAAATTCACAGAAATTCTATCAAATGCATTTTGTACAAAAATGTATGAACCCTGACCCAAACCTTAACTGTTAAGGGGTGCATTTCCCAACTAAAGGAGACTAGAGGAAGCTGTCCAACAAAAATCAATGACTGAGTAAGGAGGGCATTAGTCAGGAAAACACCCAGGTGACCAAAGGTAACACTACCGCCACCATGCTTCACTATGGGAATAGTGTTCTCAAGGTGATGGGCAGTGTTGGGGTTCTGCCAAATGTAGCACATTCAGTTTTGATCTCATCAGATCAGAGAACCTTTTTCACATGTTTTCTAAGTCCACATGTAGCCAAGTATTCTTAACGTATCACATCATGATATCAAATGTTTTAAGTTGTTCTTTCAGTGATATGATAATCACCCAACTCCTGTAATCTTATTCTGTAATCAGTTTGAACTTTTGGCTCACAGCAAAGTTAACAAAATGCTATGAGCCTATCATTAGGAGCCTAAGGTGGGTAATGAACTCTATGTCCCAGCATGCCTCGACAACAGCCCTGTGCTTGCTCCATCTCACTAGAGTAATAACACCTGCATTAATCAAGGACTTTCTATAAGTCATTCTTAATTCCCAGTGTATTTCCATGTCTATATACGCTGTTGTTATTCCGAATTATTGATTAGATTTTACATATATGCTCTAATTTCTGACTATTTCAATAGTGTAACTAATTTCTGATATTGCTAGTTCCTAATCTGTGTGCGTGTCTTGTTTACGTCAGTTTATCTACCCATCTTATTTCACATTCATAACTCTTACACACATTCTGTTTTGTGTTTGTTTTGCACTGTGTTTAATAAGCCTCCCACAACATGTGGGAATGGGAACAGATGATTTGTCGTGTGAGATTCGTCTTTTTCTTGTGATGCCAACCCCATCCTCTGCTTTAGACACATCACAAGGTACTTTGGTTCCCATGAGACCCCCTGCCTAGTCTTGCTTAATCATAGCCCTTAGCTGCTCTGTAATTCCTGCAGTCATTTAGGATTTATTAAAACATGATCCTGATTCTTCTTGACCTCCTGAAGGCACTTGTCTTTTTGTGTAATTTCACACACACGCACACACACACACACACACACACACACACACTTACTGCAACAATAAACACTATCCCTAACCCTAACTTTAATACCCAAAAAGGAAATCTTGGCAACACTTTCTATAAAAGCCATATCTACAACGCACTCTGTACATTTATCATGTTATAATGCATCTGTACAGCACTGTACACATTGTTATAATTATTTATGAACATGCACTGCACTTTATTTTGGCAATCATCATTATGCGTTACCAATACCAAAGAAACTCAACCCCACTTTGTATAGTGCATTATGTTTGACCTGCCTTGATACTTTTTTCTCTCCTGATAATAGCACATACATTCTCAGAAAATCATCAGAAGAATAAAATAATTGGAAACATTGGTTTAATATACTGTTTATTAGTGATGTAACCGAATATGAATACATTATTCGGATTGAACAAATAATGCGTCCTAAATGACTGTGAATGCAGATACGAACAATAGGTGGAGTGTATATGTGTACATACAAGTTATAATATTTAGATTATAATACCATGTGTGTGTCAAAAATCTTCATTCATAAATGTATTTTTTATTCAGTTACTTGTTATGAACTCTCTTTATAATGCATCCTGTTAACAATTCATAATGTATTATATAAAATGTCTGATAAACACATCACAGCATGGTATAAATGTATATATAGTTCATTACATCTATGGCTTTCATAGAAAGTTTTACAAAATGTTTTACCAAAATCCTTTGGACCTTTGGTTTTCAAATAAACTCGGCATTTTTTAAAACAATGCTGTTCTACAATTTTGAAACTGTCATGTATGTATCATTCTTGAGGCATGTGCTCCCTCGCAAAGGGATTACTTTTTCACTCCTTTGATTCAGTAATAGCCTTGACCAACTGAAAGAAGTTGTTGATTGTTATTTATTGTAATTTCAGTTATCCACAATTACACACTGATCTCACCCCTGACCCTCTGTTAGAACTTTGTGTTATCAGTAACTTTTCACACTCCTGCCTTATTTTCCATGTTTACCAGCAACCGCTGCTGATTCATCCTCATTTAATCCTCATAACACATCGATGCATGAAGATTGGACATATTGATTTTTACACCAAAGCTTGGATACGCTAAATCTCACAGTAGTCTAATAACTATTAATCCTTCTATATCTGAACCTGAGCATATCTCTCTGACCGGGTGTGTTTGCAGGCCTTGGGGCTGTGCTCTCTTCTCCTCAACCCTCCATCCATCTCCCACGTCCACACAGACGGGCAGGTGGCCTCTCATTGTGCGAGAGGCCCCAGCGCTCCTCATCAACCTATGCTCTGATCGCAGTAATGGCCTTTAAGTACACCTCCATTACAGCTCTAAATGAGGTCTCCTGTGGGCCTACAGTACACTCCTAGGCTGCCAAAACACTGAGTAAAGCCTCTGGAAAAACTTTACAGTAATTGCCTGAAAAAAAAAAAAGCAGAACTGGGAAAGAAAGGGTCGTTAATCACGCAAGGGCGCAGACACAAACAGCTGTATGCTCAAATATGCACGTGTGAACATTTACCACATATGTCACACACCAGAACTGTATGAGTCACATGCTTCTTCATTTAGTTTCACATTTGCATGCATTCATTTGACAGATGCTTCGATCTTATGTGACCTACAAAGTAAGACAGAATCCAATCCAAGCATATAGCTAAGCAGTTTAGAGTTAAGAGCCTTGCCTGTTTTTCTGGCAGTCATATGCATGATATTGTGCTGATGTTTTTGATTCATATGGAGGAAATGGTGTCATTAGAATGTTTCATGCTTACTCTGTTAATACTTAGCATTAACATGATTGGGTAGGTTGGAATAGCAATTTCTTTCCTTTTGTGTTCTTCTTTAGTCCTCTATGGAAAAATTACATCTATTTTTTCAGAGGTGATTATGTGAATAATATGTGATCATGTGAAAAACGTGCAAGTAGACACATGATATCATGTGAACAATTGAAAAAAGGATTATTCACATGAGAAAATGACATCAGAACAATGAAACCACATGCCCTGCATGTGAACAATGAACATGTGAAAATAAAAGAATCATGCTAAACAACACGTCAAAAAACCAAACCAAAACAAACAAAAAACCTACAATCACTTAATGTGAAATTTCTCTGTCTTTCTGTAAGGAGTCTTCAGTATGCAGTATGCTAAAAGGACTAATATAACTTTTACATTACCACCATTGAAAGGACAGTGATACTACTTTAACAGAAAGTAGGACATTTTGTGCTTGTTAATACCTTTTTTTTTTAAATTGGGTCCTTACCAGAGCACACAGAAAACACTATTTCTGGAAGTTTGGAAATTTCCTATCTATGTTTGGAAGTATTAAGCAATGAGGGGCACGGGAATGTGACGTAACACTGCAGTGAGACACCATCATTTTTGGACACTAACAGGTACAAGACATTAAAACCAAATAGCTGACTATCCTTATCTAGCTAATAAATATCGATCTACAGCCTTTTTTTTCCTTTTTTTTCTTTTTTTTTTTTTTTTTGCTAAGGCTCTGTCTTGGCATTTGACATCTCTGAGGTGAAACATGTGAAACATAGATACCAAATGTCTAGGGTTCAGCAATAACACATAAAAAAGCCTCCTTAGTAAAACATCTAAAGTGAAGCAATTTCATTCTGGTGAGTTTGAAATTGTATGTTTTAGAGTTAGAGACAATTAGCAATGTTTGGTGACCTAAGCAACAATTAGATCCTCAGTAATAAATTAGAAAGTTGAATAAACAAATGACTATAACCAGATAAACATTTTCACACTCTTTAGATTGTATAAATCATAATTCACCTGTTAAACCAAGCCTCTTTTGCTTAAACAAGGAAGGGAATTTGAGTTTATGTAACTGTGATCTATATTATCAGTGTTAATTCTTAAAAGTTTTCTCCCTTTTTTATTGGAAGTTTTACTCTAATGCAATCTTTAAACCATATATATTATTTTGTTTCCACTTTTTCCTCTCAAATGCACCAAAATGGTTTTGGGGTAATTAATCAATAGGCTTAAAGGGGTCAAAAATGCTATGTACACGTTTGTTTTTATAAATAAATAAATAAATAAATAAATAAATAAATAAATGGGGATTATTTATTTATTTCATAGTTTGTATAATATGCAAACGACAGAACAAATCACATGGTCTTTTCAATAATTTAAGTCAATTTTATGTAAAAAAAAAAAAAATTAACAATAAATTGCTATTATTTGTTGTTATATTTCACTACTAATTATTCTCAAATGTAATATTACACATACTGTAGGATATAATTATAAGTTTATAATTATAAGTAATATAATTATAAGTTTTTTTAGTTACTTTGTACCTACAATCATAGACCATTTTCTATTTACAGTTGAATTCTCAGCACATGCTAGTGTGTGTTTGTATCAGTATGGCAGTGATGCAGACTTTCTGAAACACTGTGTACTCTTAATGTACACTTTATGACACACACCTCCCTTGGTGGTAGAGTTTGTAGGTGTACAGTAAGACACTACTGCTCATATCTTCTGTGCACAATTTATGTTAAGTGTGTTATAGTGCTTCATCATTGCCAGTTGCTCACCGCAGCACCACTCACAAAGTGTAGATAGTTGGACTACAGTCAGTAATTTTACACCTACTAAAGTCTTGTATATGACAGGTGTACCTGAGAAATTGTCAGTGCATATACAAAGAAAATGTACTTAATAGAGTTGCTATTATATATATATATATATATATATATATATATATATATATATATATATAGTATTTAATTTTATAACTGATTGATACAGTGCATCAAAACCCAAGTAGATTATTAGTTTTTGCACTTTTAAAAGACTAAATAATATGCACAGTAAATGTATTTTAGTAACACTTCATTATAAGGTACGTTTACAAATAAGAATATATTAATAATTCATTTCATAATGATGAATTAATACAGAAAGTAATGAATTAATACCTGAATTAATACAACAAAAACCATCCAGTGAATTACAGCTCTGTTGATGAGAGAGGTCAGAGAAGAATGTGCGGATTGGTTCGAGCTGACAGGAAGGCTACAGTAACTCAAATAACCACTCTTTACAACCGTGGTGAGCAGAAAAGCATTTCTGAGCACACACATGTCAAACCTTGAGGCAGGCTACAGCGGCAGAAGACCACATCGGGTTCCACTTCTATCAGCCAAACACAGGAATCTGAGAATATGATGGGCACAGATTCAGCAAAACTATGTTCTAGTCTTCAGCTGCCCAGTTTCAGTGAGCCTGCCTAGTTTCAGTTAGTTCATTCTTCTCTGACCTGTCTCATCAACATGCTGTTTCTGCTCGCAGAACATTCTGTGTAAACTCTAGATAGTTATTTCAGTTGCTGCAGGCTTTTTTTTAAGCTCCAACCAGTCTGGCCATTAAACTCTACAGACTATTGTGTGTGAAAATCCCAGGAGATCAGCAGTTTCTGCAATACACAAAGCCCAACTGGCACCAACAACCACGCCACGGTCACCAAGTCACTGAGATCACATTCTTTCCCTCATTCTGATGTTTTATGTGAAAGCTCATGACCTGTATCACTGCTGCAACATGATTACCTGACTGGATAATTTCAGGAATGAGCAGGTGGACAGGTGTTCCTAATAAAGTGGTCGGTGCATGTATATTTCACTTGTATTTATAATATATCCTGTGTGAGGGTTTAGATTAGATTTGGAGGTGCTGGAAAACAAAAGTACAAAAGGGTCACAAATTGCCTGAACATTATAACATTATATTTTATTTCTGAACTCACCCTTAATAATGTAAATAATAGTTTATGAATATTTTCTCAGTACATCATTATAAGTGTTAGTAATTTATTAATACTGCAACTCAATATATTAAAACCGAATGAGTTAACAAGATGTTAATACTCAACTATAACTATTATTAATGTCAATTCATATATGACCCAGAGGCTGTTAAAGTATATGTGCTTCATTATTTCCTGATGTGTGTTTGTATTAGTGCTTGTATTAATTGATCATTATGAAACCATTAGTTAAGTATTAATATATGCCTATTTGTGGAGCTTATAGTAGTGTTGCTGTTAATTCTGACAAGGTAAAAGATTTTTGTCTAGTAGTCAGAACTTCAGTAGTCAGACTGTTGAGTACATTCATGATATTCCTCATGAACACAAGAGGGTGCTCTACCTCAGATTTTCCCTTATTTTTGATCTTAACAAAGCTTGAGGGACTTCATATACCAGAAGTAGAGCATAGAGCAAGAGCAGACAACAGCATAAAACAAACAAACAAACAAACAAATGAAAAGTGTCATGTAAAACCAACTTTAATATAAGATTTTCCTTCATATAAATATTTTTCTGAGGACCTTAATCTAAATAAGTTTCTTCAGAGAAACTTAGAAACTTAGAAAAGTAGTAAAAGCAATAAACTTAGTTATATCAAAAAAGCTATTTCTAATGTGAAGTAAAGTAATGCTCATAATTTATTCTTAATGACGCTGATATTCACATGTACCATATTCAGAAAACTGTATTTAATGATCATGTCCTTGCTGTGTGGATAATAACTTCCTAGGTGTGAGGAGAAGAGCATTAATGCAATTTCACAGACATCTGCCCCTAAAGTCTAATAGAGTGGTATGGAAACCAAGCTAAATAAGATGTTCACACACTCCAGGTGATGAATTTCAAAGAGGCCCCATCTTAAAATAATCAAACCTGTGGTTTTTGACGCAGTTTGAGTTGGACAGCTGTTCTCCCTTGGGCTTCTATCAGCTCAGCTTTGTGTTCCATCACCTGTGATGTACCACTATAGCTGGTCTTCAAAGGTCTCATTACTTTATGCCCTAAACTGCAGAACTTTTTCCCCCCTGAGTGTTAAGAGTTATCGAGAGCAAACGACCCCAGATTAGGACTAGAGGCTAACTTTGGCCGGTCCTTAAAAGAATGCTGAAAAATGCTTCCAGAGCCTCTTAACTGCTTTTTTCTCATGCCTCATTTTTTCCTTCCTCACAGTCACACTCTGACGATATTTTTCCTGCACTTGACACATTAATGAGGCTCAGAAAACGACATGCACTGTGCTCTTTCTTCTCTCTCAGTCTTTGTTTAGCTCTATCTCTCCGTCTCACCCCCCTCTCCCATGCAATGTCTTTCCGTGTCAGAGCCTAATCAAACAAAGTCGCGTGCTGGTTGCCTAGCAACATGGCGTGACCTGTGTAAACTTGCTCATCAGTGGCTATTTTAGTTGTGTGTGTGTGTGTATGTGATTGTGTGTGTTGGCTATGATTCAGATTTCATAGATGTGATAGCATTGTCTAGACAATATGGAAATACTTTACAGAGCAAACTTTGGCTAGCTGAATGCACTGCCTGGTAAGTTGCTTAAACCTTCCTCGGTCGTCTTGGTCATTTTAAAGCCAACCATCTGCATGATGGTACGGTCGGGATTTGAGATTTGTTCCTGGAGCATTAGCCACTTCGACTCGGCATGTTCTCCAGCCATTCGAGCTTCCTGTTGGCTTTGGAGGGAAAGCAAAAAAGAAAGAAGGAGAGACTGAGAAGCCTGTAGAGGCAGGCCCCATGCAACAGCTAACGCAGATGTCAAAGAGAAGCCTGCATGTGTTGCTGTCAGGTACTTCTGTGGATGGGGGCTTTGTTTTCCCCTCCTCCTGTGACCTTTCCACCATATGCCTGCAGGCATGAAACATCAGACACACAACAGTGGGAAGTGGCTCTCTATTTCCAGGGATGTCTTAATGATTTTGTGGTTTCCCTCTTTATAGTTTTCTCACAATGTTAGTCTTAACTAATCCCTACTTGTTTTCTAGGTGCTTCCTCTAAAATATGTGAAGTTACTCAATGTATCTGTATCTTTTAAAAAGATATGCAACATCAAAGAAGATGATATAATTATGTCTATATACACAGCTTGATCTTTACAGAAAGCCTAGGCAAGATTTAAAAGGAAATGAAAAACATTTCCAAATTGATTTGGTGAAAAATATTTATGGTTTATTAAACTTAAGGTGTCAAAGTAGGTTACAGGCATTCAGTCTTTTTTGGCCACTTACTAGAATTTAGCCACAGAAACATTCAACAAATTTTCTCAGACCACCACATATACTGTATATGTGCCTACAGTTAACTAGAATATTCTGACGATATTGACAGGAATAGAGGAACTAAACCACCCATCATATCCTATGAAAGCTTTGACATGAGCATGGCTGAGATTCAAAGTTGTATTAAAACACAAACATTTGTGTTAGTCGGTAGATGGTTCCTTCATTTTATTAAGTTAAAATTTGTGTTATTCTAATGTATAGTGCAGTGTAATATATTTTTGAATAAGCTGCTAATACATAAAGTAGCTTTCATTCCGAGGGAGCAGGAGCCGTGTTGTCTGGTCCGCTCATGGATGCAGCGTATAAATCACAGTCTGTCAGTAGTGACCTGTAACAACAAGTTCATTTGTAAGAAGTACTCTGTTTTTGGCACAATACAGAAAGAATCTCTAACAATTTTGAAAGGCTTCTTTCGAACAACACAATCTATTGTTAAAGGAAAAATCCACTCTGAACAACTTGCATATTAATCTTTATAATTAACATAAAAAAATTTGTTAATGAATTTCATGGTCTGTATTTCATGGTCTCTTCTTTCATCTTCTTTCCTGGTCTGTATTCACTTTGGTTAACGTTAACTTTACCCATAACGCTGTTCACCTACTTTGCTGATAGTGGGGCCAGTGGGATTATCTCTTGCTTTATGTCTACCTAAAGAGAGTGATGCAGCAGAGCTTTAGTCCTTTAGTCTGTCCAGATCTCTCACCTCCTCAGATCTCTGTTCGCTCTTGCTCAAAGAGATCAGCTTCCAAAGCTTCAACTTTCATGCTAATACCACCATCAACACCATCGCATTTTGAATCCAGTGTTTGCTGTCTCCACTATTTCTACATCTGGATACTACTTCTGGATATCTCATTAATGTGACACTGAACATTGTTGGAAATGAGTGAGAAAAGGAGCGCGTGTGCTTTTGTTTTTAGGAACTAACAGCAAACCTGACAGTTATTACTTATGTTTGAGATCACTGATTTTTTTTCTCCTATTAAACACTGTTGTATCTGCATTAGCAATGTCCCGCTGTGACGTCAGTGAGACACCAGCTGTTAACTTCTCCCAAGAATAACGAAAATACAGCAACAACCAACAAATTACTACCAGAATGGCCAAACACATCACAAATCATTCAATATAAAAATATTTAATGTGTTTCATGGTGGAATTTTCCTTTAAAGTATTAACTTGAATATTGAAATTATATTGAAAATTTAATTAAAAAGGATGTTTGACCACAGAATTATGGCAGGTCCTAGAGTAGAGCAGCAAGCCTCTAACCACATCTGCATCACCGAAGCCATGTGGTTTGTGGTTAGTAGTACCTATACTGCACCTTGCAGACACACACACACACACACGCAGTCACTTATGAGACTGACAAATTTGGGGTTTCGGGAAAGGAGGTTGTGGTGCCACGCAACTGTTTTTATGTGAGAATCCCACAGAACCTAATTTACACAGAAATCTCGGAGTTGCCAGCGCTGTGAAAGAGAGTGAGGGAGAAATAGAGAGAGCTAATGTATTTACACTGATTATTCATCAGAGGAAAAAAATGCAGAAGATTCCACACAGGTGCCAAACTAAACAGGCAATCATACTTACCAGCAGCGGAGTCAAGTTTGTTGTGGAATGTGAGGGCTAATAACTGCCAAAGAAACATAACATTACTATGGCAACGAATTGAAAATACAGTCCAGCCAATCTGATTTATCCATATTTTCCCCTAAGAGTTGTTGAGTTTTCCGGAATTCTGAGGAATAAATATCATCACGTTCTTACGCGTGGTATCATATACCACAAAGAGTGTATTCAAAAGCAACATTTCCCTTTCACTGCTACATTACAGATTATGTGCAATAATTAACTAAAAGCTACCACAATGTCATCACGACTGTCGCTGAAATAGAATGACGAGAGACTTAAGACATTCTGACAGATGAGTCTAAAAAAAAGTGAAATTCTATATCACAAATGCTAATCCAATTCTGAAGGGAAAAAAATCACCATTTTTGGAAAGGCAGCAGTGATGTTGCCTGAATTGTTCTTGCACAAAGAAGCTCTGTTGTTTGCACAATAGGAAGCTTGTTTGAGTTTCAAATTGTGGCTTTTCTGAGAGTAAACTTCAGTTTGTAGCTGTTGTTTTGTTGGCCTGGCCTAAGAGACTGAACGTTCAGACACCAGAGGCCTGGGTGTAGCCATTACAGCTCATGAATGGGTCTCTGTTGACATTTGGGCTGGGAGTCAGCGTAAGTATTTGTAAACGCACGAAATAGATAAGCCATGTAATGAGGTGAAGTCAAGAGGCCCTCGGCAGAATATCAGATTTTAAGGAAAGAAAAAGTGTTTCTTGAGAATGTCGAATAAACTGAACACTGCTCGCCATTGCAAATGTTGCGTTGACCTTAAACTGAAACGAGATATAAAGCCAGACTTCCTCAGGTCCTTAATTTTAAACAAATACACTGACTCACTGTATAGTGAGAAAGACTGTTGGGTCTCTATTAGATCCTCTATGGAACTGGTATCGCTTTAATTACAGTAATGCTTCAGAATGAGGACTCTGGTATACCCTGTCAGTATTGACTACAGTGAGCATAGAAGAATGTTTATTTAATGTGTGCAATAAACTGAGTACTGTGTAAGTCTTCATGTGTTAACCTTATATGCAGCTATAGGCCTGTGGATTATACAGTACATGAATATATTAATTTCAACAATGTCTGTCAGAATAAGTAATTCACTTATGTAGCAATATGTAACAAAGGTTTTGATAAAAACTCACATTTAGTTAATTCTGAAATTAGTTTTTCTTTACAAGCTAAATCAGGGAATCCTGTTGGCCACTACCTAAAACAAGAACCATAGTGGTCAAAGACAGTAAGTTTAAATATTTAAATAAAAGTTGTCTCTTTTTTTCCACTTTCCCGCCACTATTTTTCTGCAAAACGATAATTAATCTACAGCTATGTAATAGACAACACAAACTGCAAACAGATGACAAAGGGTAATATGTACAGTATATAAAACAAGGGTTAGAGAAGGGGGAGAAGTCTGTACAAAACATTTCAAGACCTTGGATCTATAAGGTAATATCTGAAAATTTTGTGATTGACCTATACAGTTTTGACCCTCAGAAATATAAAAGCAGATATAATATTTCAAGTTTATATTTTTATTTTATGTCTAAGCAACATTTTGGGATGAAACTTCTTATATATCAATAGCAAAAAAGTCCACACAAGTCCAAAAATGTCCACAGTCTGACAGCAGATTTTTCTTTTTTTTTTTTTCAAAAAACAGCGAAGTAGGATAAGTATGTGAGTTTCATAATAGCTGTTTCTCAATTTGGAGGATTGCTAAAGCATACTGGACAGTTATGTGGGAGTAAGACCGAGTTCCAAATCCATTTATGTGTAAATGGATTTCAGTCAGTTTTTATGACTGCTTATTTTCAAGATTTTAGGTTTAGCATATTTTTTTTTTTGCACGGCCTTTTGCTCGAGCAGCCATGAGAATGCTGTGACACTGGGTGAGGGGTGGAATGATAGGGGCCAGTTATATTTGAATGAAAACCGAGAGAACGATTAGCCTCACCATCAATTAGCCACAAAAAAGCCCCTACTCTCTAATGCCTAAAACATAAGAACCATGAAGGCTGTTTGACTTTTCCCCCCTTTTTTTTCTTCCACAGTTGGCGGTGGGCACAGTGGCATTTTCTGGGATCGTGAATGCCGTCAGCTGCATGCTATCTCGGCGGCTCTGTGTAGTTGAGCCAAAAATGTGCTAGAATTGCAAGCGAGACTAATGGCCTATTAGAGGAAGGCCAAGATGGCTGCCTAAGAAATCGCACAGCACTGACAGTTTATCCAGGCGCCCGGCAATTAGAGGCACTCGGAACAAAGGCTCCTCAAAGGCAAATTTCGAGATTTATCCTCGAAAATCGAGGGGTGTGCTCATAGGACTGCTGCTGCTGCTGTTGTGTGTGTGTGTGTGTGTGTGTGTGTGTGTGTAAGTGGGGACAAACGGTGAAAGGGGAACAAATCGAAAAGCTGTTCCAACTGCTGCGGTTTACCCAAAACCAGTTCCAGACTCCACAGGAGAAAGCAGGCAGGCGGCTGGGATGCGTCATGTGACCCGTCTTCCCCTCTGCTAAGCCCATCTTGAGTTCCCAATGGACAGCTTTTAAAATATTGGGTGCATATATATATATATATATATATATATATATATATATATATATATATATAATTAAAAAGAAAATTTTGCCAAACAAACTGTATCCATTATTTTTTGGCTTTAATTCAATGAACATTCTTAACAAAACTTGGAGACACAACTATTCAAAACAAGATACGGATATGAGATTTGATTTCTTTTATCATTTCATATCTTGGCGTGTGATAAAAGGTTTTGGATGTCAGTCATAGGAGTGCAAAATTCACGAGAGGCATAAAGAAGAAGAAGAATTAGGAGCAGATGGGAAAGTGTGGAGGAGCAAATCATAATTCAAAAACATCTGGGTTGTGAATTGAGTTTGGACAGTTAACGTTTTGCTTGAGCGAGAAACCAAAATGGGAGAGGTGAGATTCAACGTCATAAATGACTTGATAAGTGCACATACATTATAAATAATTACTGTATACTTGTGTTGCAATTATGTGTATCCTGTAGTTTAATTATCTTTGCTAACTGTTCAGGCACAGGCATTTTATATAATTACAAATAGTGAACATTTTAATCTAAAAGTGCCACATATGGAAAGCACTTGTCTTTGAGTTATACTGTATAGCAATACAATCCCTTCTAAGGCTTTTTCATTTTCATCCACATGTTCTTATTATTTCCCTTGCTTCCGTCCATCTGTGCGCTCGATCAGCATGAATGCATTTCTAGGCCTGCAACTTATTTCCTTGTGCTTCCCAATAATGACCTGACCTCAGCCGTGACACATGCACCCACTAATGAATAATTCATAGCCTTTATTTTATATCCAGATCCGAACCATATGACATGTTACTGCTGTCTCTTAGCTAGAAGTTAAGGAGACAGGAAAATCCTGTTTTATATTATACACAGAAAAGAAAAAAATAAAGGGGGGACTAAATCTGTAGATAAAACCGTGACAGATAGAATAGAGCTTCACAGTATATTGTTTGTTAATTGTTATTGCAAAATAGGCTTTTTCAATACTGGAATGGCATAAGCATCCTAACAAACCACTTTTTGTTTTGTTCTGTTAAAAAATGTTTTTTCCTCAATAAATTTATTTTCTGTGCACCACACATACTAGTGACAAACAGTACTGTGCAAAAGGCACACTGAAAAAAAAAAATTAAAATGTTGCAGAAAAATATTTGTGTATCAGTAATGAAGGTAATGTATTACGTAACAGAACACATTTCAGACAAAAAAAAAAAAGAATTATAATATTGCATAAAATGTACCTCAGACTATTGATGCATTATTTCAAAACCCACATATTAACTTTGTTTAATTTATTGCTGTTTATTACTACTCTTTACAGAAGCTTTTTACATAGAGAACATTTAATTTCATTGTTTTTGAATTTTTGATTTCTTTACACGTGCCATACAGACATACTGATTTCAGAAGACTAACAAAGTCAAATATTTGTGAGCCACCAGGTTCCTGAGGTGGTGCTAGACTTGTTTTAGATTCAGATTGGAGAACTGTCTGTTTCTGTCCTCCCCTTTCCAAATGTCTTCTGACATGGTAGTACCATCTAAAAATCAAAAAGACATTTGAAAGAAATCTCTGTACATAAGGATGATTTTCTTTTCACAAAAATATATAAAAGTAGTAATTACTTATAACTTAGTAGTGACTAAGTTAAGTCACATCCATGTGTGAAGTTTCACAACTGTCTCAGTACTTGTAGGCCTTGGTCTATACAATCTCTTTAAAATGATTGGAAAGACAACGTATATCCCACGAACGCTGGGAGTGAAGCAGGAACACCAGTCCATCACAGCACACCGTGATCACACTCATTAACGTGCTTATTCACATCTATCGGCAATTTAGAGTCGCCAGTCCACCTACTGGCATGTTTTGGGAGGTGGGAGGAAACTGGAGATCCAGGAGGAAACCCAAATGGACACAGAAGAACATGTGCAATACCACACAGACAGTAAACTGGGGACCCTGGAGCTCTGAGGTGGTGACACATGCTGTGCCCCTGTGCCAGCCTATTAATCTGACAGTGATTAATCTGACAGGTGATTTAAAAAAAGCAGATTTTACTCTTTACAGCTCATTACTTTGAACTCAGCATCCTTTTGACTTAGACCATCTCATTTGTATGATGTATCATTTCATAAAAACTGACTATATCTTATCTTCATTTCAATTATTAGCAATGGATATGAAAACATATGCACAAAATCCCTTATAGCAGATGTGAACAAGAGATGGATGTCATGTGAACTTTTTGATTAATATTTAGAAAAAAATTAATGATCATTAGAAGCACTGAGCCAAGCCCAGCCAAGCACATAGATGGTTGGAAAAAGCCTTTTTAAAATTGTTGTGCTTTATGTAACTAATGGATCTCTTTATCCTGAACAGAACATACACTCTAATAAAATTGCCACTTTAATAGGAACACTTGTACCACTGCTAATTCATGCAATTACCCAATCAGTCAATTACGTTGCAGCAGCAACCTGCATAAAATCATGCAAATACAGGCCAAGAGCTTAGAAGTTCAGAATGGGGGAAAATGTGATGTCAGTGACTTTGACTGTGGCATGATTGCTGGTGCCAGACGGACTGACATGGATTTAATGGCCAGACTGGTTAGAAGAGAATGGCAAGACTGGTTTGAGCTGACAGGAAGTCTACAGAAACTCAAATAACAACTCTTTTCAACTGTGGTGAGCAGAAAAGCATCTTGGAAAGCACAACACTTCCAACCCTGAAGTGGATGGGCTACAATAGCATAAGACCACATGGAGTTCCACTCCTGTCAGCCAGGAACAGGACGCTGAGGCTACAGTGGGCACAGACTCACCGAAACTGGACAGTTGATGAATGGAAACAGACCAGGCAATGTTTTGCCCCAATTTCAGTATATGAAGGATTTTCCCAGGGTAGCACACAATTCTTAAGATACCATACGTGATAAAGGTCATGTGAGCCAAAAACCTTTAGCTAAACCAGTGTTGATATATAAAAAGCAGTTTGCCAGTAATCCATCAGCAGTAAGAGGTCATTTTGGTCATTCACAGCAGTCTATGACTGTCCTTGCATGCATGACTATGCAGCTTTCAAACCACTCTCTATTTATACCAAGTGTGAAGAGCTCAGCCTCCCATGTTCCCGGTGCCAGTCAGCATTAGAACATGCAATTTTGACCACAACAGGAGTCAAAAAGAAGCTGGAGCTTGCCTTATATAGACATATGCACATATTTATATATGCGATGAGCAGCACTATTTAAAACTGCCATTCTCTTCCTCTAAATAGGCCTTCAAAGAGCCCATTACTGGATTAGCATTACAGGCACACAGTTCTCCCGGCATTCCCCTGCACTCGTTCTGTTTTGTGGGCCGCCACAACGCGCACATGTTGCTGTTTATTTCCATTCTGTCTTGTGTGAATCTGATTACAGGTCGCTAAGTCAATATTTAGCTTTTGTGGCGGATCATAGCCGGTCAGTTTATTTTCCCTCTCGCCGCCGGCTGCCAGCGGTGTATGTGGAGGACGATGTGACAAATAAAAAAATGCCACACAGTGCGGAGGGAAATGAAGGAAAAAATGCTGATTTGTCTTTATTGCAAACATAAGGCATTAGATTGCACAGTACAACTTTGTGTCTAGTCTGGCGAAGAAAAAGTCAACATGGCGTCCACAGCAATTGCTTTTTTGCTGACAACAGAATCATTATTGTACATGTCTTTGGTTTTGGTTAAACATGTCCTTGGATTAGGATCATGTAAACATTATAGTGTGACCCTTCTCTCTGCCATCTTTACTCAATTGATCCAATATAATAGCTTCTCCACAACCCAAAACATCAAAAGATCGGTTTTGTTTTCAAGGAACGACCCCCCATTGTGTATCATTATTGTCATGATGACAAGAAATGTATGTCAAAGGGAACAAAGCAATTTTTTATGTGCAAGCTGCATACATGGTGTACATGAGATTTAGTCAAGTCTGCTCTCATTACCCAGCAGTGATAAAACAAAATTCAGCTTGAGCTCACATGCGGGCCCCGAGGCTGCACGGATTTGAAAGTTATTAAAAATAGAGAGCGGTATTTTTCTTTCATTCATGAGTCTGTTACAGTGAGAATGCGGACCACACACACCGAGACCTACACATGCCTGCATATGCACACACTCAACTGGGAACACACACAAACCCAGACGTTGCTCTTGTTCTTTAATAAAAACAGGTCATATTTTCAACATCATTTTCTTATCAAATGTTTTTTTATTTCATATTTAAGATGGAGATCTACTGTGCTGACCTCCTGGAAAGAGTTTTAATGTACGTCTGAGTAAATATTTAAAATAATTTCTGCTGTGCTGGATGAAAAGCTGCGCAGTTGTGCCTAAATAAAACTATATGCAGATGCAAACCCACAAACCTAGTCATTATCATGTAAACTACATATTCATAGAAACAGAGAGATATGTTAGACTTCAATTTTTGCTGAAGTCCTGCATGTCTTTATGTGTACTCAGCTGAAAGCCTTCTTAAAAAACATATATGACCCATAATGAAAACAGCATGGCCTCTCTCTCTCTCTCTCTCTCTCTCTCTCTCTCTCTATATATATATATATATATATATATATATATATATATATATAAATATATATATATATATTAGATACTCAGGAATGTACAGTTCAGCCTCTGGAGGAGAGCACAGACAGCGATCATGAATCTTCTCTCCTGCAGGTATTTCCCCCAGTTTCTCCGCTGCAGGAGGAACTCAATACACTCTAAATCCAAATCATATCTGCAAAAATGAGCATTCCAGTTCCACCAAGCTCAGGGGAGCCCACGTCTATGTCTCCACCTTCTTAATATGATTGATAATGGTCCAATAATAAGGAAGTAGATTAACCCCCCTTCCCCCAACCAAAAACAAAAAAAAATTCACTTACAACTCGACTCCCACACATCTGGAATTCATCTAGATGGAAAAAAAAACTAGGGATGGTGGGGTATGAGGCAGCAGAGACCCTCTAGCTAGGAGTCCCTTGCCATGTGTTCTCTCAGATGGCAAGATAAACTTGTAGACTTGGAAAGGAAAAAAAAAATGTTCCTGAGGGTTTGTTTGCTGTTGAACTTTTTTTTTTTTTATTATTATTATTTTTAACTGAGTCATTTGGAAAGGCACATTTTCACAAAATCAGACTTCTTAAAACACTTTATAATGATCCCATACAAGTCAGAACATTCTCCTTTTATTATAATGTCAAAAGACAACAATGATTAACAGCAACATGGTGTAATAAGATGCCTTGTAGCAAATAGTTTTGTCAGAGTAATTTTCTACATGCATATTTGGAGCCTCTGTCATCTTTGTAGACCACAAAATATGGTGAAAGATATATTATGTTTCCTCTGGGCACTCTATTATATCATTTATGTTCAAGTGTGTGTGGGCCGTAACCTGCTGCCGGTCATTTTATATATATATATATATGTATATATATATATATATATACACATACATACATATGTATGTATATATATATATATATATATATATATATAAGCAAGTGAGCAGGAAGCAGGCGGTTTTTGTGGTGTTTTTCTAACTCACGTGACTTTTTAGCAAACACTGAGTATCACGGATTTGGCTGCGCCTTCACTCTTAGATCCTGCACTTTTAGGGGAGATTTGCTCTCCAACCAACCAGTGATTTAATATAATAAATATTATTATTACTGCACTATTAATCATGTATACAGTGTATTTATAAAGCCAATTAACACTTCACAAAGATAATGTTAAAAGTAATACAAGTAACCCAAGATGAAATGCGACACACACACACACACACACACACACAAAACCACATGGGATTTAGCAAATCGTCAGTGTTAATAGCGCAATGTTTACAGTTTTAAAAGCTGGAGTCGACTTTGCCAAACCGGAGGGGAAAAAATGAATCAGTTTAGCTGTCCATTCACAATCAGCAAGCCATTATGATAGCAAACTCAGAATTTGGCAGCCACAAAGCATGCTTGGGACTCAGGATTAAAGCATGTAGACATTTTAGATAACGTTTAAATGGAAGCAATTTTGATTGGGGCCTGATTTTGAGACCGCGCTGATTTTCTCAGTGGATAAATGGCATAGGATGTCCCACGCCCTCCATCCAGGCCACAACAACCATGACCTTTTACGCACAGTTTTAGTTTTCTTTTTCATGAACATACCCTTGGCAGACTCCTTTTTTTTTTTTGAGAATAGAACTAGTAGCACAAGAAAAAACTTTTTTAACTTCAAAGTATAATTTCTTTTAATGTACCTGTTACCAGCTGATTTTTTTCCCACTAGTAACCATGTGTCTATTTTGCATTCTTTTCTAATTTAATACAACAGTTTTCATTATAAATTATGTTATATAAACAATAATAATCTTAGAAATATGGACACGAATTTCAGAATTTCATAGTTTTTGGTACATCCGACTTTTGCTTTAACTCAAGCTGGCTTGGACGCCACAAGTTTGTGTAAAATCTGATGATCCATTTTAGACCCAACCCCTCAGAGTGTCATCCGAGCATGTGCTCCAATGTGCTTCTCCTTCTGTACAAAGGAGTTAAAAAATAGAAATAGTTTTTAAATACTGAATGTTCAAGATATTAAACATTTCCTTTCTTTGTTTAAAAAGTTTCAAAATTCTAAAACTTCTTATTTATTTCCAGTTTTAAATGAAAAAAAAATCCATGATTTTGGACCCCATTTGCGGACATGCAGGTTAAAAAATTAGAAAAAGACAAAAACCCTCTTCCTTATTAACTTTGGTAAAACAAAACAATTCATTTGGTATGTAGCTACGTTTGTTTAAATGCAGTGTGATGAGATGGAATATATTGTTAATAGGGGTCCAAGCACTAAAATTGCAGCACCCTATATGAATTATAAGGTTCTTATTATTCTTATGATTCTTGTAATGTCTGTCTTCTCTCATTGGACCTACTGTAACTATAGCACCTCTTAAAAATCCCAGGACAGAACACAACAGCTTATAGCCAAAACATTGGCAAGTGACTTGCTGTGTTTTGTTTATGACACAAATACATACATATATTTGCTACATAATTATAATCAGTATATGTTTTCCTCACAATATGCTATTACATGTTATGTTATTACATGCCAGTAAATTACTATAAAATTTACAGCATTTTTTTTACAGTGTGGGCAACCAAAACATGGGACTGGGCAAATGCATTAATGCTCTCACTTACCCAGTGTCCACTTGCCCAGGTAATGAATTTTTTATTTGTCCACCGCTGTAAAAATACAGAAAGATTTAGATTTTGTCCAATGCTACATATAGTATTCTGTCATTGCACACTCTATAACTCTATCACATGACAAATGTGATACTTGTAGATCATTTAAGAGCTTAGATCTCATGGAGAAATCCAAGAATGATCAACTCTGTCTCAGAAAGTGAATGAATTCTTGGTACAACTTTGCTTTTTTTTTTTCTTCTTCTTCTTCTTCTTCTTCTTCTTCATGTAATGCTCTCCATGTTCCAAAATCCACACCTGCTCTGAAGCCTTGAGCTTTATAGCTGCATTTAATAGTAAACAAGTTTTTTTTATGCATGACACCGACTGTTGGCCAACAGTAAATGGTTGTATTATGATAACAAGGCCATTTCCTGTAGTTAAGATTTTTGTTTAACTTTAAGGCCTATTCTCAGCCACTGCCTGGGAGCAACCAGAGGTCTACTTTTATCAGGCACATCTTTGCTGAACAAACCAGATGTGGCTTCTTTAAACCAATTATTAGTTGTCCCAGTACATGTAGTTTTGCTATTAAAAGTTTCCATTCAGTTGTTTTAGATGAGAGGGAGGTGGTGGATTCCTTTCTGATAACATCAGCTTTTCCCTGATGCAGTCACAGCTTATGGCGAATGATTTCTTCATTTGTGAGAATTGTTTTGAAATTTTTATTCATAGATAACTGTATCTGTCTTTATTCGGAGGCTCAAACTGGAAGTTTGAGTACACATTTTTGATTATATAGTAATTGACGTAATTGTTTTGGGTGTTCGATGTTAAGTCTATAAACCAGGACGAGCTTTTTCACGCATAATCTAATTCAAAACTTAATTTCATTTCTGAAACCATTTTTTTATTGTATTCTACATTTCCAGAAGACCCATAGATCTCTTCTGCAGTGTCAATATTCTACAGTTGTATTCTTATGTCCTTGTTTTCATCAATTCTCTTGAAATATTTTTATAGACTTTTTTTGTGGTTAACATTATTTGCAATTACAGGCATTTCAATAAATCACTGGCTTCCATGCTGCCTCTTCATGGTGGTTTAAAAAACATGTCCCCTTACCCCAAAGTGAGTAATTTTCCATTCCTATGGCTTTGGTTCTATGAACAAACCAGTTGCCTGGAAAATCAGCTAAAGTGTCCATTTGGAATTATGATAAACATATTCTTTTTTTTTTTTTTTTTTCACTATCTTTTCAGAAATAATATTAGTTAATACAAAAGTTTTTATAATTGGAATTCATATTAAATACTTAGTTTTTTAACTAAAAAGTACATTTAAATTTACAACTATGTCACCTGGTTTGATGAATATAGATTTCTGCTGCAACATAGGGTCAGAATTTGGCCTCAACAGGATGAATCGATGGATCCAACCTACCTTGTGTCAACAGTTCAGGCTGGTGGTGGCAGTATAATGGTGTGGGGAATGTTTTCTTGGCACACAGTGGTGTATATGTGCATATGTATATCTATCAAAAGTGCTGAATGTGTTTAATTCCTACACATAGTACCTAACCCAAACACCTAACCCAAACACTACATATTACTGAAATATTTAACATAATTTACCAACACTACATTCAAATACACTCTTGAGTATCATGGGATTATTAGAAATTAAAACCAGCAAATTAATTGAAAATGTTATTAGGCTAAAATGTCATGCAGCATTCACAACATTAAGGTACATCATTGTCAAATCAATTGCTTTTCATTCATTTACTTCTGAAGTAGCTCTGGAATGGGAGGTATGTGATGTGAAAACTGAGGACATGTTGATCCAGGAACATGTCCTGCTAAAACAAATCATGTTCAACTCCAAGGAGTATAAGCTAGCAAATTATGCAATTCCTGTAAGGATCATTTTTAATATCAATGACATTTCCACACCTTTGTGTATCAGGAAGGAAATAGTAACGAGATAATTCACACCAGGTGTATCAAGTCATGTTTTGATATCGCAGTGAAAATCAATCAATCAATCAATCAATCAATGTTAAGCAACACTGTAGCTGCTATTAGCAAAAACCACTTGGCCTAGCCAACTCTGATCTCATCTCTGGCACAATACTCTGTCGAGTTGTCTACGGCTACACATAACCCTGTCTGTCAGGATCTTCCTTTCATCCTCTCCCATTTGTGCCCTATTTCCCCTTGTCGCTCAGTCCTCTAGTCTCTCAGGGCATCTAGAATGACACAAAGCTGTGGGTGCCTGCATTCTGGAGGTGCCTGTTCTGCGTCTTTCTCCTTGGTGCCAATAAGATCACTTTCCCGCACTGAACCATGTCTGTGATCCAGGCCGAGGGATTAGCTTTCATAATCTCTGCGTAATCAGAAAGAGTTACAGGGAGGAAATCCATCCTGCACATGTGTTTGTGTCACGCTCGTGTCAGAGCGGCTAATTCACTGTGTCTGGTCGTACAATGGCCTAGCTCATTCTCTTCTCGAGTGGGAGAAAGGGGGCAGGAAATTCACACATGTATCATGTTAGCGTTATGTTAAAGTTCCTCGGGGAGTCGTTACCATTTTCAGATTCTGCTATAAAATGTATAGGCTTTGTTTTGAACAACGCATTATGGTCCTTGCATGCGATTAATGTACTGGATGTGTCCGGAGTTAGTTTATCTCATTTTCACTGTCGCTAAAATTTAAAGGCATTGCTGCTTGAATTTTTCTCGTTAAATTGTTGTGTGATTTTAATGGCCACTGCTGCATTATCCCATATGCAGATGCCCTGTCCTGCCTTGCTTTGGTCAGTGTTGGCTCAGATCACATCGTTTCCCAGTGCCCATATGTTTTATGAAGGTACAACTGTTTTATATTCAGCACTGCCTCCTTTTCTGTTCTGTTCTCTCTGTGCACTCCTCCTTTTCCCGAGCTCCCTGTTCAAGACGCCAAGGGGTAAACCAATCAGAATGCTTATGGTCTTCAGTAGGGGGATCAATTTCTGAAGCACTGTTGCGGTCGTTTACTGAATAAACTGACAGTGGTTCATTATTCTTAACAAGAGGAAGGTTGGGGCTGCAGGACACAATCCTCTCCAGATGACGCAGCTCAAGCCAGATTCTCTTAAACCCAGCATGAGGCAAATGTACAGCTAAGGAAATATTTACATTAAAGAGCATGTCCACATTCGTGTTAAACCTCAGTGAACTCTCCTGAGCCGCAGTGGATATCATTAAAAGGTGCTAGGCGTGATGGGTTACTTTAAACAACTGAGGCCAACTGAGGCAGTGTAAAAAAACAGTGCTTGTGTAAACATACAGGATCTGGAGAGGTCCGAGAAAAAGGGTGTACATCACGCACACATTCACTAACATTATGTTTATATAATTGAGTACTTTTAAGTGCTTTGAGATCTTATTGTAATGTCATTCATACTTCAGTAACCATCTTCAGTAAGAGCTTTATCCTGTTCGGGGTCGTTGTGGTTCTGGAGCTTGTTCTGGGAATACACCCTGAATGGGAAGCCTGTTTTATTGTAATATCAATCTAATGTAATTTGACTAGTTCCTTGTACAGTTGCCCTGCTGTCTGAGTTCTTAAAAAAAGCTTCCTAACAATATTCCACTATAAAATTTTCCCCTAGAAAAAGTGTGGTTTTCGATGGAGGTAGTGGTTATAGTGGATTATGAAAGTCCTCATGTTTCTGGTCCGTGCCAAAATGTGTCTTATGTTTGTGTTTAAGTCTTCAGAAAATCTCCTCCCACTGCAGACACGCACACACACACACACACACACACACACACACATGCCTGGTGATGACTTCCTGTTAGAACTCCATGAGGGATTCTTGTTCTTGACTCTTGAGATGACCCCAAACCAAAAACCTCAGCTTTCATTCCTCGGCCCGTGAAATATGCTCTGTGGCTTTGAAATGCTCTCCAGTGGATCGTGAATTGGTGCGTTGTGTCGTCACAGGCATATGCCACTGTCCGGGATCTGTTCTTGCACTCTCTTGGCTGAAAGTTTTATTGACTGTGTACTTTTTCATTTAGTACAGCATTATGCTGAGTCCAACTTTCTATTTCCTGTGGTGGCTAGCATTGTAAATAAGATTCGATTTTTAATCACAAAGGGTGTCTACTTCATATTTAAATATTCTATATCTTATTATTTTCATTGTTTTATTCCTGAGATGACACTACTGAGTGTCATCTCAGAAAATCTCATGTGATTTTAACTCACAAATCTTTGCTTACATATTTTAAATTGTTTCAGATGAATTATTTTCATTTTTTTCTCTTGAACTCACAGTCCATTAATATGCATAAACTAGCCCCTAGTGTTCCTTAATATTCATTAGCTTAATATTCATTAGCTTATTACCCTTCTCAATGAAAGAAAGCATTCTGAATATCCATGCTGTCCCAAAAGTATGAAAGGTCAGTGTAAGAGCCATATGTTATTTGTTTCTTATATAGATGTGGAATAAATAATTGTGTGTGTTAAGCAATTGTAAAATAATTATAAAAGTAAATAATCTAATATGTGTATTATATTTCATATTGACAATGATGTCATTTCCGGCAAGGACCGTTCGTTTTTTTTTTTTTTTTGTGATGCAATATTTGGAGCGAAACAGTTTTTTTTGACCATGTAACATTTTTCCAGTTAATTTTGTTATTAAATAATTTACTTAAAGAAAGTTACTGGACTACGGAACGTTATTCGAGTTCAAATAACGCTGACACATGAAGAAGAAGCAAGAAAGATGAGAATATAAACGGATTGCTATCACAGTCAGGGATTGTTGGGAAAAACAAACAAACAAATGATTGGATTCATTTTCCGCTTTGCAGCAGGAATGGCACATTTCTTCAGTCTTCTTCACGCTAAAGATGTGTGTATTGTCCGAAATCGCATACTGGTATACTACATGGTATGTGGAAACCATATGCCATGAAGTATCCTTCTACTCTGAACAATAGTATGCAGTTAGAGACGCACCTGGTTTTCCTGGTTTCCCACCACTGAACTCAAGAAACTGCATTATCTTATAGTCTAAAAACAACAAAACATAAAAAAGCCAATTTTCACAACATAAGCCACCATAATGTATACGAATTAATATATAAATGACATTTTTAAAGATTCTTGTAAGTATTTATAGAAGAAAGTAGGTGACAGTGCCAAATGTTTTCTCAGTAAAACATGCATCCACTGTCCAGCATGTGCTTTGCTTTTCCACGTACAAAGAGAGGCGCCAAGGCTGGAAGATCGATTCTACTGCCAAAACATGTTTACGTAGAAAATTTTTTTGAGGAGGTGTTGCCTGCGAACCTGGGCGTCATTTATAAGGTTTGATGTGGAGAGACAAGATAAATCAGACAGTACGTGACACCCTGGCATTAATAATAACCAGATCAAACTGGAAGTTATCACTGAGAGATAGCTATGAAAGATTCAAACTTATAAACATTCTGGAGTCTTCAAAGTGTGTCATAAAATGGCAAGATGAGTCGGCTGATATCAGAGTAACCCAAGAATGTATTACACAAATCACTGCAATATGTCTTTCTTTTTCTCAGAAGAAACAACACTTATCATTGGCCAAAATCAACTTCCAGTTATTTGCATTGATTGTTTCTGGAGTGAATTTCCATCATAAAGACGAGCCTGTGTAATCCAGGATGGCTCAGAGAGATCCCTAACTCCTCTGAGCCACTCTTTCCCACTGATGAGAGAGAAGAGACACAGTGTCAGTATTGTAGTCTCTCGTTCTCTTGTTTTCCATTGGGACATTGGACAATAGGTCATTCATGTCAGTCTGTCATCCCTGAGTGACATGAAGGTGCAGAGACACCCCTGGGAATCTGACTGCTGAATCTGACATGCTAATCTCATGCAATAATCCTCTTTCTCATCCCTCACACTCCTCCTGTTCATATCAGCAGCTAAACACTGTGCAGGTCCTGAGTGAATATGACGCATTTTGATTTCTCTTCCACACAGAGGTCTATAACCACAAAACATAAGGTAGATGAAAGGGTGCATTTAACTTGTGCATTTAATGAGGGCATGCTATACCCGATCACGGCAGTTCTTTGGCTCCTTTCATTACTGCTAATGGTCAGAAGCTTTAAAGAGGGAGATAAGGGGTGGATAAAAAAAAGATGAACAATAAGGTTTTCAAGCCAGTACATATGCATGCGGCCAGGACTAACAATTACATTCCCCATTATTGAGAACATCCAAAAGACTCGGCTATTTTGGATAATCATTTGCAGATTTCGGGGAAACAGTGCCCGCAGATGCAATCAAGACAGTAATATTTAAAGCACAGCAATTCTGGTGGAATATTTCCAGAGAACTAAAGCCATCCTGCAATTAGGCCTTGTGGGTAATTGCTGCTTTGTGATAAGATGTGATTCTTAATATATTATTGGAGTGGGTTGGCTAGTTTTATTCCATTTGTACAAAGTCAACAGGCTGTTTAGTCTGACCACCGAGGGGCATTTGGTGGTTTGGCCGCAAAGCTCTGCCTCTCTCGCCCATGTCGTGTAACTTCTGCACTTTTGCATTGTGGGAAATTAATCACCACAAGAAGTCCCTGCCTGAAGTGACCGATGTTGTCTTAGCCCATAAATGGTTAATGGGCCCCATGGCCTATCCAGCAAAACTCTAAGGCTGAGCTGTTTTGGAGAGTGGAACAGTGTTTTAAAACTCACTGCTCTGAGCACACGGCTTTGGACCACCCGGCTCGGAGCAACACATAATACAATCCAGAGCTCTCTCTGTCTTTCTTACTTACTCTCTCCTTCTCCCCCTTGTTTCTCCCCTCCTCACATCTACCTATATTTGGAACAGCTTGGATTTCAGGAGTCTCCTGGCTTGAGATGTTCTACAGTAAACAATGTAAAACTTCTGTAAAACCTCAGAAGGTGTGATCTGTGACACAGCAGATTTACATATTTTACTTTTTTTTCACTTTATACTTTATTTATGAATCCCACAGTGTGTGTATTTGAAAAAATTAAAGTGAAAAATGAAATATTCTGGACATATTTTTTGAGAAATTTTACAAGAACCATTTTTTGTTGCCTGTCCAAATAAGTATATTAAGGTGATGTCATGGAGTATTGAATATATCCCTTAATATATCATTTAATATAACAACACACTCATACCCTCATCATTTTACATGATCCACTGATGCTGGAGGAAAACCATGAAGAAGGTTTTCTTTTCTATGTGTTCCTGCATGCCCTGTTTCAAAAGCACCAAAGCGGATTATAATTTTGGCCCAGCTCCTGCGGGACATTAAGGAAAAACTCAAGCCCTCATTGAGTAACTCAGTAAGAGACACAGAGGGCCTTTTGGAGGGGGCTCTGGCGCCACAGACTCCAGGAACTTCACAGGCATGATGGATGGAGCTCATTGCCAAGTAGTTTGGAGACCCAAAAAAAAAGGCCTGAACCAACCTCTTGAGACAATGAAGAAACTGGTGGACTCTAACTAGATTCATGCTGACTATAAGAGAAATCATCTTGACCCCTGACTATAAAATGATGTACTGTACATTTCTTTTAGCTCTGTATAAATGATATACACTCACTGAGCACTTTATTAGGAACACCTGTTCGCCTATTCATTCACACAATTATCTAATCAGCCAATCGTGTGGCAGCAGTGTAATGCATAAAATCATGGGCCAGAATAATCACATCAACCATCAGAATGTGATCTCGGTGATTTTGACCGTGGCATGATTGTTGTTGCCAAACAGGCTGGTTTGAGCATTTCTATAACTGCTGAGCTCCTGGGATTTTCATGCACAACATTCTCCAAAGATTACTCAGAATGGTGCAATAAAGAAAAACAATCCAGTGAGTGGCAGTTCTGAAGAATGAAATGCCTTGCTGATGACAGAGGTCAAGGGAGAATAGCCAGACTGGTTCAAGCTGACAGAAAGGCTACAGTAACTCAGATAACCACTCTGTACAACTGTGGTGAGCAGAAAAGCATCTCAGAATGCACAACAAGTCGAACCATGAGGCAGATGGGCTACAGAAGACCACGTCAGGTTCCACTTCTGTCAGCCAGGAACAGAAAGCTGAGGCTGCAATGGGCACAGACTCACCAAAACTGGACAGTTGAAGACTAGAAAAACATAGCCTGGTCTGATGAATCTCGATTTCTCCTGAGGCACACAGATGGTAGGGTCAGAATTTAGTGCCGAAAACATGAATCCATGGACCCAACCTGTCTTGTGTCAACAGTCCAGGCTGGTGGAGGTGGTGTAATGGTGTAGGGAATGTTTTATTGGCACACTTTTGGCCCATTAATACCAATCAAACATCGCTTGAATGCCACTGCCTATTTGAGTATTGTTGGTGACCATGTGCATCCCTTCATGGTGACAATTTGCTCATCTTCTAATGACCAATTCCATCATGATAATGCACCATGTCACAAAGCAAAAATCATCCGAAACTGGTTTCATGAACATGACAATGAGTTCAATGTTCTTCCGTGACTTTATCAGTTACTGGATCTGAATCCAATAGAACTCCTTTGGGATGTGGTAGAATGGGAGCTTCGCAGCATGAAAGTGCACCTGAAAAATCTGAAGGAATTGCGTGATGCAATCATGTCAACATGAACCAGAATCGCAAAGGAATGTTTCCAAAATCTTGTGGAATCCACGCCATGAAAAATTGAAACTGTTTTGAGAGCAAAGGGAGTCCCTACCCAGTGTTCCTAATAAAGTGATCAGGATTGTATTTGAAAACAGAGAGCACAGGGTAAGAGATTTAGCAGTTTTGATGTATGATTTGAAGTTCATTACTGGATTTGTTATATATATCTTTCATACAGTGGCTTTCCCTGCCCTAGCAATTTCTCTTTCATTATGAGACAATTTATAGAAATTTGATATTGTGCATATTCCAGACACCGTTTTTACAGACGAAACACATTTTATGTGCACTTTAATCTCATATGCATGTTTAGAGACACGACTGTATGACATTTGAAGACAGATTTAGACAAGAACAGCCAAGCTCTGCTCTTCAGCAGCTGTAAACCAGAAAAGCTAAACAGTTTATTTGATGTGGCACCATCTTGCCTGTTAGACTAGAGCTGCGATTTGCTTTTCATTCGACTCTGGCACCTTTAACCATTAACTCCCGTAGACAAATAGAAGACTGTGTACTTGCCAAGTAAAATCATTTTAAACAGTAGGGATTTTAAATATCACAGCATCATAACTCAAATGAGGCGATTTGAATATGTAATTAAGATTCGCAGTGGATCTGGAGCCTATCCTGGGAACAGGTAGGAATACACCCTGGAAGGGACACCAGTCCATGTTACATATTAACAACTAGAGGCTATTTAAAATAACCAATCTACCTCCTGGCATGTTTTTGGGAGGTAGGAGAAAAACTGCAGAACTCAGAGGAATGATCTAGGATGCTTTTCTGATCACCGTGGTTGTGAATTACTGTATACATCCTGTCAACTTGAACCAGTCTGGCTATTTTCCTCTGACCTCTGTCATCAACAAGGCATTAACGCCCACAGGACTGCCTCTCACTGGATGCTTTCCCAGGAGATTAGCAGTTTCTGAAATACTCAAACCAGCATACATGGCATCAACAACTATGACACATTCAAGTTCACTGAGATAACATTTTTTCCTCAGTCTAATGTTTGATGTGAACATGAAACTGAAATTCTTGAGCTGTATCTGCATGATTTTATGCACTGCTCTGCTGCTACCTGATTGGCAGATTGGAAAATTGCATGAACGAGCATGGGTACAGGTGTTCCTATTAAAGTGGCCTGTGAGTGTTTTAACATTAACATTATTAACATTTAACAAGTGACGTATAAGTATTGATCAGCCTACAGGTCAAGGAAACTTCAAAGGTATTATACGAATGATGAAGTGGTACATTTTAGGACACCATTCTAGCACAAGTGTCCATTTTCAATTTCAAACTATTTTCCTCAGACAGTGTTATGGGCAGTGATCTCAGAATAACAGGTGCAGAAAACCCCCTGCTCTGAGTCTGTTATGCCACTTACATCCTGTCTAGACACACATCATTTCCTGTCATGAGTGAGTGTCAGCTTTTTATATTTATAGAAGAATGGGGCATGGATTTCTCTGGATCAGAAAACAATGCCTTCTTTTAGTAGTGTTCTAGCTTGGCAGGCTATGGCTGTTTTGAGGTGTCCTCTTTAATAAACTCTGTAAACTTAAGTCTGTCACATCCAGACACACTCCGTGTGCTCAACAGCACCACTGTGCCAAAGCCAGAGTGAGTGTCCACTGTCTTAACACTCCTAAGCCAGGTTTATAAACAAGCTGCCACAAAACCCATCATTCAAATTGGGTAAATGCAACTAAAATGGGTGCGTTCAGGTGTCAGATTTATTTTGGTGGCAAAACATGATACCTCTTTACTTAAATTCAGGATAAATTCAGTGAGTGCTTAAAGCACGATCTTTTCTACAACACTTTAGTCAGAGTCAGATGTCTTATTCCTCATTATGATTATGAACCAAACTCCCAGTCTGATTTATTTAAATTAAATTTTAAATCTCCTCTCTGGGACACTTCCGATAGATGACTTTCTCCCACCGTCCACAGGAAGCCTCACCGCCTGAGAGCACATCAAAATTGATTCAGCTCCGGCAGTTGGGGACCAGACTTCTGACCCGCTGTCCTTAGGGGGAAAGCCGTAACCGCTCCACCATTTGACGCAGGCTTATTTTTAATGCCACTATCTGAAGATTTGCAGGGAAATATGTAACCTCTGGACTGGTTTGATGTCTCACAACCCTGGGAAGGGTCATTTGAAAATGATGGGAGCTGGTTCACCTCATTACATGTGGTTATAATTCGAACAGAATTCTATTCGCGAGTTTAATTTTAGTAAAGCAAGGTTTATATAAATCTCAATTTCAGTGCACACAATTGCATTAAATATTGCCTACTAAGAATCTAAAATCTGTGAAGATTTCAGAAAAAAAGTGGCTTTCACGCTACAATGAGACACATATGACGTTCTAATATTTTTTGCTAATATCACATGTTTGAAAACATGATCAAATCATGATCATGATCATGTTTTTCCATGAGCATTTGCCAGGACTCCAAAAGTAGCCTTTGCGCTCCAAACATTTTTCTTACAATTCCCTTCCAACTAATATTTAACAAACCGTTTCCTCGTCAATGGGAGTCTGTGTAGCTGTTAATAAATTTAACGATGTATGAGGATATGAGACCTGGTGATGCAGACATAACTCTGTGTTTACATCTGCTGTGCACACTCCAACTGTACATCCAAGTGTGTGCATATTGACTCCAGGAAAAGTTCTTGGGCCTCATCATGATGGGAGAAACCCTGTTTTTTTTTTTTTTTCCTATGGTGTGAGAAAAAGTTGTTTGTGTTGGACCACCACCAGCGCCACAGTATGTTGTTCTGTTTCAAGTTGGGCAGAGAGTGATTACTGTCTCTCGAAACAGCCTGGCTGACAGCACTGCAGTGTCAAATAAAGTCGCTCATGAGATTGGAAACATTCAGAGTAGCCGCAGCAGTTCACAGCTTTTTTTTTTTTTTTTTTTGTTCCAGAGAGTATTGTGGTCACTTACTGCACCCCACTGATGTTTAAAGCCCTGGTCACTTAAAGAGTGCTTGTAAAACGGCCCCCACCGAGCTATAGGCTCTTCATGAACTGTTAATTCTACACGTTGTGTTTCCTTCAGCGCCCCATTTTCCTTTATTTCGCTTAGGTGTGGAACGTGGCACCCAAATGAGCGACTCGTTTTTAACAATAATTAGAGTGATAAAATAGGAACTACTGCCAGGCCACATCTGGGAAACTTCAAGTTCAAGCTGAAAACAGGTACATTAGCACACATTAGCTGCACCATTTTTCTTATAATGAAAGGAAGTTTTCTTTTATAGAAATATGTATATTTTAAAAAAAAACATTTGGCAATGGAACGTCCTATGTATAAACTGGCTCTGACATCAACAGGATATCAGGTGTGATGATCAGGCCTCTTTTTTGTGCTTTTGGAACAACATGTGAATTGATGCAAGTGAAAGCTGAAGATATATTAGCTTTAAAAAGTAGATGCAGGAAAAAAAAACAGGAAAAGCAACATGAGAAAACTATTTGTTGTTGCGTGCGAAAAGGCAACCACAGGAAGATTTTGTTCAGCCCATGGAAGTCTATGACTTTTTGACCCCTTTCTGTTCTCTGCCTACTAGTCCAGACTATTAAGTTTATGTGAGTAAGCGTTATTAAACTGATTACAGTAGGCTCTGAATTTGCTACCATATGTTATATTAAGTGGTATTTAGGTCACGAAACAGAGGCAGGTGGATGTAGATGAGAGCTTAATCTTTGTTCAAATCCAAATCGTCAAACAAAATCGTGATCAGGCAAAGGTCAAAAGATCTGGCAGAGAGAGCAATACAGGAAGAACAAAGGGACAAAAACATGGAGAACGCAAAATGGTCAAAACCAGGAAAGCAATAGGGAAATAATGCTCAGCATGGCCTACTGTAAAGAATTCAGAATCCCACAAAGAACAGGAATGATTGGATTGTTTAAATGTACAGAGTTGATTGAAGAGAAACAGAAAACAGGTGTGGTAGTGTTCAGGTGAGTGTGAACATTGTAAAATCTGGGCTGGATTGGGATGAAGAGTGGCTCCTGTCTCGGCAGTGGATCCATAATCAAACTATTAACTATAGCATGTGTCACACACACGCACACACACACACACACACACATATATATATATATATATATATATATATATATATATATATATATATATATATATATATATGTGTGTGTGTGTGTGTGTGTGTGTGCGTGTGTGACACATGCTATAGTTAATAGTTTGATTATGGATCCACCACCACTGTATATATATATACAGTATATATATATGAATATTCTTTATTTGTTTCATTGAAATGGTGACACTATGTTGTTTAGAGACAGCATTGACATGCATTGCTGAAAAGCACTGATTTATTTGCACTATTTTGCACGATTTAATAGCACTGTTTAACGTTTTATCTTGTATGCAATATTAGCAACTCTTCTGCCAGACTTAGCTACTAACACTCTCCAACTGTCCCTTCAGTCCTGTGCCCTCCATCCAAAGCTCTCTCCACAGTGTGCATCGATTAAATTAATAGAATTAGGTTCATGTGCAAATGTTTATTTGGATCCAAAGTTTGGACTTTCCACAAAAGCAGTTTAATTACTATTATTACTATTATTTCCGCAAACGCTTATTAATTACTGTACTAGGAGAGACTTGGCATTAGATATGAAAGCATTCAGATCGCCAATGGTTCAATATTTTTTGTCACTCTTGCTTGGTCCCATTCCTTTCTTTTCAGCTGCACTGCATTTGGTACGTCTTCTTTTCACATTGAGGCTTTTAGCTTAACATCCTACATACAGTCACTTTCATTTTTCTCATCCATGACCTTTTCAGAGGCTGTCAACTAAAGAAGACTGGACAGACCCTACCTAGATGTAATGTAATGTATTCCTATATAATGTAATGTATTCCTATAATGAAGAATGGTGTTGATTTTGTAATACCATAGTGTATAACTAATGTAAAAAAGTAATGTCGATGCATAGTTATAGCAGTAAGATCCCACTGACAGGCAGGAGTGCATGTGAAATAGAGGCTTTAGCAGATGGAATTGCGTTTTCACTTATCTCTGCAAGCCTTAACCTTTTTCCCAGAGACATCAAGAGCAACAGACGCAATATGGCCAAGAATCAAAGCGCCTCCGCACATGACAAACAACATGTCCTGGACTTCATGGGGATCTGGCCTGTTCTCTGGTTCAGAGCTGACCCCAGGGAGCAGAACATTTTGCTTGAGCAATGAGCTATGAGTGTAATGGTCCTGCTTTAGTTCCAGCTTGGCCTTCATGTCACCAAATGCACAACATTGAATTGTGGCCATGTGGTCAAAATAACAAGATAACAATGGTTTCTTCTTTGCTATAAAATTCTGTTATAAAATTCTACATTAGCCAGATCCTTGAAAATCTGGATAGAGGCTGGTGAGTCAAAACTAGTTCAAGTTACAGTTCCTTGAAAAATAGCCAAGTAAAAAATCCCATCTGCTTACCGCCTCGGCTTGACTCAGATGGGAAAAGCCTGAAGCTTTGAAATATATGTAATAATGCAATTGCGTGAATGCTATTTCACAAACATTGAGTGTGTGTGTGTGTAAGAGAGACACAGAGCATGATAGAAACCTGCGTTTGGTTTTTGACCCCTATCGTTGTCATCTGCTAGAGTTGCAGCTGCATCTGTCCCCTTTCCAGCTCTTACACACACACCAGCAGCTGTCATTGCGAAAGTCCTGAGATCATGTTTCCGTCATAGTAATGCCCCCTCTTATTATACCATGATGCTCCTATGCACACTACAAGATTTTGATACTTGCTTTTTTTTTAATACTGAGCTCATTTTTACCATAAAATGGTCATGGCTGTTGCAATTGTTTAATGAGACACTTAAAATCTCTTATTCCCACTTGTCAACTTTAGGCAAGCCATTTATATATATATATATATATATATATATATGTATGAGGTAGCATATAACCTGCTGATTTCTCATTTTTCTCACACTGATGTAATTTGAAGTGACAGTTACTACTTAAGCTATTCACTCTTCGGTAAAAGACCCCTTCAAAACCTCTAATTATCTCTAATACTTCTTTTCATTCATCTCCTACAACCATTAATTGAGACATCAAAAAAACCATTCATCAGTCTTAGAGAGTAGGACTTAGACCCAAAGAGATCATTAGTACATGTCTACATCACCGCACATGACAAGAATGGTTGTAGAATGATGAAGATTCACTCTACTGATTGACAGATTGTTTATGATGGATGGACTGTTGGCATCTAAGCACTGATTAAAGGAATGTATCACCAAGTGCCCATGTGTTGTGGAAATGAGATCATGCTAGCTAGCTTCCTTGCGTTGTTTATCACATTAGCTTTTATAAACAGCAAAATCGTCAGTATTGAATTAACACTCTATAGTGTTGATATATGTCCAATTGTTCATAAATGCACTCTGAAAGTCTGAAAGTGGATTTTGCTGTGTATTTGACTAGCCTCCTGTTTTCCTGTTATCATACCCATTTGGTCAAACATCTTTTATCTCATTGGCTGTGGACACCGTGATGTAATCACTGGTGCGTTACACCCTTGACAAACCTTAATGGGAGCAAAGACTTCTGGATCCAGCTTCTCGAGCCGGCTATGAGAATGATTTCAATACTTTCTTCTTTTGTCAAAGGCATTCTTAAAGGCTATCTGAAAAAAATCTATAATATAAACTAGGTATGAAAAATTTTTGAAGACATTTTGCTAAAAGTGTTCATTTCCCCTATGTATGGAGACTTTTGGGACACCCTGTAGTATGATTAAGAGCACCATTTAAGCATTAACCAGTGCCACTTTGATAAATGGTCCTTTCGCAGAAAGCAGCTTTGCGCATAACTAAGTTTATATGGTTGAGGATATAAAAAATATATTTATTTGATAATAATCTGACAGTCCAATACAGACAGTTTGCACTATATGTTTATTTCTTCATGGAGAGAAAGTACAGAAATGAAATTCCAAACCCAATGAATGAATGATGATTGTGATACACATGCAATGTGAACTGAAGAAGCACAGACTGCACAATAAATAAAGCTTACTACATTTACTGCATTTATTAAAGAAGTGTTGTTGTTTGGTACTGGACGTCAGCTGGAGTAGGTTCTGTGCCACATTCATGAGAACAAAGCAAAATATTGGAAACAATGAAAGCAAAACCAAAAATGAATAAAGAAATGGCTTGAAGACCCACGGTCACATCTGCAATAATTACATATGAAGACCAATGCAATTTTATTGTAGGTTTTACTTTTAAAAAGATTTTTAAAATATCCAACGTTTACTCCTGCCTGATTTTTCCTGATCTCTTGTGACAGATAGATGTGTGTGTTTTGACAGTATGCGAATCAAATCAAATCAAATCAAAAAGGCCATTCACTTTCTCTGTATGTGTGTGACACAGAATTGCGATTCCAGCGACAACGGCAAGTGATGTCAGATTTTCTCAATTCTATGAAAATTAGATATGACTCGAATGATTCCTCAGACCAATCCTATGGCACATGTGGTCACAAATTTGGGTTTCTACCTCCAATTAGATCTCATGTACTGTTGATGTACAAAAATGGAAGATCAAAAATGGTTTCATCTTATCTTGTCATATATGACCTGTATGTAGAGTGTATAGAGACATTGTGGAAAAAAAACAATAAAGCTACACATCCACAAGTGACAAACTACAAGTGACACGAGTGACTTGTTTCTCACTAGTGTGAACACACACTAAGGCCAAACCACTTTAAACAACAACAACAACAACAAAACACTTGTTTAACTCAGAGGTAAGACAAATAAGAAATTCTATTTAAAATCATTTTGCAATTGGAATTGCTCTGTAAAGTGAATCCAGATTTGGCCTTCAGTGTTTATTCTTAATTTTGTACATTTCATATAGTAAGTAATGCAATTTTGTCCTATTTAACCTATACTACTATATTTAACCTTGACTCACTCAAAATATATCACATGAAATCCTCAAGCCCAGAGTCGAATCTAAAGTACAATGATTTGACTACAGTGCTACACATGTCTTTTGATTTGGGTTTTGCATTTTACGTATCACCTGGTTTTATGTATGAAATTCTTGACTCTTGTCTATCTTTGAATCTTGATCCTGAATGGCAAAGGTGGGGCATCTTGAACTTCTGACACATGTCTCTTTCCAGGAGCGATGTCTATTTTGGGTTGTCACTCTTTCTTCGTGAACTTTGGCTGTGAGAACAATAGCCATTCTGTTTGGCTCTCCCTCATCTCCTTCTTTCCATCTCTCTCTCTGTCACAGGGCAGGTATTTCCTGAGGGAATACAGCCCATTATCACAGCCGAGGAAGGTCAGGTTTCAGCACTATATTTCTCCAGGAGCTCTGGCCTTCAAATCAATATCTACATATGTGGTGTTCTCTGCCAAGCACCCGAACCCACCACCCCCAGCTGGAGGTTGTCACTCTGTCATGCTGTATATGTCTGTCTCTCACAGGGTTATGGGCAGGATGCAGGCTTAGACGTCTGAGCGAGAGCGAGAGAGAGAGGGAGGGAGAGAGGGAGGGAGGGAGGAAGGAGGGTGAGAGATCTGGATACGGGTACACAGCTGCTGGTAGGCTGAAGTTACGGGTTGAAAAGGTCACAGAAAGCAACGCTTCATCAATCTGAAGGCCAGTGCTGTTAAAGGAAGGTTGAGTTTTCAGGGCTGAAAGGTTATATGACTGCAATATTTACAGTGCTAATGTCATTGTGAAATCTAGTGATCCTGGTTGTTTTGAAAGCTCAGAAGATGTGCAGGATGAAAGACAGAAAGCATATGAAGCATAAAAAGAGTTTGCTTTTAAAGTCTGGTTCCTGGCATGTCTATTGTAGTTCCTGTTCCGTATGGAAACATGAAACGTGATATGGTCCGTCACTGGGATGTCTACAAAAACGAAAAGGAAAAAGAAAAAGATCTTCACACCAGCAGGCTAGCATTGTCAGCTAGGGAATACCAAGAGGCTTTCCAGATGCATGCTTTAGTCTTTGTCTATGCTGAAGACAGATATCTGGACGTCGTAATCCCAGCCTGGCCCCTCGCCAAGAACTTTCTTTTTGTGATTTATTGGCCGTTTGTAGAGGGATGTTCTCTCGAGTTGAAGGGGAGGCTAGTAAGCAGATCCAAACTAACATATCATACATGTGTTTTTTGAATAATTTTGTCTATGTAGAAACATAGCAACAGTGATGCTTGTATTCCCAAAAGTAATTAGCACACAGATTGCATGATATAGTGGCATTGAGGGAGTAAGTTATACTTTCTTTTTACAGTCTTGTTTTCACCATTATCATATTGAGCAGACTGGGAGCCTATATTGTCAGATTTCAGGATGGCAGGATGCCATCAATATGCATACTCAAGATAGGTGGATCTTAATAATCATGGTAAATAGCGTGATGCTGTTAATTAAGATGGGGGAAAAACATTTATAAGAATAATACTTGACATTAAATAATGTGTGAACAACATGGTTGCATCAATTAAAAATTCACTGATAAGAGTTTCCACAGGTGAAAAATAATAATAATAAAAAAGTTATGAACAGTTAAGGTTGTAGTTAAAAGGCTAAAACTGGGTTAAAATAATCAAACTTAGAAAACAGAGCTGTTCCACTGAATAACCAAAATTCCTTGAATACAAGCAGAATACAAATATCTGTCAAATATCTGTTGTTTAAACAACTGTTTTATTTGTCCAAGAGGAACAATACAAGCAAAATATTTTCAATCCCTCATTATATAAATCACTTTACTGCAGTTACTTACTTGAGCTGTAGCTTAGAGTCTCCATTCTGTTTCTGTCATCAGAATGTTGCTAAATAAGTAAATCACTTTCATAGAAAATTGGAAAACAGTTATCTCTAGGGCTCTCAAGTAGAAAACTGTTCTGTCTCTCAGCTTTTCCCTTTCCAAACCTGCTGAAAAAGAGAAAAAAAAGTAACCTTGTAAAATGGCAATGTTAAAAATACACTATATGTTTATCAGCTATCACTGATAGGCCACCATCTCAAATATGGCATAATTACTTTAAATGCCCAGTTATAAAATAGAGAGCTCAAATTGTTTTACAGACTAATAGTAACCATTGCTTTATTGCTTTTGTGGGCATACAATGGAATGACGTACAGCAGTTTCATAAAGTTGCCCCATAAAAGAAGATCAGCATTTTATGACTGATATATTCATTCTTTCATCTTTATTACCCAAACACACACATTCACACCTAGGGGAAATTTTGAGTCACCAGTCCACCTACTGCCCTGTTTTTAGAGGTGAGAGGAAACAGGAGAACCCAGAGGAAACCCAGAGTACTATGGACATGGTATAACTCTGCACAGACAGAAACCTGAGCTCAGGATCAAACTGCGGACCTTGTAGTTGTGAGGTGGCAAAACTACCGTTCCACCCTGATTAATGAATGCTTGTTTATATTTCAAGTATTCATATGCAGAACCAAAAGGTCTGTGAGAGAGAATGTTGGATATGAATGTGCAACAGGGTCTTTATAAAAATGGGTAAAATTGTTATATTAATGGACTAAAATATGATCTAAATAATAAGTAACAACAGATAAGAATTTGTTTATCATGTAATGTTTAAAAAATTTAAAATGTATAAATAGATTTTTAAGCCAGTGGGTCTTTTTTGATATGACATACTGAATGTCACCTCATACATCCAAATATTGCAACTTTATTTCCTCTCTTTATTTATTTTTAGTCTCACATATAGCTGAACCTTTGAATAATCTAATCAATAAATGAATTCATAGCAGATTATATTGCAATTTTAGCAAGTTTATTATCTAAATATATGTAAGTTTGCCATAAATAAATAAAGTCTATAAAGAACCCAAAATGGCTCATGGTTATTAGTCAGTTTATAGTGCACTGCCTTTGGTTCAATATACATTAAGTTTATCAAGATGTCCTCAGACAGTCCTGCAAATAATAAAATCATCTCAGTGGGTGAGTAAAAATGTGAAAGAATCACACACACACACACACACACACACACATTAGATGTCTCTCTAAGATGGCTTCATTACTTATCTTCATAGTTTGTCTTATCCTACAGACAGCACATCATATCTGTTTTTGCACCCATACCATATTGTGAAAATGATTTGACAAACATTTTGATAAGGAATTCCCAAGACTGCAGAGGTTAATTTCTGGGAGACGCAAACTGTCAACCAGATCTACAAAACAGCCAAGATTTCAATAAAGAATGCTTCACATTCCCACAGTTAGCATCTAAGAAGAAGGAGGTCAGTATGTCTTGAAACTTACATTTTTTTTACACTTCATTTTTCCTGTTTTCTCCCATTTCTTTCCCCCATTAGCCCCTTAGGACCCAAAGATAAAACAAACATCTGGAGTTAATATACATGAGATGACAACAGCTACAGCAATTCTGAACCAGAGAAGCTATTCCTGAGTAAGTGGAAGATAATGTATCAGTGGAGATAAGGCTAAGACTGACCCATGATGGCTTACTGTCCACAGGAATCCATGCTGTACTCCCAACTCCCTCCCAGAATGCAGTGCATTATGTTTGGTGTGCTGACATCTCCTTATCTTTCATTCATTTATATGCTCAAACCATTTGTATGAAACTCCTACCAGTTGTCATTGTATTTTATGGATTAGTGCTGATCTGGAATTGGCATTTCTTTTGCATTCTTGATATTTTTCCACTCTCTGACAAATCTTTCCATCCTGCCCTAAGAAAGCTCGCTGCAAAAAAACAGATTAGGTATCAGCTTCTCTCAGCCTTAAGTCCTTGAGGCTAATCATTGGGGTTAGCAGTGACCACTTCACATGAAACCTAACACTTTAGTATTTAGATGAGTTGTAATGTGTGAGTATATTTTTAAAATCAGTATTCAAGGTTACCATTCTTATCTCATCAGTGATAAAAGTAGCCTTTAGTACAGTGGCCAGAAAGTGCACAACACATTAACAAACCAGAAATGCAACAACAAAACCAAAAACAAAAAAAACTTATCCAAAAATATGACAGCAAAACCAAAAACACAACAATAAAACCAAAAACAAAAAAACTTATCCAAAAACATGACAGCAAAACCAAAAACACAACAATAAAACCAAAAACATGTTAACAAAACTGAAAACACCATAACAAAATTAAAACCACCACAACAAACCCAAAAATCATGACAGTAAAACCAAAACCATGATAACAAAACCAAAAACATGGCAGAAAATCCAAAACCAGAATGAACTCATAACAGAAAATATGCTTGTTGCTGATTGCAAATGATGTAGGACTATTACAAGGAAAAAGAATCGCACTGTTTTCAGTCTGTTATCTAGTTAGTCTAGTCATGTTCTAGGTTTTGCTGTCTTGGTATTGGTTTTTTCTTTCATGTTTCGAAATTCTTTGTCCTATTTTTTGGTTCTGCTGTTGTGTTTCCAGATTTGCTGTTTTTAGTTTTGCTACTGTGTTTTTGGTTTTGTTGTTGTGTTTCTGAATTTGCTGTTATGCTTTTGGTTTTGTTGTTGCATTTTTGGTTTGCTTTACACTTACCTGCCACAATACTTTAGAGATGGGTCTGTCAACTCCTGGTAAAACTAGCGTATTTAGATGACCATCTCATACACTCTCCAGTGGTAATGCTTGGGAGTGCCATGTACAGCTTGGTAAGTGTGAATAAGTATATTATCTCATGGAAAATTAGCATTCTTATGGTATCATTTTTTACCCCTCCAGTGCTAATCGATGGCTCTAGCATTTAGAGATGGGTTGATGTGCACAAGTATGTCAGCTCCTGGTAAAATTAGCCTGTCATGTTGAGTGTTGACAGAAATGCTGAGTGCAGAGGAATCCTGTAGATGACATGAGCCCGAGGCGAGGCCTCTTGGCCAGCTGCTGCTGTCAGGTACTGGGCCATTTGGTGGTAAATCATGGCCGTGGCCTGGTGAGAACGGCACTCCAACATCTCCCCTTTCTCCCAGCGCTGATGGGAAAAGCAGCCCCAGTGCCTGTTCCGGCCTTGCTTGAGTTCCAGAAAGAAGTCTGTTAACTGTCCTTCCCAAGAGGATTATATCATAATCCCTACAGCAACTGCTGCAGAAAGCACATGCCCCAGATTCACTCAGCAGAGGCTAGACTAATTAAGATGTTTTTATTGAAGTTGATTGTGTTTTTCTGTAGATGTAACTTTTATTTATTTGCTCTGATCTCCAAGGAAACAATGCACCAACATGGGAGATGAGTGTTTAATTTAAGTTTGTTTCACATAGTAGTAGATATTGCGGAATTATCTAAACACCAGGTTTCCATAGTGCTGCACATTATCATTGTGTTGTATGTGTGTGCAGTTTTCTGCATGCAGTTGATGGCAACAATTATCACTGCACTAAGTGCTACTACATACCATTCACTCTACACTCACAGGCCACTTTAATAGGAACACCTGTATTCCTGCTTGTGTCAGCACAAGATAATGCAGATACATGTCAAGAGCTTCACTTGATGTTCTCAGTGACTTTGACCATGGCATGGTTGCTGGTGCCAGACTGGCTAGTTTGAGTGTTTCAGAAACTGATGGTCTCCTGAGATTTTCACACACAACAGGCTCTAGAGCGGCACTTCTGAGGGCAGGAACCAACATCAAAGGAGAATGGCCAGACAGGTTTAAGCTGACGGGAAGGGTATGCTAACTCAAATAACCACTCTATACAACCGTGGTGAGCAGAAAAGCATCTCGGAGCACACAACGTGTCGAACCTTGGGGCCGACGAGCTACAACAACAGGAGAACACTCCTGTCAGCCAGGAATCTGAGGCTACAGTGGGCACAGGCTCACCAATACTGGAAATGGACAAGGTGATGTGGTGAAATTATAAATTGGACAAGGTGACGTGACATGATTGGCTGATTGGATAATTGCATGAATATGCAGGGTTACAGTTATTCCTATTAGTGGGAAGTGAGTATTCATTTTTATAATTATAATGAGTTTATTCTCTATATTATAACTAAAATCATATGCTATACTCAGTATTTTCATCACAGGTCTAAACATGGCTCCTCCACATGTATCATCCAAGCTCCCTTCCCATACTGGAAAACAAATTTTGCCTCAAAATTAAGTTTCTGAGTTTCTTCGGAACTCTCCTGCCCTTCATCCAAGCACAGTAAAAAACAAACAACATATGAGAGAGACAGTGAGAGCAAGATTGAGAGACACATGGTAACCATGTGGAGGTCATCTTATCTCAAGTTCAAAGAGAATGAGTCGGTCAAGGAGGCTTACTCAAACCTCAGAGTATGCTTTCATGATAAGAGCTGGTGGATGGCGTGTTGGCTGGTGAACTGGGGGTCCTTGAGGACACATGCTTGAACCTCGTCATTGTGTGATGAGAGTGGGGAACTTCTACTGCTTCTTTGAGAATCAAACCCAGACCCATCAACTCCCACTCTCTGATAGCTCCTATTTCATTTTAGTTTCCAAAGTTAAATTTATCATAGTATTAAAAAAATTGCTGTCTTATGGGTTCAAAGCACACATGTTGAAAGACCATGCAATACATTATGAATGTCTCTCTTATGAAATCTCTTATTTTGTGGTTGACAGTCTTTTTATTTGCAAGATTTCACTTAACTGCACAAAAATAACAGCAAAGAAATTGCCTGAATCAAAGTCAGTGCCTGGAACCCCTTGAATTATAATTAATTTCAATGACTAATTTATTTTAAAAAAAAATAATAATCCATAATTTGAAAAAAGAAAAATATTTGGAACACCATTTCATTTAAGGTACAAATTTCTTAATATAATAATACTGATATATTCTATTTAGTCCAGCCAACAAATTACTGTTATGTTAGCTGGAGAAGGAATCACATTCCAATGGGATGTTTTAACAGCACCAGTAATAGCAGAACACAGGGCTTTAGCTGATTAACCCTCAAGTAGCCTTAGCCACACTTGTGCTCTTGTTCCATGCTGGAAAAAGCCTTTTTCCAGAATTGGATAAAGCCTCATGTAAGAGCTACTTCTACTGGAGCAGCCTTCCATTGAAGTCAGGCTTCAGATTGTGGGGGCTGGGAAGTGTGTTCAGACAGCAGCTACAGGCCTGGGTCTTCTATCTGACATTATCCAGCTATCTGGCCTGTCCATGGGCCTTGATGTTGATGGATGAATTGAGCCGCTACTCCTCCATTCATCTCCATTTTAGCCTGAAGGAGTGACAGTAAGTATGTCTGACACTGGAGGGCAAAAGAAGGTTCTGGATTGTTCGAATGTTATCACAGACGAGCTGGGATTGCTAAGCTGTATTTTCATGGCGGTCTGAACGGACCGTGTGTGTATATCCACTGTTCTCTTTGCAGAAGCTGCTGTGGTTCACCAGACTTCCAGTCTCCAAACAGTCTCTGTGTCTGCATATTCACTGTCCCTATTTCCGCATTGAAGGAGATGTCAAATACTATCCTTGCACAATTCACTCATCTGTCTACATATGCCTCTTTGTGGTGGCCATGGTTTCTGCCTGTGTTTCTTCTTCTTTCACACAGTGACAGAGTGTACTCACAAACTGTATTAGAAACCAAGTGGAACATAGTTGAGGGCAAGAGGACATCTGCACTACCATCTGCACTGGCACAACTTAAGCAAGCAGCTGAAATCAATAGCACATTTTTCATACCCATTGTGTAAGGCTTTTGCTGTATATGTCTGTATTTGAATGTGTATGTGTGTGTGTGTGCGTGTGTGTGTCTCAAAACGATGTCCTCATTTTTCAGGGACATCGTAGTGAGGCAATGAGTCATAGGCTGTACCAAGGGTCATTAAACAGGCCAGCGCAGCTCCATGGTGCATTCCAGGCAGGGTAAAGTCAGAGCAGAGGCCAAGGATATAGAGCTGTCTCTTCGAACATACCCAAAGCTCTAATGCTCCGGTCGTAAACCTTTGCCTTCCACTGAGAACTACATTTACTTGCCTTCTCAGGCAGTTACGTCTACAGTGATACAGCTGGAAAAACCGGAGAACATCTGACTTAAATGCAGCCCATTACCTTAACAAGAGCACAAAAGGGCAAATTATTTGAAGCTCATACCTGAAAGTATTTCCACTTACTGGAGCTCCAATTATTCTGATTTAGTGATCCTTATTCACCGCCAATTCCATGGAAGATTCATAAGAATTCGAATGAATGCTCAGCCTGCCCTTTGCCCTAACCTCAACTGAGCTGGCTTGTGGGACCATGTTGTTTTAATCAGTTCCAGCTTTATTTTATTACGGGTCCTATTAGACAGAACTCAAAAACAATGGACAGAGAGCTAACACAGTACTATATTAGTCAGTATATTTCCAAGAGGATACTAGGAGGGTGGGTTTATGTTTGTTCTAACGGATGAAGTCATCCAGGGTGTTAAACCTAGAATTAGATCAGCTGCTTTGAGCAAAAGAGGCAGGCATTTGTTGTGACAGGCTGAGGACAGCTGCAGAAACCGTTTCTTTCACATGCGCCATGATGGCTTTATTAACACGGATTATTCACTGATAAAGTAGCAATGAACTGGTGGTGGATTTCAAAACGACACTTGAAACAATGCCTAAAAATAAACAAACAAAAAACCCTCCAAAACTGATATATAAAAAAAGCTTTTGAGTTTTCTTGCCAAAAATTGGCAGTGTGCTTTAGACTTGAGATCTTACAGAGACAGGCTAAATTGAATGAAGCTTGGAAAACATGCTATTTCTTCTAGCAACGTCATAACATTCGGCCAGTTAAATGAGCTGCACGGGAGGCTACAAAACAAACATTCCAAAACTACACAGTGAAAACCATGTTTTCACTGCTGTCTCGACTCAAGCTGTGCTGCAATACTTACAGTTCTCAGAGAAAGATACTGAAAAAGGGAGAAACAGGCCACGCGAGAGAGAAACTCAAAAGGACATGAAGGTTAAACACTTGTGCCAAACTCTCAGCAGAGCACTTCCACGGCCACTTGCAAGACCATAAGGCTTCATGATGGTCTTTTCAACTGTGTGACTTAACCTTCCAGAAATTTTAATTTTGCGTGCATGGGTAATTTTTTTTTAGGAACTTCCACCCTCATAGAGTCGAGTGCACTGGAAAGAGACATACTCTAAACACCCAGAATTCCTCTGTTTCAGTTATTATTAATGATGGGTGACAAGAGACCTACCAGTGACTCCTGCTTGCGTCACACTATGAAGCTTAGTTTCACACTGGATCTTCCCAGTGTTCCATTGTTTATGAACTGGAGTGGTGTGTATATCAGAAGTTGAAGGTGGTCTGTGTCCTCAAGACGTCAAGAATGAAGTGTGTGTGTCTGTGTGGGGCAATGAAGGTGTAGTGTTGAAGAAAGGACCACCGTCAGGGTGTTTGTGTGTGTTTGTTCAAGAGGTATTTTTCAGTCAGGGATTAAATGAACTAAATCAGATACATTAGTTAAAGCTAGATTTGAAAAAAAAAACTTTATGTTTGGTCTAAAGAATAATAAGATTAAGGAAGAATGAATAAAGATAGCTGGGTATAGACAATTGTGGGACGGTGTTGTCCATATGTGTTCTTTCAGCAAAGAAATGGACATTTTCTGCTGTGAAATTAAACTCGAAGATTGCTGAAAAAAACAGATTTCTTATTTTAAGTAAATCCAAGTCATGGAAAGGTTTTGCAGAAATGGCTGAAGTCCAGTACAGATGGGATTCTTAAAGGCAGTTAAGAAGCAGAGCAAAGATCTCTCTCAATCTATAATACTTCCCCACTTATTTTCCAGATTTTAGCTAAATGAAAGACATTTGTGGTATTTATAATGTGTGAATAGTTTCTTTTTTTATACACCCCCAAGCTTTTTGTGCTCTAAGTTTGTATTTTTGTTCCTCTGCCAAGATAATAAGCTCTGTTGCACATTATTGCACATGCTGTAAAGCCTCTGTATTAATTCAAGATTTTGTGTACACATAAAATGAAAAATCAAATTGGCTTCACAAACACAGATGCCTAAACAAATCTTTTAAAGAAATTTTTGTCCAGGAGGAATGGGCTGTCTTTGTTTGCTGAACTCATATGTAGGATGGCTCAGCACAATGAATGAATGAATGAATGAATAAATAAATAAATAATAGGCTAGATTAATTTACATGGATGATTTATGATATTTAATTAATGAAAATGTTCTCTTTTTTGTCCTTTTTATCCAATTTTTTTGCATCCTAAATGACGTAACTATCTGCGCAGTCAGCCACAATGCTGTCAAAACTATTTCATGTTCTACCCCAAGGCGATTTAATGAGATCAAGGAAGACATGGAATCAGTAGGGATTTGTCAAAAGCCATGCATGTAACAACAACCACAAGCTTATACTTTCAATCAAAAGCTTTTCATTTCCCAAACACCCTTGTTATTCCAGAGACTGAATCCTGTCATATAGTTGATGACATGAGAGGTGTTTCCTTGCAGTGTCTGTTTGTGCAACAGATTGGTTTTGGCTCAGTGTAGAACAGCACCGAGGCATGGGGACATTTCATATTTGAGAACCTAGAGTAAATGCAAGATAAATGAAAGCTATAAAAAATTTAGTACAGTATTAGGTAATAGGAGTTAATGGAGAGGAAATTCTGGAAATAATGAATTTGAGCTCAGTCTGAAACGTATAGTCTTACTCCAGTCAGGCCTCCCGTCATCTATCTACCACTTCACTTCACAAGGAGCCGTATCATCGCTCAAAGCAATGCAGAGATCACACCTTAGATGAACAGTTTGCTCCACCAAGTCGACTTTGAACACCTCTAAAAAGCATGGAAGACCCAAAGTCATAACCATGACCAGACCATCATCCTACATAAAAAAAAATAAATAAAAAAAAAAAAAAATACAACCACCATCACACATAAATGCAGCCTGATGGGTCATAACCTATGACTGAACCATGACTTGGAAGAAGTAAATAGAGGCATGTCTCTCCACATTACAGTTTGGCTTTGTGATTTACAGGAACTTCCTGATGGATTACCGAAAAGTGACCTTTAGGCAAGGAGTGATGAATATGTCTGAAAACATCTGGCAGGCTGTAGACATGAGAGCGTGGATATTGGTGGAAACCAGATACGGACAGGGTTCATTATCACAAAATACCAGCATCCAGGCTTCTTTTGTTAAGCATTTATATGGCTAAGGCTTGAGCTAAGCTCCTTTGGGATTTCTTTTTCTTTTTCAGGGATTAACTATAGTATGGAATAAGTGCTTGCAAGTAACAAATGAGCTCCTAACAAACACAGCTACTTGGATGCTGACATAAAAAAGATTTCTCAAGGTAATATTTATGGCACTCGAATAAAATCGCTTGGCCTGCTCAACCACTGATCGTAATTAAAAAAGCCATTTTTATTGCAGGGTCCTATAAAAACTCACCATGACATGCCACCTTGAGCAATTTCTCTTTTTCATCTCAGCCATATAAGAAACCAGTGTTAAGTGAATGGATGGAAAATTACATTACATTTGCCAGACACTTTTATCCAAAGCAACATGCAACTGAGACAGGATACAATTAAGCAGTTGAAGGGCAAGGGTCTTGCTCAAGGACCCAAACATGGCAGCTTGGTAGTGCTGGGATTTTAACTCACAACCTTCTGATCTGTAGCTCAAAGGCTTAACCACTGAATGACCATGTCCTCAATGCTGTTAGCAAACATCTAACATCTCTCATAGATGTTAGCAAAGAAGAAGTTATTGACAATTATACCACAGTGCTGTTGAATTCTTAAATCTGATTCGTCAGAAGGTGTTAATTTTCTATAACAGCAGCTCTGACAGTAGCGCCAGCTGTAATTCACATCACAGGTTTATATTAATGAACTTGTTCTAATATATTACTGTGTCTCTAGTAACAGCTAGGACTTGTATGGCGGACACTACATGCAATCTAAGTCTAATAATAAAACAGAATAAGAATGAAAAAAAAAAAACACAACTAGTCATTGACACAGTGAAGCTTTTTAGGTTTTCTGCCTTGGGAAGGTCTAACAACAAAGCACTTTGCATTTCCGGTTTCCCCGTAACAAGCTTTGCCTTATTATTTCCAGGAGAGAATGCGAGGGAATGACTGTTTATACTATAGCTGCTATGTGATAACATGAAATAAATTGTTTCACAGACACTACAATAAATAAGACTACATGTAAATGGATAAAAAGTCTCATGTGTCATTCTTTAATATATAAAAAAATGTGATAATTGACAAATTACTGTGGTGTAAGAGGAATAAAACTCTTATAGAAAAATAAGCAAATGAAAGATATTTGTGTGAGGTGGCATCAGACTACCGCATCGTTGATTATTGTTTTGTAAGATACTCCGCATCCTACTTTATACCTTACACAATGGATAAGAGGGTAAGGTGCAGACCCATAGATGGAGACCAGCCTGTTAATACCATACCATGAGACTGCTGTGTTGAGAGCTTGCATTAATCTGAGTGAGAATAATTATTAGCTGTGTCATTTTGTTGTCTCTACACCTTGTTTTGCTAAGACAGTGCTGAAGTGGAAAGAGATATATGTCTTATACTAGAGAGAATTTCTTACAGTGTATACAACTGAAGACCTTTAAGATTACTGTACGTTCTAGATTATACATTAAAAACAACAATTACATATGCTTTACATTTGGGAAATTCAGTCTATTAGTAGATGCGATATCTCTTTTTTTGTTGTTTAAGGGTGTTGTTTTTAAGCAGAACAGCTGGGTCCAATTTATAAAATTTTACAAATGGGTTTATAAGAAATGATGCAAATGTCAAACAGGGGAATGTTTTCAAAGGTTTAACCTTCATAAATAACACCAGTCATGCAACAATAGTCATCGTTTACTTTTTAATAAATAAAAAAGCTATAGAATATACAGGAAGAAAAAAATCAGCACAATAATTCCTGTGATATTTTAGACTTTTTCCTTGCATGACCCCAATTATACTGTGTATGCAGTATAGCAGGTCATTAAGCATCACATTGGCATACATCTTGTCAATGATATATATTTGTGCTGTCTTCCTTTTTTGCATGCAGGAAAATATATAACCAGTGAGCCAAAGCATAAAAAACAACCCAACAAATAAACTTCTTAATCCATGGTAACTGTGGTGTTGCTGATCTCACTGTAATGTGATGACATGGGAAAGTGTGACATTTTGCTGCATTTGTTAGTGATTTGTGTTATTGCAAATTCCTGGTCTGAATCCAGAAAATAATTTTGTATTTTCTGGACTGTATATGATTTATAATGTGCTTTCTTGTGATTCTGGGAATTGGCTAGAGTCAGTTTTCAAGCTTAGTGGTCTCAGGAATGAGACTGTTGTAGCAACACTCCATTAGTATTTACAGTCAAGTGCAAAAGTTTGCATACCCCTCAGGACAAAATCAAGAAGATAAAAAAATTTCATTTATAGCAGCGACGTATGTGTGTGTTTGTGTGTGTGTGTTTGTGTGTGCACACGTTAGGTTTCACATATGTTCATCCATTCATCCATCCACGAGTGCAAAAAATTGTCATATAAAGATAATCACAGTGGGAAAAAAAGTTAATGCGCTATAAATAATATATCTCTAATTACCTGTAATCCAATCGAGTTATATATTCGCTTACATTTCAGTACACTAACAGTTCAGTTTTAACACTGCAATTTTTTTGTAGATAAAATGTAAGTTGTAATTGTAAAAGAGGTAAATTTTCATTCAAAAACCATGGGAAATGCAAACCTTTCCATGTTTTTTGTTAGCCCGTGTAACACTGAGTTGTTCAGATTCCCCAATATTTGATGTGGACTATGTTCATTGAGATAATGATAAATACACTGTGTAATTATTATATAGTCATACTGTATATATATAAAAATATCTCTCCACTATAATTAAACTAAAGTCCAGTGTAGTTCAATCTAAGAAGCTAACTCATAGAAATATGTTTTTCATCTAATCCTCTTTCTTCTCCATCTGTTTTCCAGAAGATTTTGTTGGAGTCTGAGACTAGAGAGGAGAAAGCTGGAGTCGTAACAAATGACATTATTATTATCTGGGACGTCTGGTGGAAATGACGGTCTCATCAGAATGCTGGAACACACTGCTTCCTCTCCCAACAGTCGTTCATTTCTAGGAGAAGGAAATGTGAATGAGGAAAAAAGCACCCTGGCACACAGATGGAGGCAGAGGAAAAATGGCTCTCTGAGGTTTTAACAACCTACCCACATCTGTTTATTTAAAGAAGAAACCATTGTGTCAGTCAGTTATTCTAACACGTCCTGTGGCAGCTGCCGCTTAGGCCTGCAATGAAGGCTTTTCAAATACACTGTTTACTCTCAGTCAAAGTGGCCCCCGAACTGCAACGGATCGAGCCAGATGGGTGATAAATACCATGAGGTTTCGCACTGCCTGCCTCTCTAAATCATAGCAGCAAGAACAAGGAACCGTCTCAGAAACTCTCCTTTTCATCGACCAATTTTATAAACCCTCATGTTATGTATACTACTTAGAATGGATGTCCCTCATATGTGTGGTGGCCTGGGACAACCCATCAGATCATCATTACTGTGGATGAATTGTAGAAAACAGCCATAAATGGCCAACTTGTTGACCAAGTTTTGAATAAATGCAATTATTCTGCCAGTAATATGCTTTGACATCTTGGACTTTGGCTTTGACTTTAAGAAAATATTAATATACCATATTTGATCAAAGTTACATTTCATTTAGGCTACTTCGTTGTCTTGGCTGTCTGCCTGCAGCAATTTACTTTTTCTGCCAGCAATATACTTTGGCTTTGACTGTAAGAAAACATAAATATACCGTATTTGACCAAAATTACGTTTTTATTTAGGCTACTTGCTAACCGTTTCTTGGCTGTCTGCCCACAGTAGTCACCAAATGCAGTACTAAATGCAGTCAGTGTACCTAAAGACGTCTAAAACCTTGCCAGCTAAGTGTGCTTTTTTACGCAATGAATGTCACTGTTTTGATTGTTGTTGGATTGCTACTTAACACAGCCAAATGTATATAAACCTCTGCCATCAAATCATCATCAAAACAGAGAAGAGTGCTTACAGTTTCTGTACTGATCTCAGCGGACAAGATTTTAGAATGTTTAAATGACTTAATAAAAACACATTAATAAAAAGAAACTTTTCCAACAGAAAAATGAATCAGTGATTATATTTCCACCAGTGCGTGATCAGTCGAGTAAAGAGATGATGATGAGACTTTTTGCGAGTGACTAGCACCGTTCCCACTGTCAACTTACAATTCTTTGAAATTTGGTAGCAATATTGTTTTTACATTATTACATTAGTTTGTAAATGTAGAGACATCTTTCAATGGAATTGGAATGAAATCTTTAAATGCAATTTTCTCCCTTTTAACTTTTAAAGGTATCCAGAGTTTAAAATACTAGAATTTAATAAACTTGAAGAACTTTAATACACTTATTCAGATCAGTTTTCAGAACTATATATAATAGAATTCCCCAATAGTAACATCTATTTTAAAATATTCAGTATCGTATCTTGCCTTTATCTGAATTATTAGCATTATGAACAAAATTTTGTGCATCCTGCTGATGGCAAGGACTTTGCACGAGTGTTATACAGGGCAAAATGACCTTAACATAATCTCCATATTATAATTTAATGACATAATAATGTTTATTCACAGTCACTAGAGAAACTGATCCAAGCACATTGAGTTTCATCGTGGCAAATTTCTTAATCATTTAAAACTGGCCATTTTGGAAAGACCACACCAGGGTAAATGATGCCAGGGCTCTGGACAGCTGCTGGGCTGATAGGAGCATTTCTGAAGCATGACTCTGAATGTCACAGGAGTCCAAGGCATTTTGTTCTCTTATAAACCATGCTTCCACCTCCAGATTTTCGTCATTTGAATGTGCCTTGTTTTTCTCTTATCAAAATGCCACGATACAGCACAAGAGGGTTTGATAAGATGTGTCGCATACCTGTACAGCAACACAGAAGAGCTTGTGTGCTAACAGATGTTGAAAGTTGCCTAAACTAGGCATGTCGGCACACACAGGCTCTATTATATTCCAACCAAGTTTTTTTTTTAATCTTAAACCTATAATACAAACAAAACACGGTGAAAAATGAGTGTTGTCCAAAAAGACCTGCCAAGATATTAGACAGAATTGCAAAAGTATGCTTGATAAACTCAACATTTCCTCAACACAATTAATCACATTTTTAGTATTGCCACATATTTTGTTTATCACCTGATAACATCCTCCTCCAACTGAAGATATCCCAGGGCTGCACTGCGCACATGGCTTCAGTGTTGCTGTCTGAACCCCAAGAGCCATTAATGCACAAACGTCTGATTTGTATCAGATCTGGAATGTTGAATGCTTGCAGCAACCACTGATTTTCCTTTCTTTTTTTTAATTGATGTGGTTTGTTGTGTCTCATGCTGTAAAACCTTGCTACACTCCATGTTTGCCTGATTAATATCATGTCTGTAAGGGGTTATCTTTATTGGCCCAGTGTGTATATGCTGTTCTCCTTCTACATGCTGTATGACAGACCCTTAGGCCTATTTAAATAATCTCATGTATAGTATAGTGAGGTAGGAAAGCCATGTGTTGGGACAGCTGGTATGTGTTTGCATGTAACCTAGGTTTTAAAAAAACAATTGGCAGAACAAACACCAATCTGTGGTTTGTCAAGAAAGATAGATTGATTTTGATAGCCGTGTTGGAGTTGCAAGAGGGATTTTGAAAACTCCTCCATCCTACACTGCCTCAGTGATGTGAACTGAGTTATACCATGGTGCTGATTAATTCTCCAAACTGATTGGTTAGAAGGTGTTGATTAAATTTGACACACACACACACACACACACACACACACAGCTTGAACAGTCAGGGTTTAATATGAATGTGCTAGTTTCTATAGTGACAGCTAATACATGGACACTTCATATAATCTAAGCCTAATAATAAACAAATAAAAAAACATGCTGATATTGAAAAATATGCAATCTTTGGTATGTTGGAGCTTAGAGACGTTTATTTAACATTTATGGAAGGAGTCTCCAGTATCAGCACTCTGAAACAGTCAAGGGTGAAGCTGTTCCGTTAGGTTTTCCACCACAGGAAAGTCTTCACAGCAGAAGTCTTTGCATTTTGTAGTTTCTCAGTAACAAGCTACACTTTTATATTATTAACTTCAAATCGCTGTGTCGCTTTGTCGCTGTTTTTTTTTTTTTTACGTGAGTGACAAGAGCAACTAACTTGTAAATGTAACTATAAACCTATAAAAAGTATGACATCATTCATTAATAAATAAATAGTAATTGTTGATGAATTGCTGTAGTATAAGAGGAATAACAGTTCACACCACCCAATCTTCGATTATTTTCCTATAACCGCATGCCCTGTGGTGGTTTTTTCTTACATAATGAAGTCATAACCTGCCAAACGTCAAAATGAAGGATCTGTTACAACTGCAGAATGTATACAGTTACCCCTTCCAACTGAGAGAAGTCATAACTGATGCTTCGCTCTGTTGACAGCTCTCCTTTGTTAATGAAATAGTTACTGAAGTCATTGATTATGTTATAATTAAGAAGGTTAAAAGTATACTTCTGGTGATATTCTGGACTTTAGCCCTTATGAGTTATTTCATCGGTGAGCTTTAACTTTCCAAACTTTAACAATAAGCCAAAGCTGATGCACTAACTGTCACAGGCAATTTGTCTCCGAGCAATTACCATGTTTGATCAGGCATCTGTCTGTCTCTCTGTCATGGTGTTAATGACAGCTGTTGCTATGTTCTGATCTGTGGTAAACCCGGTGGCAGCTGCCATAGTGTGGAAAAAAAAAAAAAACTAAAATCAACATAGTATGGCACCTAGAAGGCGAACGCACATAGCAGCCACTGAATACTGTAAGCCACTTTGCAGGAACAAAGGACATAGTGTACAAATTGAACCCATTTTGAATAAAAGGGGTTATATGACTAATATTTAGGGCTTATGACAGAAATTATATCTCCTAGAATAATTGGCAGAGAAATGGAAAAATACAGAAAGTGAGTTCAGTTAAAACCATAACTATGAGAATAACTATAATAATAATAAGAGAACAGTTTTCCTTTGGAGGTGCTGAGGGAATAGGAATTTGGCAATCTTTAACCTTCAAAAATCTGTGAAAAAAACCTGTTTTTTATTAGAGTCCAGTTACTGTGTAAGAGACGAAATGGAGAATAAATCGTTATTTATTTCAGCACCTAGAAATATGGCAAGTTACAGCGATTACCTTTGTAGCTGTAAAAGCAATAAAATTATGTATAACCATAAAGAATCAATCAATTCTGGGGTTCAATAAAAAAGTGTATAATATAGAGAGTTATAATGTAATAATAAGTACAGAAAGTAACTAGTAAATAGTGCTAGTTACCTTAGTGTACACTAAAGAAATAGCATGCAGAGATCTCATCAAAATGGAAGTGGAGTGCCAGATGCCGAGTTTGTCCAATTCAGTTGACTTATCGCTTCCCATTATCTCTCTTCCTAAAGGTCCTATAGAGGAAGTTCCATATCCATATAAATGGATTGTTCCTGTCCAGTCATTTCCTGTAGTTTGATACTTCCTTTCTAAAACACACCACCTCCACCCACACATACAGTAGAAGCACATACGCAAACATACTGTACACCTTATAAATGTCCAGCTTCAGTGGTAACCACTTTTTGCATCTGTTTAGATGGTATGTACATCTAGGACTGCTTTTCCAACCACTGATAAAACCTCGAGTCAGATTACAAACTGTCTCAGTAGAGACACTCCAGAGACATTGTAACATAGACAAAGTATTGTCTGTTGCTTGATAATTCTCCTACATCTCCTACATTTTTTCCTGACATCATGACATTCATGAGTAAAAAACAAATGAAAGTAACAGTACACCAGTATCTTTGGCTGAAACTCAATTTTTTTTTCTCAAAGAATCATCCACTATAACAGAGATACGATCACGCCTTGCTCGTCCAATCCCAACCATTAATTTCAAGAATCTCTAGAAAAACAGTTTATCATTGAAGATAATTTCACACTAAAATCATATGATGAACAAATCGTGCTCACTGTCTCCTAGCAGAGGTCTTAGTCGTCAGGGGAGCCTTGTGTTTGTAGTGACTTCATTGTGTTTGTCCCATAATTACATTATAGAAGCACAAAAGCGCCTTTAATGGCACCATCAAAAAGTAATGGCATGCAGTGCGCCGCTGTTCAGCACATCTGGTGTGTGTAAATTCAGCCTGCCAAAGAAAATAGTTTGGTTAGTTGAAAGTTTTCTTTTTTCCCTCTCCATCATTTTTGTCCTCCTTTAGGTCCATGTGAAGTTGTTAACGGGTCTCTCATTAGGAAGATCTATTTTAATGCAAGTGAAACAAGTGGGTTTGTTTTATTCCAATTAAAAAAAAGGACGTAAAACATTTGAAGAGCCGTAGCTGTGTGCCATTTCTATAAAATCTGCTGTGCGAGTGTGTGTGCGTGTGCATGTGCGTGTGTGGCTCTTTCTCTTCTTTCTACAAATACCTTGTATTTGTTTCTGGTCACATGGTGGACATCTTGTGGCATTTGCTATATATGTGTATCACTCTATTGGTTCCTTTAAGAGCTCTGTGTTTGGATTGGTCACTTTGGATAAAAAATGTCATTGTTCTTCATAAGAAAAATGATAAAAGCAAATGTACAATATGAAGAAAGTAGCTGTAAATTTAAATCTCATGCAGAACAAAGTACAGAAATGAACAAGTTTGGAGTCAGGTGAGACTTAGGTGCTGGCTTTAGCCTGTCTGGCTGCAGTGAAAGAAATGACAACAGCTGTCTTCATTTTTGATAAGTGTAGCTTCAGGGTTCACTGTTTGACTGACTCGGGAGGATATTGTTCCCTTCATACCTCAGTGTGACCTGAAGAAGGCACCGCCACTCTCAGATCTGACCATCCGTAACTGACATTGAGTGCATTGTGTTTTTGGGTGGAGAGCTCAGTGCACACTGGCCTAAAGGTACATTCCTGACTTGAGAGCACTGTTTGAAACACAAACCCTCTTTGTACCTAGTGGACTCACTGAATCTGCAAACTTTAGCATCCACAGGTTCTTTTTTTTTTTCATGTGTTCAAGTGTGAACTTGCACAATATTATTTTACACAAGTGTAGGCATACCATCATTTTCCATTTGCATGCATGGCTACAGTTCATATCATGTTATAGAGATGACTAGCTTAAAAGCTGCATCTAATTGTCCTTTTATCTATAAAATAGATAGTCCAAGTGGAGGACTGTGCCAGGAAGGATCAGTTTCAAACATTTAATCATCCTTCCTGCATGAACACATTTTTCCAGTTGGACCTTTCATATCTGAAAATTGAAATACCCTGGAAAGGCTGGAATATACTGCAGCCAAGGGTAAATATTTTTGAGTGAACCTTTCTAAAGATTTCTAAGACCTCGTTGATTTAAATCGATTAAAGCTGCTAGATCAGTACAGATTATCAAATGAACAAAACTATTGTGCTTGAGACTGACATCAAACCAACTGTAACTGATTAACAAAAAAAAATCCCCTAAATGTATACAGATAAAAATATATTTTAGTTATTATAATTCATAACATGTTGTATTTTAAATAAAATTGTATTTGAAATATTTAGTATAGTATTTCAAAACTGCTAAAAATTTATAAAAGCTGAAAAAGTAGAAAGTTCAAAAGTAGGAACATAGAAATAATAATAAAAAGAAATAAAACAGTGTTCCTTATTGTAATGAAAGCATGTTATATGGCCTGCTCATGCGTTTAAATGTATATTATGATAATTACATTGCCTCACTTTATAAAACAAACTATTTGTATGATTAATTAGTATAATTAATTTTATTCTAATCTTTACATTCCACCCTTTAAAGCAGGAAAAAAATGACAGCATGCTTTAGGTATTCTGGGACAGCTTTACAAATTCTTCAAGTAAAGAAAAGGTTTTAGGGATCTTATGAACTTGGATGATGATATGAAAGATTAGTAGACAAGAGATGGAAGTGCAAATTTTTAAACCTTATACATGAAGGCGCCAGATTATCAGATGCAGACAGGACAATTTGCTTTGCCACGAAGAAATGCTAAATGGTTGCCCATGTCTCCTGTGACTATGACATCTACATTTTTCCTCCTGATATAATTAGACATCTTGGGGATTTCAGAAAGCCGAAAATTTGTGTCCTAACCCTGTGGATTGATGACAGAAAACAGAGAAAAGAGACAGAAACTGCAGCAAACTGACCCGAATTCACCCTCTGTGTCTAGTAAAAAAGCAAAGTCTCATTTCATGGTTCATTATTAGATATCCATTTCAATAAAACATGAGTGTTTATTGACAGAGTTGTTCCGGAAGCAATATCCAATTCTACTAATCACCACAGTTTGGTTTAGAATAAAAAATCGGCGGTCAGGATGATTTATAAACTGAGCACATTTTTGTGACAGAGTAACAACCTCACTCTTCGCCACGCCTTTCTGTCTCCTCTTTATCTGCCTCAGACTCCGCCCCCTCACACCCGCCCACGGTTACGTCCACAGTGACGACACTCATGTCCTGACCAATAGGAACACCCCAAACTTCCGTAGGGCTCGAAGTGGATAAAGACGAGCGGCCGTGGCGGAGGAACTGATAGGCGAGTTCCGCGCGCTGCACTTTTGTTGTTTGTTTTTGTACTGTTGTAGTGTTTATTTTCCCCACGCGTACTTAATGAAGGATGAGAAACCCACTTCCGTGAAGGCTTTTTTTTCTTCTGCAGTGCACGAGCCGTGACTACTAAAGAACGCGCTGAGTTAGAGGAGAAGAGAGGAGAGGAGAGGAGAAGAGAGGAGAGGACTGAGCTAGTGAGCCTCTGCTGCTTCCACTCAGTCTGACGGAGAGCTGTGTGAAGTGCTGCGCGTCTCAGGGAGCACAACTGGCTGAAATGGATCAGGGATCTGTTGAATAGTATCTGGTTTTAAACACTTTTACTGAGTGGAATCCCTTCTCCAGGACAAGCTGAAAACTCCAAGCGGAGTTGAATTACTTCTTGGGAAGCACGACATGGTTTGAGAGCACAGCGGAGCAGCTACTCTGAGCCCCTGACATGGACGCATGATTGGCCAGCTCTTGCCTTGACGCCAATGGCGAGGCTCGCGCGCTCAGCCCGGGGCGCCGGCTCGTACCCGTGGCCGCTCGCCTGCGCGCTCCTGTTTCTCAGCACTTGTGTGTGCGCGGGCCCGTCGTCGAGTCGCGCGCGGGGCCGTCTCGTGTGCTGGCAGGCTATTATGAACTGCCAGGCAGAGCCCGAGTGCCACTACGCGTACGGGCAGTACGTGCGCGCGTGCGACCCGGTGTTGAGCGGCCGGCGGCGCTCGTGCCCGAGCCACTGCATCGCATCCCTTGTGCAACTCAACCAGACTAAGAGCGGCCCTGCGCTGGAGGACTGCAACTGCGCAGACGACCAGCTGTGTCACGAAACCAAGCGCGCCATCGAGCCGTGCCTGCCCAGGACCAGCAGTATGGGCTGCACGGAGGCGCGGCGGCAGTGCGAGCGCGACGGACCGTGCCGCGCCGCCATGGGTGACTACCTGCAGCACTGCAGTAAGCTGTTCAGCGGCGCCACGTGCACGAACGCGTGCCGCAGCGTCATCGCGCATATGCGCCGCCTGCCCAAGGCGCAGCTGCTCGACACGTGCGTTTGCGACGGCGCTGAGCGCACCATTTGCGAATACGTCAAAGTGAGCATGCACACGCTGTGCTTCGGGATGCCGCCCGTGGTCGATAAAGAAGGATCCGGGAGCTTTAACGACGACTACGATGATGAGGAGGATGATGGAGAGGACGGGAAGGAGGACGGTCCGAGCAGCGCGGGGACGTGCGTGCGGTGCTCGCGCGCTCTTGCCGTGCTTGCACCCGTCTTGGTATTCTTACGTTTCTGATTTAAAAAAAACAACAAAAAACAGCCAGTTCAATGCAGCGTTCAATGCATTAGACTTTTGCTCACACCTGATCTGCAGCCGTTTAAATTTCTCCTTTTCTAAAGAGTACCTTTCCAAATGTACCTTTGGGTGACTTCCAAGTCCTTTTATGGCATTGCATTCACCTTTGATTATCTATGCAAATGCACTGTTCAGTAGCTGAAATGGACATCAGGAACCATGGCACAGTTTCGATATTTATTTCTGAGCGAGATCTCTACCTGGATGTGGAAGGACAGATTTCCCCAAATAAAGCAAGACTAAGCTCAGCCTGACACTACTGCCTTAAACCGAGACTGCTCACATAGAAATGTTCCTCTGACATTGTCGAGCAACACAGAAAGAGCAATTTGTATGTACACCGCAAAAAATTATTTTGTTACCTAGAGATTTAACAATGCAAAGATTTAAGCAGATAGCTTTGCACTGCCATTCTAAAACTACACAGCAAAATCTCTTATGTTAAACACACTCGAAACAGTTGGACTTTTATTGACAGTGCAGGTGTTGATTCAGCGCTGTGGGTGTTAGTCAAACATCAGGGATTTTGCTGAGTAGCTATGTAAGCTACTTTATATAAAGTTGTGATTGACTGAGAGACTGAATAACATTTCTATTAGGAATGTGTTTGGAAAGTCTTTGGCATGCTGGAATAAATTAAAAGAAGGTCGAGTGCTAGAGCGTTTGCTCAGGCGGACTGAATACGAGCATTTTCACAGCCTATATTTGCATCACAGGATAGAAAGCAATATTTTGTATCATAAGATGTCTATGAAAACGAAGCGTGATTCCAGCTTTAAAGGGAAGTTGGTTATTTTGTTGTACTGGGTTTCCTTTTAAAATACTGTACAGTGTAAATAGATTTTCAGAGAAATTTTAATTGTGCTATCTAAGATGAATTATGGACTGTAGAAAATGTCTAAATCCACTGTATGACTGCCTCAGTGATGTACTTTTTATAGAAGGCATAAAAACAAAAGGACAAAAACTAAAAACGGGTGTGTGTAATCTGTTTTGCATTTTTCTAGTTTAATTAAACGTGATTCACGTGATCTTTTTCTAGGAGGCATGTGATCGCTACGGTCTTCTACCAACTCCCCTGAAGCCACAAACTTAGCTGTGTTTGAGGAACAGATTAAGCATTTTACACACACACACACACACACACGCAAACACACAAGAAGCATCGATACCCTTGACTTTGCAAACAGAAGTGTTTGCTTACAGCCTAAACTCTGACTTTCAGATATAGTTAGAACGTAAGCCTAAAAGTGAATGGCTTTTCCCTGGGGCACGCATGCAGCGACCAGACCGCCGTTTGTTTACTTTCCAATCACTCTGTTTGCTTAACAGCCTCCGTCTGCACGCTGTGGCTGTGAACAAAGTTAACCTCTGCCCATCAGCAAGCCAGACAGTAGCTTTGCAACATGATACACAGTGCAACTTGTTACACTTTGTATATTTTGTCTGTGTATATGTTGTCCACTAAACCCACTTTATTAGACTTTCAGAACTACGCCTCGGCTGCTCCATGACTAATGTGGGATTGGAAAGTTAGCTTGACTTTTTAAGGTCGAGAGTCCTTGCTGGGAAAAGCTGTTGATGTGGTTTGCCAAGCTGAGCTCATCATATGATGTAGGCTAATGATGCTTATTTGCCAACTCGTTATCTAGCCATAAAGAAGACGAATTAACTAGCAGTTGCCCGAGTCTCATAACAAAACAGAAAAATATTTGCATAGGAGCCTGTGTTTAAATGAACTGATTAGATATATAGCTAAAGTAAACCAAACAATCACAGTCAATAAAAGTACAGTTATAATGTATATGCAATATTAGTTTACATTTTGTTTTAGGCTTATTGCCTATATGCCAGTGCATGGATGAAATGTACAAACCTTTTGGCAATTGTGTAAGACTTAACTCTTAAAGTTATACCAGTGTTAAGAAATACAATTACAATCTAAAACTTGATGACACATGTTCTTTTTTTTAAAGTAGTGTTGTATGTTGTGATTTGGTAGGTACACTTGTTGGCTTTGTCACCTTCTCAAACAGGAAGAGCACTTCCTGCCACTGTACACGTCACCTTGTTAAAAACACTGCCATTCTTTCCCTCTCATCGCTGTGGTCTTCAAAAACAGGGCGATTGCTGCAAAATGTTTTATTAGAGAAGAGACAAGAGACCTTGAGCATGCTCAATGGGGAAGAAGTCGAGTGGCACTTTTGTCATGGTAATCTTAAGCACATAATAGCCGCGTTTGCACAATACCCAGGCACTTCATTCCTCCGAGGCTTGCTGACACCTCTTCAGAGCTGAGCCACGGGGTAGCATGTGGGAAAGATCTGCTCACCCCTCACTCCATCCACACACTCCATGTGGGCTCTCGCGCTCAGTTACGACCCCATGTGAAAAAAAGGGGGCCCAGCATGCTACATATGAAATAATGAGATCGGGCCTCGGATGGGCGATGGGCCGGAACAACTGGAAGCGAGCAGCTTAGCGAGAGTGGGGTGATGAATACCAAGATGGATTTTTGTGCTATAGTTTTCATTATAGCTCAAGAGTAGCCAAGAACGATGGATGGAAAGGGGGTATGAGGCAACACTCTAAAGTGCTTCATCACTGAGATATACTTCCAGCCCGTGAGGTGCTGGATAATCTTACCAATCCTTGACGCGCTTTGGCACAGAGTGAGAGTTGGGCTGTGATGAAATCCACCTAGTTTTTATAACTGCATTTAGTTGGATGTGAAAAGTAAAACCGGTTCCTAAATCAGCACATTGTGAAGTTTGATAAATGTAGCACTTAGAGGAAGCGCCAATAATCTGAATAGATTGCAATAAATTGTTTTATATTATATAATTTAGCAAAACCTAATAACAGAAAAACTTTACTCATCTGATACGTTTTCAGAATAACAATGTAATAATGTAAAGATACTGTACATTAATTACAAATGAGAAAAATAAACTTATATGAAACGGAAACATTTCTGAAAATTCTGGTCTCATATTATTTAATTATTTGTACTTACTTATTCCCCAAACTTTTTTTTTTATTGTGAAGCCAAATTTCATCCCAGTGTTTCCTCCTAATACAGTGTTAAATTATAAGCTCTTAATGATTAACGCACTTTATACCACAGCACCATAGAATTCTTGATTCTGATTGGTTAGAAGGTGTTTATTAATTTTCTATAACAGTAGCTCTGACTGTATTTCCAGCTGCAATACAAATCACAGGTTTATATCAATGTGAAAGTTGTAATACGTTATCAATTGTATAATAACAGCTAATTCACAGAGACTTGTATGATGGACACTCTACATGAATGGATTAAAAAAACGTGAAGTTGTTGAGATGGTGAAGTTTTCTGTGAGTGGACGTTTATTTAGCATTTTTGGAAGGATTCTCCAGTGTCAGCGCTTTGTAACAGTCAGACATAAAGCTTTATGTATACTGCTATTGTAAGGTCTTCAGGACAGAGTACTTTGTCCTTTGCGGTTTTCTGGTAGTATGATAGAGCTGTATTTTTTGTCTTATTGACATCAAAAGAGAGAAAAAGAAAGGCTGGTCCCGGGGGGGATGGAGGACTGCTTAAAACTGCTATAACATAAGTAATAACAGGTACTAACTTGTTCCCTGGATGTTCCACAACATTAAATATACTATGTGTCATTCGTTAATACATTAAAATTGTGATCATTGGCAAATTGCTGTGCTATAAGAGGAATAAAACACTTATTGGAAAATAATCAACAATGGGGTGGTGTGGTGCAGTGTAACGTAAAGCATCAGCACGTCCCAAAGTGTTTTATTCCTTTCTTATTGAATAATTTAGTGTTCTACAAGTAATGTGTTATCAGTCCTACTACTTTTCCGAAATAAGTCAGTTGATTCTTATTTATGGAAAGCAGTAACATTTTTGATAACCAATGAAATAAAAACAAGTCTTAGTCATGGACTCACACTTAAATAAACAGCTTAAATTTGCAAATTCTATGAGAAAAAAATTCTCTCATGGTGATTATGCGAGTTTGTCCTACTAAACCTAAAATAATAAAAAGTGTATATATTAGGAGTTCATATACTATAGTGCTTGACTCACAGTTTAAAGCAGGCTTCACTTAACCTTCTATAAGCACTGGGCCTGTTCAAAAACAAGCATCCACAGTATACAAGAGACTCAGTGGCTCATGGGAAATAAGTTTATAAACTCATCCAACTCCTCTTTGCAAAATCCAACTTTTGTTAAAATGTGCTCTCAGGGCAGAAATTGCCTTTCACTTAACCAGACCAAACACAATACTTTCTGCTGTGAGAACATATTTCAGTAACTTCAGCTCATTTGCTTATTTGCTTTTGTAGTCATACTCCTGATAATCAGTCTGATAGTCGTTATGCATTTTTTTTTAAATAATGGTGCCTTGTAATATGACTGCTCCCTCAAGGGCCATGAATAGTAATGATTTAAGCAACTACGAAGTCCTCAATCAAACATTAGCATCTCGTTTATGCTCCTCAGCCAGAAATGTAACACAAAAGTATAACGCTAAAGTCTGTTTTAAAAATAAGGCCTGCCACTTTAAGATAAAATGCAGCCATTGCATTACAGATATAATGGTCCTTTATTATTGTTTTGGATAATGAATCAAATTGGTGGTCTGGGCCCCAAACCTGCTTTTCCCTCACAATGTTTTCAATTAATTCTTGGCACACTGGAGACAAGTCCCAAACCATTTGCCTTTACTGAAAAATATGGAAAAACTATAGGGAACATCACAGCAGGGAACTCGGTTCTCCTTGTGGAATGAGAACATAACTTTGTATTTGGTCAAAAATCGTGGGGAAACGTCATGAACTTTTCTTGGAGTAATTGTTTTTAGAATATATTTTCAATTTTTTTGAGGATTGTACATTTACATTTTAGGTTATTTTGAGATTTTTGGCATTGGCCTCTTTTGTAGCCTTCATGAGGCATTAATGAAGAAACAAGACAGCTTTTATGATCAAAATGGTGGAATAAGCAGTGACATGGAAAGTTCACTGGATAGGATTTAGGGTAATCCTTTAAAGTTAACACAGGTATTTGATGGAAAGAGCACTGGAAGGGCCCCCGGCCAACTCTCTCCTTAACATCATTTTTTTTCTAAATTATACATGGAGACTGGATTGTTTACAAAGTTTTGGAAGCTGAGCTAGAACACTTGACGTCATATTTTTCAATAGGTTTTTTTGGATTGGGCGCTTAAGGTGTTCTTTGTCAATATATATTCACAGGCTAGGATTTTGAAATGTACCCCTCTGAGAAGGAAGGAAGTGTATGCCTTAAATGAAGGAAACTCAATAAATAGTAAAAAAAGAAGCTTTTTTTTGGACTTTCCTGGCTGTTCTTTTCAGCAACCTTTTGTGCTTGACAGCCAAAATCGGATTTTTCCCCTATCTGAGCTGCCACTTTGATTCCATCACGGTAGACCTCTGTCAAGTTCACGGCTCTTTGAAACGAGTAAAAGCACCTCAGCACAGCCTCTCAGGAGGGGTCTGGATCCTTTGCCCACGAGAAAAAAAAACCCTGCAAGATTAACACAGTCACAAAGAGTTCATTTACCTGAGAGTTAGGAAGGAGAAGCTTTCACAACGTTTGTGCCACATATGGTATGATTATTGTGGCTACTGAAACAGCACTTGTGCATTTGTTAGAGTGGAGGTAAACATGCATGCACTCTGCAGAAAGTGGTGCATTCTTGTTCACTCCAGATGTAGACAGAGAATAATATTTTAATACCAAAGAATTGAATTTAAATACCATCCCCAGTTGATTGAGTGTACAGTTGTAGATTTTTCAAGTGACGGTTTAATGTAGTATGTACTGTGCTGGGAATTTAACTTTAAACTGGATTGAACGGCAGTTAAATTTATATAGGTTTTTATTATTATTATTATTGTTATTATTGTTGTTGTTGTAGAAATCAGTGATGCTAGTTTAAACTTATCTGGCAACATCTTTGTGTATGCAGTAATAATTTAGTGTAAATGCATTACTCAAATACAGGTATATAACTGTACAGTTGGAAGTCACATGTACCTATTCTCAAGACATAAGTTTTGCCACTCTTACTGACCTTGATTTCCAATGAATCATTAAAAACATAGCATCAACCCCTCCTCCTCAGCACAACTAATCCAAAATCACCATAACAGGAGGTGCAAGGAGAGACTGAGATTCTATCCAGCAGGGAATAATGGCTGGCAAAGTTTGGCCGCTTGTTTTCGTTCAAGAGGATAATGAGGTGATGGAGGGGAGAGGTGTTTTTTACTAGCGCTGAGCATGGCCCCTTTTTTCTACTGCAACAGCCATATAATTCCCCTGTCAGGCAGGGGAGGAGAGAGCCAGCAAGAGAGAAGGGAGGTTTTGGCCAAAGCGATGGTCCCGATGAATGAAGGAGAAAGCGGCAAAGAGGCTGCAATGAATATCAGCCATTGAGTTTGAGAGAGAGCCCTGATCTGGCAACGTTGCTGAAGCAAATAGGCGTTAGTGGGTGGTCAGTTGGTTTTTGTTGTACCTTTTTTGTTTTTTTAAAAAAAATGTGGATAGGATATCACTCTCCTTGAGCTTTAACAAATAAGCTGTCTTTGATGTGAAGCATTAGCTTGAATCAAGTGAAAACCTTTTGTACAGTCAAAGCCAAAACTATCAGCATCCTTCACGAGAATGGGCAAAAGTGAATACAATTTTTCACTCAAACAAATAGACATTATTTTTGGCATGAGCATATATAAAATTAGTATTTTCTTCTCAAAAACGTGAATGAAGTTAAAAAAAAAAAGATAACCATTTCAGAATAGCACAGTTTAGTTGATACTTGGGCTTGTAAAGTTTCAAAATCAACTATTAGACACAACATCCATAACAACAAGCGGTCTGGAAGTGTTACATGAAAGAAGCCCTTCCTTTTGTTGAGTGGTGTGGAAGGAAAACCTATAGCTCAGTGTAGCTATGACAAAGGAGATGGTGATGGATTTTTGAATATCTAAGCTCTATCCTGGGAAAGGACATAGGGGTGGTGGAGATGTACAAGAACCTGGGGGTTGCACCTAGGCAGTAAGCTCAGCTGGATGCATAACATGGAGGAAGTATACAGGAAAGGAAAAAGCAGACTTGAGGTTTGATCCTTGCTAGGTTGCTAGGCATGTTCTGCCAGTCTGTGGTGAGGAGTGCCATCTTTTATGAGGTTGTAGGTTTGGGCAGTGGTATGTAGGCAGGTGATACCAGCAGACTGAACGAACTAAATAGATCAAGACTGAGCTGACCTTCCTAGAATTGGTTGCTAAGGAGAGAATTCTGGCTAAACAGCTGTTTATCATGGACAATCTTCACTATATGGCCAATATATGTGTATGTGAACACCTGCCCATATGTGATTGTTGATCATCTCATTCAAGATTTAGTCCCCGTTTTGCTGTTTCACTCTTCTGGGAAGGCTTTCCACTAGATTTTGGGACATGGCTGTGGGGATTTGTGCTCATTTAGCCACAAGAGCATTAGTGAGGTCTGGCTCTAATGTTGAGCGAGGAGGCCTGGGACATAGTTGGTGTTCTAGCTCATCCCAAAGGTGTTGAGATCAGGACTCTGTGCAGGTCACTAGAGTTCTTCCACCAACCTTGGCAAACCAATTATGGACCTTGGTTTGTGAACAGGGGATTTGTCATGATGGAACATGTTTGGGCCCCTTAGTTCCAGTGAAGGGAAATTGTAAAGCTACAGCATACAATTCTAGACAATTCTAGACAATTCTAGACATTCTAGATGATTGTATGCTTCCAACTTTGTGGCAACAGTTGTGATGGTCAGGTGTCTACAAACATTTGGCCATATCTATCTATCTATCTATCTATCTATCTATCTATCTGTTTTACCTGGGGTCTATTAAACAAAAAAAATCTTAAAATGGGTAGGTGAGTGGTCCAATATTCTACAGAAATATTCTACAAACTTGTTAGATATTACAGACTCTACTACTACTAATACTAAAAATAATGATAATAAATCTAATTTAGAAAATACACAGTGCATTATTTATGTATATATTTTCAGTATATAAAGCCAGTTCACATTCACAAAAATGATTATAAATTCATATTCCTTTCATATTTAGAACAATGCATAAGTGACATGAAGGTAAAATATAGGCAAAACAGTTCTCAGCTCTATACTAAAAGCTTCAAGAGCAAAATCATTATCCATCCAGCTGCAGGACAAATAAACTCTCCCACAGACAAGCCAAACAAGACCACAACCCGAAGAGAGAAGGAGTGAGAGCATGAGCGAGCGTAATTAAGAGAAGAATTCATCAGAAGAGCGTTGGTAAAGGAGTTGTGTGTGTGTGTATGTGTGTGAATTACTTAACATTGCCCAAGTGCAGGACCCCTCTCAATTACAGCTGCACAATACCTCACTCTGACCCTTCACTTTGCTATTAAGTCCATTTACCAACACTGAATACTCCAGCCAACAGTGAACTCCAAAAGCCTCCAGTGGACTGTGCAGAGAAAAGGAGAACGAGAATGGGAAAATATGGAGGGAGAGAGAAAGCCAGAGGCCAAGAGAAGGAGGGAGAAGACAAAAAGCTGCTGACACAAGGCATAACTTCATTTCCACGGTGGCAGGGCAGCTGGGAGGTGCAGTCTGCTCTGGAAGGCCATTCGGACTTCAATGGCTCCTCTGACCCTGAAGAGCAACTCAGTCTGCATCCTGGACAAGACTTTATAGGCCTGACTCAAAATTTAGGTTGTATGTAGTGTTAAAAACTCAAAAATACATTAAACATCCAGTGTTTATACTGTAAATGCATAATTTTCCTTTATTCAAAATTTCTATGTATGAAAGTTGACATGCGTATGTCAACTCAGTATATATGAGTCAACTCAAAACACAAAAAGAAAATCTTTTACTCAAAATGTCCTTAAAACTACTACTTGTACTTTTTTAAAATCTAATGGCAACAATAAAAGAAATGTAACATGATGGGTGTCCAATTAAAAAACGTCCTCTTATACAGTGTTATACAGAAAATTTCTAATGCAAATTATTAAAAAATTCCACGTATACAGGAGTTTAAGTTTAATGCCACGTGGCACTCTGCGCTCCAGAAGTATCATTTATCAGCCTTCATTTCTCTGATAGTGATTCAGAAGAGTGTTTGAGCTGCTCACAAGAACTAACTTGTGAACCCACTGAAAGTGATTTTAAAAAGGTTTTATAGCGTCACTCCTTCAGCTCTCCAGTCAAGAAGGCACTCGACTTACAAACTGGGATAACACTGAATGATTAACTAAGTACAAAATCAATTCAGCACAATAAAATGGAGGGCAATAACAAAAAAAGAGTGAGTGTTGGAGGGGGAGGAGAAAAGCTTGAACAGAATAAATAATGAGACCCAAGCTGAGGAGTTGTTAAGAGTTAATAGTCTCAGAGAAACTGAATGGGGGCTGGGGCTCGCACTCTATTAAGCCGACCCCCAGGGCCATCGGCCAAATTGCGCCCAGTTGTTGTCTTGAAAGAATTCATCCTTCAGACATTCAGTTTCCCCCATTATGTTGTCCCTTTTCATGGCTAAGGACATGCAGGAGTACCCAGGGTCTAAAGGAATCAGTACAGGGTGAGAGTGAGAGAGAGCAGGAGAATGAATGGTCATAAATATGTTGAATTGGTGCGCGAGTTTAACTGGCTTTGTGTAGCAAACACAAATGATCCTTCAGAGTAATTAATTAATTCAGCTAAGCTATTATGCACTGATGCAGCTTTAAAAGAGAAGAAGAAGTGATATGTTTCCCATGGTGCTTTCTCTCTTTTCATTTTTGTGACATAAGCATATTTGGTGAAGGTGTGTATGAGCATTTGTGTGTGTTTTTTTTTTTATGAACACCAAGTCATTTGTTTTAAGCTCTGGGTAGTAATAAAATGTTTTCAGTGTTTAGGAGTAGTGTTATTGCCTTAACCGTTCAACACTCAAACTATCAACACTCAAACTCACCACAAAAAGATTATGTAGTGTATCATTTTAGATCACATTCAGAAGTTTGCAAGAGACCATGCTTCACAATGTTCCTGGTGATCTTCAGTCAATATTGTTCAAAGAAAGAAAAACATATTCAGGTGTATCTTCAGTGTATAGTCCCAAATGTATTAAAATTTGAATACTTACAGTATATGCTTTGTTTTGTGCTAAAGATTCAAGATGCCTTTATTGCCATTTACACTCAATGGGTGTAAATTTTAATACATTTCAAGATATCATATTCAAAATCACGCTTACACTAAAAAATAGTTCTGAAGAGTACGAAAATGTCCATCCTAAAAGACCGTCCTGTGCTCATCCCAGTTCTCCAATCCACAACCTTATTGAAATCGTACATGGTTTATAGTCAAACATATATAAGTATAGTAATGCACATGAAATATGCTCCTCTATATTATATACATGTCTACTGTATAGATTACAGTCTATTTGCCATCATGCTTGTCTATTCCTGTACATCCTAGTACATTCCTGCTCTAACTCCTGCGCTATCTTCCAAGTTCAGCCAACTATAACACATTTAAGCATATTCTGAAGATCATATTAAAATATTGCACTAAATATTTTCGAAAAGCAGCACCATGCCCACATAAAGTTGCTGCTGTAATCATAAAGACTGTTTTGTGCTCATCCCAGGACTCTTATTCGCAATATGTTCAAACTGAACATCCTTTCAACATATTTAGTAGTGTGTGCCTTTGCCCTTACTCTTCTACACCTGTATACTGTAATGACTGATAATCCTACTATCCGGTGTCACCCAGAAGAGGACAGGTTCCCTTTGAGTCAAGGTTGCTTTCTCAGGTCGTCCTCAGGATGTTTTTCTTTGGTACACTTGCCTCTGGCTTGCTCATTAGAGATCTAAATCTACATCTGTATTCCAGTAAAGCTGCTTTGTGACAATGTCTATTGAACTGAAATGAATTAAAAGGCATTTTACAATACTAACAAAGCCAGGAATAGATCCTGGAACTGTTTTCCAAGCAAAAATGCCACAATGATGATTTTCAACACCTTAGCAGTGCATCACGCCAGAGAGTTCTTTTTCTTAGCCACTTCACAGAATATCAGATGTTTTGAGAACAAGAGAACATACTGTCCAGGAAACTTTATGATGTGGACATCATCATAAAACATCTAAGGTAGCATCACGTACGGTGATGTAAATAGCCATACATATATGCTTCATTTATACCTCTGAACACAGACAGAAACACCAGCATTCACTTGCAGAGGAAACCAGCTGTCTTGAATCACTCCTGGTCCCTGTGGGCATCCCTCCTTCATGCTTCCTCTCCACCATGTCGATCCTTTCTTCCTCTCTTTCTCTATCCCTCCTTCCTGGCCCACAGGGCCCAAAATAACACCCTATTTGCGCTCCAATTTCACATTCCTCTAAGGCAGGCCCGATTAAGTAAGACAATGTTTTGACTCTGGCCCCTATTGTGTTTTTGCCCCTTACAAAATTCTGTTCCATTACAGTTTTCCTGTATTTGTTTAATTTGTCACACCTTTCTCAAAGGCAAAGCAATAATCTTGATATAGATAACAACCATGCTTGATAAAACTCAGTGTTAACCCATAATATTGTAATATTGGGGATACTTTGGCTTCAACATTATGCAAAATTTATTGCATGTGAAATAACTTGATCTACAACATACCTTTGACAACAACTACCAGTGCAATATATATATATATATATATATATATATATATATATATATATTCATTCTATTCATTCAGCCTTGATTACACACCCCCATTTTTTTATGTTGGGAGTAACCCTTTCATTAAACCTGCTGTTAAACATGAATTTCTTTCTCTTTTTCTGACAGTCCTGTCAAAGGTAGATCAAGATCAGTGAACTAGAGATGTGCTCCCTGCACTCGCATGTTGTTTTTTTTTCCCATGTTTATCTTTCTAGCTCTGCATGGCCCTATCAGGTGAGCTAAGTGGGTGCCCTTATACTGTGCCGGCTAAAGGAAAATAGCATGGGGGAGGTTTGGAAGGGAGGGGGCAACAGCTGTTGCTTTCACAGAAACTTTTTTAACCTCCATCATTTTGCCAAGCTGTGGCCAAAGTTAAAAGGGCCCTGTCACCTAGGAGATGACCCTCGACCTTATTCCCTCCCCCACTCACCCACTCGTTCTGTGTTTCTCTCTCTCTCTCTCTCTATCCTATGGGATGGGTATTGGTTTACAGGCTCACACTGGGCTCTGGAGCAGCGGATCTCTGTGTAAAAGCTCTCAGTCCTTCATTATAGCACGCTGATGAAGGACGGTGCTGGAATCCGGCGCAATCACTCTGCTGCTGACCTCTTTCAACACACCTGATGAATGAGTGGACGGAAGGCGAAGAATTTTAATCACAGATTCCTGACATCCCATTTGGGCTTCTGTTACAGGGCACAGACTCTGAGCCAGGTGTGTGTGTCTCACGTCCTTGGATATCAGCAATCGGTGCCAGTACTGTTTTATTAGACTGAGTCAAGTTACTCATAGTGTGAACTGAAATAAGGCCAAGCTACAGTGGATGGTCTTAGTAATTATGGGACTGATGGTATCAATATGAACATGGCCCCAACACTGTAAAAAAAATGTTGTAAATTTTTTACAGTAATTTACTGGCAACTTGGGTTGCCAGTACAGTACTGTAAAATTTACAGTAAACAACTGTAAAACATATTTACGGTAAAGTACTGTAATATCTTAATGTTGTATAAAATAGCACAAAATCCAGTTCATTTGCTCATTTGGCTGATGCAGGATACAGCTGAGCTGAAGGTTAAAGGTCGTCCCCAACCATGACAGCTTGCTGCTGGGATTTGAAAACATAACCTTCTGATCTGTGACTCAAGGCCTTAACCACTGAGCCACCAAAACTACACAACAACAATTTCAATTCAATTCAATTCAATTTTATTTGTATAGCGCTTTTAACAATGAACATTGTCTCAAAGCGGCTTTACAGAACATAAGAAACAAAAAGCATGCAAACAGAAACAAAAACATGCAAACAGTCCTAGATGTTAGACAAAATTATCCCTAGTGAGCAAGCCTGAGGTGACTGAGGTGACTGTGGCAAGGAAAAACTCCCTTAGATGATATGAGGAAGAAACCTTGAGAGGAACCAGACTCAAAAGGGAACCCATCCTCATTTGGGTGACACTGGAGAGTGTGATATGAACAATGTCCTTTCTGTATTTATTTATAGTCATGTAGGTTGTTGTCTTCCTCAAAGTCCTCAAAGTCCACATAGGGTTGGCAGCGTTGCTTTGAACAACAACAACAACAACAATAACAACAACACCGCAATCGATTCAACTACTCGAGTCACAGATAAAGCTGTCTATTCAAATCCCAGCACCACCAGACTGCCTTGATTGGGTCGTTGTGCAAGACCCTTCAGCTCAGTTGTATCCTCAACCAAAAGAGCAAATGTACTGGGTTATGTGTTATTTCATACTACACTGTAAATATTTTTTTGTAATAATATTAATACTGTAAAATCTACAGTCAGTCTACAGTTTTTTTCAGTGAATTCACCCACCATCACTACATTTTTAGCCAAATTAATAAAATATTCTCACACGAGAGCCCGGTTCAGGAATCTTCTAAAGCTATGCTTCTGAATCTTCTGAAAGAACAACTATTCCATCTGAAATAACAAACTAAACTGGAGACAAAAGTCATTAAAGCTTGTTAGTTATGCAAACTGGCAAGATGCCCTTAGTTAAGAGCCTCCCAATTAAAATGCAATCAATTCGTTGTCTATTAGACTTTTCTTTATGCAGGCCAGCATTAATTAAATCAAGCCCCGCTGAGACAACCAATTAGCTCCAACTAAGATCACTTCCCTGCAGCTGCTGTCTGGCTCCTTGGGATAAGAGATGAGAAGAGGAGAGTTTTTAGTGACTTTAGGACAAATTTAAACAAATCACTTTTTCAAATTCCAAATTATTGAAATACACATGTTTAGATGTTTTTTTAATAACACTTTGTTTTACTTCTTCTTCTTCTTTCGGCTTTTCCCTTCAGGGGTCGCCACAGCGAATCATCACTCTCCACCTATCCCTATCTTCTGCATCCTCAACACTTGCACCCACTAGCTTCATATCCTCATTTATTACCTCCATATATCTCCTCTTTGGCCTTCCTCTTTGCCTCCTGCCTGGCAGCTCCATGTCCAACATTCTCCTACCAATATACTCACTCTCACTCCTCTGAACATGTCCAAACCATCTTAATCTGGCCTCCCTAACTTTGTCCCCCAAACGTCCAACATGAGCTGTCCCTCTGACGTACTCGTTCCTAATCCTGTCCAACCTTGTCACTCCCAAAGAGAACCTCAACATCTTCAGCTCTGCTACCTCTAGCTCTGACTCCTGTCTCTTCCTCAGTGCCACTGTCTCTACACCATACAGCATGGCCGGTCTCACCACTGTCTTGTACACCTTCCCCTTGATTCTCGCTGATATTTTTCTATCACACAGAACTCTTGATACCTTTCTCCACCCATTCCAACCTGCCTGCACTCGCTTCTTTACCTCTTTCCCACACTCTCCATTACTCTGGACTGTAACACTTTGTTTTACTAGTATGTAGTAATTATACAGTAAGTAATGTGTGGTACATTCTTTGTATGCTGGATACTGAAGTACACAGTGAATTATGTGAAAACTAATAGGTTTGTACAGAATTTAGTGTTACTGTGAAATAATTACTGAAAAATATGTAAATATTTAGCACACTTTCCAAGTTGAATATGTAAGTACGTAGTAACTAATGAGAGAAAAAAAACTTTAGCACATCATATTAAAAATGAACTTAATAATGGTGAGTAGTTCCAAATGGATTCAGTAATTCAGCCTACATGCATATCTGAATCAAGATAGTAAGTAGGTAACGTGCAGTAATGCTTATACCATTATTATTCAACATTTACTTGAAAATAAATCTAGTGTTGTGTCCAAATATGGATCAAGTACTCTGTTAACTGGTATTTTTTGACATTTAGTTATTATCTTCTAAAGTTTTTTACTTGTAAAATATGCACCAATTATTACTTGCAATAAGGATGTTACTGAATATGAACAAATTATTCAGAATGAACGAATAATATGCTCTAAACAGATCTAAATACAGATATTAATATGGCAAAAATTTGTTTTAGAAGGTTTGTCAGAAAGGTTCACAAGGCATCTGAGACTAGAGGTGTGCATTGGGACTGGGTTCCCGTGAGACACAGCAAAAAGTCACACAAGCAGGAGGTGTGAGAAGTCCGATGTGCCATGAATTTACAGCATCCTTTTAGCACCTGCCTGGTTTAAATTAGGGTAGTAGTTTATTTATATTTTGGGAAATGGAACTGCCTAAATTTGTAAGAAAATATATTAGACAGGTACAAACAAACATAATAACCACACAAGTAGGATTGAAAAACAGTCCTATAGGCATCTCTAGTTGAGACAACTTGAGTGATGTAGCTGAGGTTGAGGAACTGTCAGACTTAGAGTTTCAGAGGAAATATAGCACTGTAGCTCCACATATTGTATAAACCTGGTAGTTTAAATGTATAAGCTACTAAAAATTACTACATTACTATACAAATTAGTAAGCATGTACCAGAAATGACTACTAATGTTTATGTTGAATTTTGCCCTTTGATTTGACAAATGATTCAAATTTTTTAAAAAGTCACTCCCTGTAATGTTTTTAATTATATACTGTATGTAGTCTCATGATCTTGAAATTCTTTTGGAGAATTCTGGCACATGGCCAACAATCTGGCCTATATTTATTTAATAACCACATACATTATGTGTGACTTAAAAAATAAATACTGCTATGCTTTTGATACTTTAATAGACAGTACACTTATCCAGGCTTATGCCAGACCCGTTTTATTAGCCATGCACCAGCAAAGTCAACTTCCTCAGAGAAGGAATGATGTCATTCAGCAAAACCTGAGGTTATTGACTGAAAAGGGCAAGTGTGCAGACACAGCAAGGTTTTGATTAAGCCCATTTGGCAAAGCTCTCTCCATCTCTGACTAACAGCCGATGGGACATATCTGTGGTAAGAACAACCTCGGCATTGTGTTACATTTTAAGAGGCACAAAATCAACACGCTACTTTTTATCATTATGGGACGAATAGCATGATATTATGTCCATTTTCAATGCAAGCCATTTTACAAATCTTATAGAATTCTTATTAAAAACCTCCGCTCTTGGGAAATCCAGACCTCTAAGTCTTGACAGGTCTATTTGGAGCGTAATACACAGATCCCAACATTGAAGATTGTGCTAATTCTGAGGTTAGGCTCTTTTAACTGATTTCAGAATCGTTTCCAAGCCTCCAGCAGCACTGGAAAGCAACACCAGCCTTATAAAGTAATTACAGTGTAATGTACAGCCAGTTTAGTGATTACAAAGTCTGTGAATCGTTTTGTTATGGCGTGTTCACTCGTCTCTCCATGGGAAAAACCACAACATTCAGCTGTCTTTGGTTGTGTGTTGTACAACGCTCTGGGCAGGGGATGGCATGCCCATGGTAATCCTTGGCAAAACTTAGAACTTGTTATTCCCTCCTGTGTAAGCCAAAGTCTTCGATTAGTATGTGGCTGGAAAATACAGATATTCCTCCTCAAGTAATTATCAAAGTGTTGGTAAGAACCTGCTTATAACACACACTTAATTTGACAAGGGGTTGTTCTTTTATACCACAGCACTGATGAATGCTTGATTCTGATTGTTGATTTATTTTTTTTATAACAACATGGCTCATCATTTTCTATAAAAACATGCACTCATTATCATTTCTATAGAAAAAAAAACATGAGTAGGAACTTGTATCGTGGACACTCTATATAAAAACAGATTTTTTAAAAAAAAATGTGTAATTGTTTATGTAATGTAATTGTTAAGTATTCTGTGAAGTATTCATTCCAATACAGTAAAGTCTTCACAGTGAAGAGTTTTGTCATTTCTCAGTAACATGGCAAAGTGTATTTTTAAAAAAAAAAAAAAAAACTTCTTATTTAAAAAAAGAGGCTGGTAAGGGAAAGTATGTTTATAGCTGTTGCAACAAGAGTGATGTTCCAATACATTAAACAGAGTATTAAATGGTGGCCCAGTGGCGCAATGGATCAGATGATTCTAGGTTCAGCTCCTGGCTGGCTCAGCTTAGCTCCCCTGGGCAGGAGTAGCTCACTAGCTAACGTTCTGGGTTACTGATCAGAAGGTCAGGGGTTCAAGCCCCAGCACTGCCAAGCTACCACTGTTGGGCCCTTGAGCAAGGCCCATAATCCTCTCTGCTCCTGGGGCACTGTATCATGGCTGACCCTGTGCTCTGACCCCAGCCTCCTAACAAGCTGGGATATGTGAAGAAAAGAATCTCAATGTGTGGTAATATATGTGTGACAAATAACGTGACGGCTTTGTCTTAAATGGATAAAATGTATGAAGAATTATTCTTTAATCAATAAAAATATTGTAGTAGGTGACAAATTGCTGTCATATAAGAGGAATAAAACACTTCTGGACATGCTGTTATTGGAAAATATTCAACTTCTGATTGGTAACATTGATTATTTCTAGTAACACCTCATCGTGTTTTATTCCTTACTTATTGCATTTTGTTATGATCCTTGTATTCCTACAAGAGAAGACAGATAAGTGTAAGATTTTCTGGTTCTTATTATCATTACTACATACTAGCAGCATTCACTGTAGTTTGCAGTAGGACAATGGAAGTTGGTTCAGTCCAAGATGGCCTGAGGTATTTCACGGCTTTTGGTTTTTACTGACACTTGAGAAGACTCTCCCCCTGCAGTAAGTTTAGACAGAATCTCATACTTCTGCCAGCTTGTCAAATTGACATGTAGAGCAAATCTTGGTTACTGCTGTAGTTAATCCTATTTTATGACTCAGTTCCAGGGTGATGCCCTGGTCTGAACCTGCATTTGGACGATTTACAATGTTTTGGAAGTATACCTAGCTGGAATTTTTGCATTAACAGCTGCTTTTCATTTCCACACATAACATGGTATGCTAGCTTACATAGCTAGTGTTCAAACTGAATAAACAACATTATATGCTCAAATGTTTCAGTTTAAACAAAGTCATTCCAGGACCACAACAATACACTCTTGACTCAATTGCCAATATCCTTTCTCATGCTTTAAAGGCTTGAGGAACCCTTTTCAGCCTTGTCCTAACCTCTTTCTGCCCCAGTGTTCTAAACCAAACACAGAGGCAATGGGGAGGTCAAAGGGGAAACAGGGCACATTTGCCTCTTTAGCCCTTTGATATCAACCATTGCCTTAAACACCTGCTTTCATCCTTCCCCCCCCCCCCTCTTGGTTTTCTTAAATCTTGTTTACTTTGGCGTGTGTCCATTTGCCTCAAGCATTTTGTAGATCTAGTTCTGACCCGCTTAGATGACCACTAGCGTGAGATCAAATTCTTAAAACTATGTCCACTGAGCTTAAAAAAAAAACATGAATGGGAAACAGTTGTGTGTGACCTTAACCCAGCTCCTCCCCTAAACAAACTATTTAATTAGCAATTATAGACAGCTTAGAAAACATCCAGGTCATACATGCAATGCCCTATTGTTGTTTAAATGTGTGTGAAGTAGGCTTAGTGCACGTGCTTTCATTTGCCAACATCATGTAAGTCAACATAGAGCCTTGTAAAACAATTCTTGTTGGTTTAGTGAAGAAAAGTGGGATCCTGGGGAGGACCCAAGAGAGGTACCTTTGAGAAAAGCCGAGAAGTTGATTGTTAAAACTGTAAGCAGCTTCCCGAGGTTTGGTCAGGATCAAAGCTGCCTTGCCGAGAGTTTCCCTTTTGTTCTCACACCTTCACAGTGGGTCATTGCTCAGTTCCTCTTTTCATCTCTCTCCCAATGGAGTCCAAACGTACCCTCAACCTCACATGGAGTCAGTGTTAGTCAAATTCAGCTGTCCAGCTGAGCAGAAAGTCAACACTCTTTCCAACAATGTGGAGAACCATGAGATGGAGCCATGGGTGTCTCTTAGTAACCTCGAGCAGATATTTGGAAAACAGTTTCTCAAGTTATGAATATAACAGCGAGGAGATGAGAAATTCTGGATTGTATATCAATTTAAGATCTGACTTGATCATATCACCTCCTGCAGTTGTGTTCCTCTCTCTTACTCTTTTTCTCTCACATACTCACTCATTCAAATTATACAGCTACTCAAGATAATTCACCAAGCAGCAACGTGAAAGAAGTAATCATGTCAATGCAAGCAGAAACAGCATGAGATTAAAGAAACTCAAACATTGTCGCAAGGATGAAAAGCCCTTACAGCTGCTGCTAAACCCTGTGTTTGTGTGCAAGCTGTCGGATAGCACTTTATACACTTGTATCAGTATCATCTCTCAAATCCCTCACAATCCCAACATAAATCTATTTATTGACCACAGTAATCCTTACTGAGACAGTGCAAACATTATTATTTTCCCAAGCAGAATCCTTTCCTATCAAGTTAATCTGCAGAAATTGTTATTTATGTATGAACGTGTCAGTGTACACATCACGTTAATGGTTAAGTTCCACTTGATTTGGAATATATAATGATTCATAACCACTCCATTTTAATTCTTTTAATAGTGGTCTGTAATGAATTATGATTTGCAATGGATTATGATAATGCTAGTAGCTAGTAGCAGCTTGTAGCTTGTAGTAGTGAAAAGAAACTTTGTGATTATCAGGTTTTTATGAGGCATGTTGTTTTATGTCAAAACTTAAAAACAGGTTGTTTTGTTGAAGTGTCATCAGTTTACTCATATGATCTTCAAACTACTTTCTAAAATCTGTAAAGAATTTGTGAGCTGCTTGATATCCACCACAAGAAACACTGCATGCTTGAATATTAAGGCAGGTCCTCTAAATAATGATTGTCCCTGGATATGGTCTTAATTATTAAGTACTGTCAATGTATAAACCTTAAACCTATTATGTCTGTCTCCAAAATGTATCCCTTATGCACTAAAATTCTCAAGAACATTGCAGTATGAGCTTCTGCACACTATTTTCATATTCCATACATAGACTAAAACCCTACTCTTATTATTATTATTTCAGTGTATGTGCATGTCCATAACTGGTGTGTAGGACTATAGAATATCCATGTTAGGTGATGGAGTAGGCTTTTGTATAATGCTGTCACTTGGTTAGAGGTTTTCTTCACAATGTCTGCCAAGAAGAGGTTTGTATTTGACCCAGAGCCTAGAGCTTTCAAAGTCCACACAAGGGAGACACCCACTTTTTCCCCCAGACTTGAATGTTGTCCAAACTAAAACACTGGCTTGTCTCTAGATGATATAGATGGACATCTGTGAGCAAAGCCATTGCTTTTTTACTTTGACTACGGCTAACTGGTGTCAGCTAATTTAATTTAGTTTATACTGTGTATATTGTTTATCAGTAGTGTACACACAAATATGTGTGTAAGTTCTGTGTACAAACTTTTCAATTTATGAAAACAAAAGAATGCTTAGGTCTGGCATGGATTTATGCACTACTTTGACCATGTATTAGCAAGGAATATAGTGATGGAAAATAAAACCACGAATGGAATTTGCTGGTTTACGAGCTCTTGACGTAGGTGTTTGCTTTATAATGAGTCTGGATTGCTAATAATTTTGAATTAAGTATGAATTCCATTACTTCTGTTTGATTAAATGCAATTACACTTGGAAAGAGGGCAATTTAGGACCTGGATTTCTTTGCTGTAAGTCTGAGTAGTTTATCCTCCACTCTTGAAAATGCTACTGATTATCTTGTGCCATCAATTAGAACCAAAATGGAAAGAAGAAAACAAGGCACACATGCAATACCTCTGAAACTCCAAGTCATTAGATTTTTAGTATATTTGGAGATAATGTGGGAATTTCTCAACCATCATAGAGTAAGACTGTACCTACACTGTTGTATTCTCATTAGTTCTCTTGGCCCAGTCTATTTAAGTCCCCTGTATCAGTGTGAAACCAGACACAATTGCTGGTTTGCCCAACATCAATCATTGGAACTATTGTCTGCATTCTTCCCAAAGTGGCATCAGAAAATGATTCTAGTTATCCTAATTGTAAGGCTTTTCATTCTGTGAATGAGTAGATGACTTGAGAAGTACATTTGTTAATGTGAAACATTAAAACACTACATAAGCACACAATGATAAACAGCTCAGCTTGATAAATCTCCACTTCACTTCATCAAACTCAAAATCTCTGCTTCACTTTCTTTTGTTCACCCATTTCTTTGTGTCAATAGCAAAAAGAATGTCAGAGTCCTTTCTTTACGGATCCTTTGAAGTGATCTTTACATACCATGTATGGTTAATTGTGGGTGTGGCTCTGTTTAAATAGCAAGTGACATGCACACACATGGTGGTTATGAAGAATTGGGATTTATTAAGCTTCATTACTTACTCTTATCTGTATGCATATTGGAAGAGTTTTTGAAATTTTGAATGAGAACTCAATATTTTATGCACAAGAAAGAATTTAAAGTGCGTCAGACTTATATGCCACCTGTCACCTTTATGCCTCTTGAAGAAAGCTGAGAACTGAAAGATAAGAAGTAAGAATGTGATAAATAACACAATACTGTATTTGAAAAACAATCTAGCAATGGGGTCCATTCCAGAAAGCAGAATTTGCAAGTTAGCCTGATAAAGTAAGATTGGTCTCACAAAAATCCAGACTTTTCCATTCCAGTTACAAAGATAAGAAGAAATCGATTACCTGTATGCTCTGCAATAAACCTGGAAAATGGCAGGTTTAAAAGAGTTAGGGGTGTTCAAGTAGCAATCTTTAATTATTGTTATATTGAATGTCCTAATGACACACTTGCAGTGATTTACATCAAAGAAGAGTTCTTTTGTAATTTTGTAAAAAAAAAAAAGAAAAAAAAAGCTTAAAAGCATCCTTAAAATTAATGTGTTTTCACATAGCTGTAAATTTAATATGTTTTTTGCTCAAGCTTGTTTTTTTGCTCAAGCTTTAGACTATGCACAGACAAGGTGAAACATCATGCAAACATTTGAAATGTAATCATTTTCATTGTATTCGCATTTACAAATGACATGTAGAGCAAATCATGGTTACTGCATGGTTACAGTTACAGTGTCTTTAATACTGTTTTTAGTTTTCTACTGGCTTTTTACCATACTTATTGACCATATTTTATGGTCTATAAATGGTAGCATTTAAAAGATTTTTCATGGTTGTTGTTTTCAGGACAGAAACCAGCTAGTAACCTACTAGCTTTAGCCTACTTTTTATTTTCAAAACTTCTTATACCATTTATTTATATTCAGTTGCTACAGAACATTATAATACTATTTTATTATATAATTATATTAATATTATTTTAATAAAAATGGCTATATCTTGGCACTCTTCATAAGAAAACACAAAATCACTTTATACTAGTGCTGAAAAAAATGTTACTTTTTTATTTATTTATTTATTTATTTATTTATTTTTTACACCAACCACAACATCACTTTTTCTAGGCTCAACTTTTTAAGGTTTGCTCTGAACATGCATAAACCATTTGGCTAATTTAGCTTAGAATTTGAGAAAAAAAAGCTTTTTTTAAGATTTTGTTCTGTTTTGGATATTTCTGTTAGATATTCCACTTTTTGCTTGGTTTTCCAATTGGATATCCCAGCTATCCATTTGGATTTCAAATATGTAGTAACAGAGGTGTGCAATTTGTAGTTGGACTTTATTTCTTCTATAGACCATATGATTGTCTACAGATATTCCTATATAGATATCTAAATCAGTAAAATATCAGCATAAGTCATTCATAAATTCATAAGTCAAACATCTACAACTAATGCCACTATGGAAAATCCACTGAAAATTGAAAAGACCACTGTTAGCAGAGCGTTCTGAACATAGTGTTGGCGGTATTTGTGCATGCTGGAACTTTTACTGCAATGTATTTTGCAAATATTGCTTTGGATGATAAGACTATATAACATAAACCTTGTCTTCTGTACATCGTCCATAATTACTGTGCCTGAGAAAACACTAATTAGATTGCACAGTTATCTCAAGATCAAGATGTGGCGTAATTTTGTGTTCATACGTTTTTCATGAGACAGAGGATAGACTGCAGTCATTTTTTCAACGATCAAGGCTGTAAATGTTATATAAATGATTATTATACTAGGTGGTTTTCCGAAAGTTTGTCTTGGATACCACAAAGGATGAAAAGGGTGATTTTGTAGACTGGGAAAGAACCACAGGCCTGTTAGCTTACGGCTTGCGGCTTGCTGATCCCCTCTAATATTATTACCAAAGCTGACCTATAAGATCATCCACAGGAAACATCTGAATGGGAGAGAGACAGATAGAGAGCGAGAGAAAGAGACGGGAAACAGCTGTCCATGGCTCCTTAGAGCAATTAAACCCAACAAATTACATCCACAGAGAGTATGTTGACTGTATGCAGATACCACAATCATCCAGCCACTAGACAATCTTAAGCCAAAAAATCAGCATCAAACAGGATGCTGAACAAACAGGAAAGACATTTGGGGCAGCAACTTATGAGCTTGTAAGGTCCCAGGCTTATGCCCTTAGGGCAGTGTGCAAAATCAGCCAAGTATTATCCACAATGAACTCTATTTGAGAGAATTTGCCTTTTTCAAGGTCAACTCTTAGCCCACTTACTTCACTGTCCCTGAGCTAACATGCACACCCATGTACTTAAAGAATAAAAACAACAGTTCTGCCTGGTCTTTTAGGTGAAAGTTCAAGTAGGATGTTTAAATGCAGATGATGTTACCATGTTGCTAGCTATGAGATGATCAAGCTTTGTATCAGAGGCAAGTGTGTGGCCTTGTCACGAGTCAATCTTCATTTATCATTTTCTGGTACTAACATTGTTAAACAACTCACTACCCACTAGGGGTTGCAGAGAAGAGTCAAATACTCAGTTAGTACATTCACTAGCCGCCACTGTGGGAAGCTGTTGACTAGTCACTATACTACTTTATTAGTCTAAAACTATTTCAGACTACAACCAATTCTACAGTCAACTAAGTGCTGTGAGAAAGAGTGCGTTCCGAGTGCTTTCAGTGCCAAGTCACTATCCAAGCCCACTTAGCTATTTTGGAGTAATTAGCAGTGCTTGCAGGTCAGAGAGGCTGATCCAGACTCGTTTTCAGATGCTACTGAAGTCAGAGTTTTCCAACATGGTGGAAAAACCTCCCAGATGTTGAGGTAGACATCACATCCTCCATCCATCATTAAGATATAAGGAGTTTATGTGCTGCACTCCACGCTCTCAGTTTCAGAATGAACCATTTCAGCTGAGCCACCAGCTCATCCACACAAAAGCATATTAAAGAATCGGTACGTCCTTAAATAGTGGAATTTGATATACAGTTTTATTATTTTGCACAGAATTATTTCACCAGTTTATTTTGTCATTAACAGTGCAGCCTAAAAAACATTGAAGCATTAAAATTTTATTTGTATTCCGTGTATAGCTATTAAGTGAAGTGTGGTTTGACGAATACTTCGGTGCACAAATAAAACAAATTTAAGAAGTAGTGATGTCTTGAAACAGTTTTTGTTTTAACTACGGAAAAGATGACTATTATTTTTAAATTCTTGGTTGATTAGAAAAATTTGTATTCGTGCAACCCGTACTACCCACTACTTGTCATTAGGCATGATTACTTTCAAATTCTATAATGAAGTTATGGTTTTTGAGGTGAGAAACATTTAAGAAAAACTATACAACAACAGCAAGCATTTCTTTAGTTAAGTCTGACTCCAGTTAGGTGGACGTTAAACAGTGCAGAATACTCCGGAAAACCATGGGTCATTTGCCAGAGGCTTTCTTCCCTTACCTCTGCTTGGATATTCTTCAAAGGCTGGACAAATCATTTCCAATAAAGGTTCTTCATATCTTTGGGGTTAGGGCCATTTATAAGTCTTAGAAATGTCCGGTATTATAATGAGATGGCTCTGCTAGTATTTTATCAGTATTCCACAACATTAAACCGCATGACAAAGTGTGTGCTGTGCTAGTGATTCAGTGATGACATGACCTGGACTTCTCACAGCACATGGCTAAAAGAACTGTACTGATGTACAATTTCAACTATACGTATATTAAAAATCCTCATGGCTGCATTTATTTGATCATGTTGAGAATAGTGAGCCTTGTATTCAGTGGTCAAATATGATAAGTGATGTTAGCAGTTGATGATTATGTAAACCAGACTAAAGACATACCAGATTTGTGGTTGGGATAATCATAGCTGCAAAAAAAAAAAAAAACAAAAAAAAAAACAAATCAGCAACAATGGTTGTGTGGCCATTCAACATCAGGATCCAACATCAGGATTCAACTGAAAGCTTCGACAATCAGTATATTAATGGATTTAATATTAAGTCAAATGTTAGCTACACTGCTAAAAAATCCTGTAAAACAAAACAAAACAAAAAACAATAAACAAACAAAAAACTGTCAAAAGATAGGTAGCAGGGGTGAGAAACTAGTTGATTTACAGTAATTACTCATGTGGAAAATTGCCATAGATAAACAAATAACAACAACAACAATAATAATAATAATAATAATAATAATAATAATAACCTTTTTGGAAAATGGACAATTATTTTAGTAGTTTTTAACTATTAATTGTCATTGTATCAATTATTATTCTAAAGAATCAAAAAAGTTATATTACAGTAATTAAACTTTCAGCAAAACAAATAATGATATTTTACAATATTTATTTTTGATACAGTTTATATCTTTTATGCCATTTATTATTTTGCAATTTTACATAATTTTACAAAAATGTGTAAAAATAGAATAAAGACAGCAGATTAGATACAATAGAAACCATTTTATTTAGCCTTACTGTGTAATCAAACTGGTTACCCATAAATAAGCAGTTATATTCATAAATATACTCATATATACATGAAAATTATTTTATTTTATTTAAATTGTCTTCAAATTCACAGTTAGTGTTCATGGTCATCAGACATACAGTATGCTACAGATGTGACAGGCAGAAATTAGGATGAAAAAACCCAAAACAAGTATTGCTTTAAGGGCACGAGCACTAGATGCATGGACTCCTCCAATCTTAACAAACACAAAGCTTGGATGTCTAATGATACACTGTACATCATGCGTAAGAAAATAAATCAAAGTGAAAGTGGGCCACCACGAGCCACCAGAACTCAGAACAGCTCCAGTGCACTCCATTCGGCATCGTTTCGCATGGAAGTCTCTGGAACTGAGTGGTGCTGGGAGAGCTCTCTGTTGGTCCATCGGTAATATCGGTAATATCGTAACATAGGTGTTTAACTGAGTTTAGATCCACTGACTGTGAAGGCCATAGAATATGAGTTAGATTATTTTCATCTTTATCAAATCATTCAGTGAGTCATCATGCCCTGTATGGGGGCGTGGTCATCCTGGAAGAGACCACGCCCATCAGGATAGAAATGTTGAACAGAACTAAATGCATTTGTGTGTGAATCGTAGGATTGTATCGTCAAAACAAAACAAAACGAAAAAAAAATTGGTGCCCTTATGAGTCACTTCTATTGCAGTGTTTATTTACTTTTCTCTGGTGATGCCCATCTATAAAGGATTATCTCACTATACACTATACACCTCAAATGGAGCCAATGTGTTTCCTTTTCAACTGAACGCCAATCTATGCTAAACCTTTAGGGTCCACTGCATAAAAAGAGACGTGGTTTATACTGCTGGTTGTCCTTTGTCCCTCGGTGACACACAGACTTACTGAGCTAAAGACTCTCATGGCCACGGGCTTCAGAAGGAGTGAACCAGAGATGTAGAGATAAGAGGAGGTCTGTCTTAACTTGCATGCTGATTCCTCTGGGAAAGAAGGAGGCAAAACAAGGCAAAAAAGGAATTCCTGAAATAATCAGGAGACAACATAAAAAAGTGGCTCTCAAACATATGATCTTTATAAGTCACATGATCTTTGTGTTTAGTCGATTGAGCAGAATGAGCAGAAAATGAAATTTGGTGGGAATAAAGAAAAAAAGCTTTATTAATGCTGCTGACCATATTGTAGTCCTCGATTCTCATACGACATCATAATATGTTAAATTATATTTTAAATTGTATTAAATTTTTTCCTGTTATATTTGATTTGATGTGATAAAATCACCAAATTACTATAAAAATCATTTATCTGCATACGGCTCCATACAGGTAATTGTGTCATTTAGTCCTTGTAACTTTTAAATAAATATATACTTTCAGATTTATTTTTAAAATATAATTTCAACATTGAATGTAGAAAAACATGTATTTAATCAGTCAAAAACTTGTTAACCCATCTCAGACAACATATATTTTTTAGAGGATTATTTACTGACAATGGCTACTTTTTGTTCCTTAAAAAATAGTTTTTTAAGCATAGAATTAGCGAACACACGAAATGTGGGTAACTAGCACCCATGCTAATATACCATGTAATTTACTTTTTTATTATTAATAATTGACTTCTAATGTATAATTTGAGCAACAGGGTTGTCATTCAATATCACAATCTTGACTAATAATACGTTTCTTCTTTCCATGATCTTCAGGAAATTCAGATGGTGATATTTCCTGTTGAACATGTACGTTTTTCATACATTTAACAGAATTTGTCATGGAAAAAAGATGGTTCAAGCATGGGATATTAAATGGATTTACACATTAATGGTAATATAGTACGTTTTTTAAAAGTAGTTTAAAATGTCTTTTACTTTTACTTTACATGCGTAATATCAGTGGGCAAATGGTATCTTCCACTGGTGTGTATCACGTTTTTAAATGAGTGTCAGATGGTTACCACATGGAAGCCATTGAAGTTCAGCGTTAGATCTATAATAGATATAATAACACACTGAACTGTGTCATACTGAATTTAGTCAGAGTCTAATGCACTTCTTCAAAGTTGACATTCCAATATTTCCATGTTAAAAAACAAGCCATTCACGAGTAAAGTGGTCAAAATGGAGAACACATTATAGTTTGCCCCAAAACCTCTTTCCTACCTTCACATCACTTTTGCAGCTGCAATTTCTAACCTACACATTAATAGAAACCATTCAATACGTTGTGAAGCTATAAGATACCGTATTTTATTATTTCAATTTCCTTGAAGTCACCTGTATATGTAACTATTTTCAATTTCCCCTAGACATACCAGAGGACTCGAGCTTTCTCATATGCAGGCTTGGCTGAGGGCCAGGGCAAGCCAACAGCAGACAGAAACAGTTGCTCCTGCAGATGCTGAGCTTTTATTAATGTCTGAGGGAAGAAAAAGGAGGAGAGGCTTATGTGGAAATATTTGTCTTGGAAATGATCTAGTGGCCTGCTCTTGTCTGAGACTGAATGCAGAATTCATCAGCTCCCAGGATTAGGTCAAGGCTTATTGAGATATTCTCCTGAACCGAAATGATGTTTCTTTGTTTAATAAAGTTTTTTTTCAGTTTATCAGTGATTTAATATGAAATATAGTTGCCTTTGTACAGCAGGATCAGTTTCAAATGAATTATTTTGTTGTCTCTTAGTTTGAGGCCATACTATATTTCCATCTCATCTGGCTTTCTATCTCAACCTCCATCTGTTTTTACATTAAGTGTGAGAAAGACACACTATGGCTGGTTTTCATCAAGCCAATGTAAAACAGAATATGACGTCATTAACATCATAAACATTCCTGCGGTAATATATTCTATATATTTCTATGTTTTCACATCTGCTACATTAATTCGCAGAGGATGCAGTGGAATGATATTATGTGTGACAACCTGTTGATAAGTTTTGCACTGACGAGGAGTTGCTAAGGCTTAATGAGAGAGAGAGACAGAACATTTATCAGGGCAAAATGAGAATTAAATTAAATATTACATATACTGTAATATTTCAGGTGACAAGTTTGAATGTGGAAAGAGCAAGAATTTGGAGTAGAGACACAGAAAGAGAGAGAGAGAGAGAGAGAGAGAGAGAGAGAGAGACTGCCCTCTCAGTTGCTCTTACTTTTATGACCAGAAAACCACAGTAAACAAACAGAGAAGCACATAAACTGTTCCTCTAGCGAACATGGCAGTGCTGCCAAACCCAGCCATTCTTTAAAAACTGCAGTGCATAACAGTTCACATGAAAGAGCGCAGTTATTTAGGCATGCTGGGACTTTGAGTCCTAGCTTTCTAGTCACAGGAAATTAAAGCCACAAGGAATAAAACATTACTCCCGCATTCCAAAATCCAGATCCAAAATCCAGATCCTTAATTCCGCTCTCAGTGCATGTGCTGCATTAACTATTTCTCATTGGGCTCTAATGATTTTCATTAGCAATTTTTTTTTTTACTAGTCAGTGGAATATTCATTGTAGTGGAATGAACAGTAACACAGGCTTGCGTCGAGTCGAAATGTGCCACCACATTGTTGATTATTTTCCTATAACATAATGGCCTTTTGTGTTTTTTTCCTCACATAATGGCTGCAATGTAAATATATAAATACTATATAATTTAGAAAACGATAAGGACTGGTGTAAAAGCAAAAAAGTATGTTGTGATACTTGGATAAAACAAGCATCTTTCACAATAAAACATTTCAAAAATAATACTGATTTATTTGTTTATATTATGTTATGGACTAAATTGGTTAACAATGAAACCCGGGAGGTAATAGCTAATTATTTTGGGATCTGGCTTCTTCAAATGAGGCCCATTCACAGGTTGTATATAATTGATCCCTTATTTGTGAAAGGTCAGTGTTCACACATGGCATGTGGCAAAAGGAAAGGAACATTTAGACTTCCTGTTATTCTATGATTGGGTCATTAGTGGAAAAAAAAACTAACAGGCACTCGTTTGTCTAAAGGGGGGTAAAGAGGGTAATACTGAACCCAGAAAAAAGTGGCTATGGATTGAGTCACAGCCTGCAAATTCTGTAGCTGGTATTTCTACTAATATACTAAAAAAAAATCCCCGTTTTGCAAGAATTACAACTTTTCTTTTTTTTGTTTTTTAGTAAATCTAGACTCACATATTGCTCACTCTTGTGACTACACACCATTCCTTTCCTATTAATTTCAGTGTATGTCCTGAATAATTCATAGTAGTTTGAGTAAAACTGTAAACTTGTAAACAAGTTTATAACTGAATAATAAACTTGGGATTTAATGAGTAATACAGTCTCGCTAACATTGTATATTACAATATGCAATGTAATACACAATGTACATTAAAGTTGAATAAAATATAATATCTGACTAATTAAAAAAAATTTATTATGCATATGGCAAGTATTATAAACAGCCTTGGTCATAATAGTTTATGCACTATTGTATAAGATAGTAAAAGATTGTAATGTAAGTGGTTTAATGGATGCATTTTCAGGCAACTTATTAGTTGAGCTTCAATCCTTTATTACAATTTTACTATCAGAAACTATTTGCCCCCAAGCTGCAGGAGGTGCTTCATTTTTAAATTCCACATGGATGCTAGAAACACATTTTGCAGATATTTTAGCCTTAAGCTACGCTTGTGAAGCGGTCCTGTCTAGCCATCTGTAACCCACTGGTCATGTTTTGCCCTGCTGTGTTTTCATAACTGTATCCGTATGGCTGGGATCTGAACTTCTGAGGGGTTTGGCACATGTCACCTGCCCTTAATTTCTCACCCAGGGCAACCAACGGAGGGGGAAATGTGCCCCAATATGCATCTAGCCAGAGAGTTAGGAATGGCATTTCACTGAACAAAGCCCAAGTGGTGTTTTTGCCTGCAGGTATTTTCCATTCGTGAAATTCCTTTTACTTTGAAAACAGATCTGAACAGATGTGAGGTAAAATCATAAACTCACTTGTTATTAAAGTTTCCTAAAATATTCCACTAAATCTGACTATTACTGCAATAAATCACCAATATTCTTTATTTTAAGAACAGACAATATGCAAATATGTTAGTATCATTATTTGTTTACAAGCTCATTAAATATTTTCCCTTCATTTTGCATTACTGAGTATTATATAAGTATTTATATGTTTATAGTAAGTTTGTATCACCCACGTTTGGTCATCATGGTGTCATAAATCATAAATGTGATCATAAATTTGTCTCCAACTTTTCTCTTTATCTCAAGGGATTACAATGAGTGTTTCTGACATAATATTTTCCCAAGGGGAACTTTCAGTTTTTTAAATATAGCTTTGAAATCGGTATGAAAAGCAAATGTTGATATCACCAGCGCTACTCTTCATTTATCAAGTTACTGAGCTAAAAAAGTCAGTAAAAAGATAAAACAGATACTGTGTCTTTGACTTTCTGCTCTTGACATTGTGAAGATATAATGTTACAGTCATGCCCCTGTATTTATGTATGAGTTGTGTTAAAACGTGTTACCCCACGGTCACTAAGTCACTAAACTGAAGTGACTTAGCAGGAATTCACTGCCTGCTGTCAGTCAGCTATGAGCTAGATTTATACACAATTTCATGAATTTCATTTCAATAAAGGAAAAACCCACACACTTGAACCACAGTCCTCAGGGTTTATTCCCCATATTTAACAAAATGAAAAAGTGACAAACTAGGCAAGCTCACAAACTGAACAGCTATGGGAAAATGTCTGTGAGCTTTTTACTAAAATATGTAGAATAAAGTTTCCAACTATGTGTGTAGGATATGTAGTATATTTTATTTTGTTGTATTTGTATTTGTCTGTTTGTTTGTTTGTTTTTATAGAAGATGATAGTCTTATAGAAAGTGATAGTTATGGTCTCATCCTGTCTTGTCTGTGTGGGAGACTAATTACCTAAAAAATTTGATTGTACTTTCATATCTAAGCACAAGGAAAAGTTTACAATCAAAATTCATCAAATTTAAAGGTAACTTCTACTGTTACCTTAAACGGGCAACTCAACTGGCTGGTCCATAACTTCTAATCTAAAGAGCAAATTTGAAAAAATCAGTGAAATTCTGTTGAATGTGATCCAGTTAATAAGAATTAACATAAAAAATTTTTGCACACATATTTCATTGTGTGCCTGTTAAAGGGTTAACACAAATGTTTCAGTAATGTTTGATGATCGTGCTGTGAACAATGTTGTAAGAACATTGTGAGGAAACAGCGATGATACAAATTATTAAGAATTCACCAGAGGCTATTGATATAAGGGTGATTCCATGATTCGGGTGTCATTTATTCTTTATAACTTAAACTCCTGAAATGTTTTTTTGTTTGTTCGTTTTTCTTTTTTAAGTCATTTTTTGACATTACATCTAAGACATGCATTTAACCACAGGTTAACCTATCTCAGACAGCAATCACACTTTTTACAAGTTTTGTTTTTTTGCTAGCAATGGCTGCATTGTGCTCTTTATTAACAAGGTTGAGTTTTTAACATAAAATTGCTTGATTTTCTACAGATCTCATCATCTGAATCTTCAGAAAGTCAGATCATGCAACTTCTTGTTGAACATGTGACTCTCGTTGAACATGTGAATTGGGAACATTCCAAATATTGTTGTTTTTTTTAACCTGTGTTTAGAATGTCTTTTACTTTAGGTTATGCACATATATAAGTGTAGTATGAGTTGGATATGAATCGTACCCCATAAAATGACGATTGATTAAGGTCAGAGCAAAGAGTTCTTAACTTTCTTCATGACTTTGCATGAAGTAAAACAAAATCTCTCTTCCACATTAGAATTCCTACAAATTTTTGCCTGAAATGGGTTGGATAAGTGGGTAACTATTAAATTACCACATTTTATATGCTAAAAAGGGAAGGGTAAACACTGTGTAAATGTTTTACTCACTTCAGAAAAGCCAAAACCATGAGAACCCAGTGCTACCATTAGGAGCATATCATATTATCTTCCCCGAGGCATTCTGGGGGTTTCTGCCAGAATGTGAAAATCTGGCTCAGGTGTAATGTTGAAGAGGGAACATATGCAGGAGATATAAAGTACATGCATACAGAACATTTGCAACTAAATCCCCTGTGTTCAATGAAAAGTGTTGAATTAACTCTTACAGTGTTCTATTTAGTCCATCTGGACATCTATAAACATGGTATGTGTTAATTCACCACTGAGATTTGTGCATACTGATGTAAATGATGCATTGCATGTCTGCATTTCTCAGCACACACACATACAGTAGGCTATGTATACAGAAAGTGTGTGTGTGTGTGTGTGTGTATGTGTGCGCTTAACAAGAGCTGAGCCAGCAGCCGCAGTTCCCAGTAATGTTTGTTTAGTGAAAATCCTCCCGGGGTGTGCAGAGTGAGAAAGAAGCCATCAGCCTCGTGCCTGCAGAGCAGTCTGTGTGTGTGTGTGTGTGTGTGTGTGCTAGCAGCAGTGCTGATAAGTCAGATGTTGGTATTGGAATTTCAGGGAGAATGGATTTTAATAAATAAATAAATAATCATTTGAAAGAACTAAAAAAGGTATAGATATTATAGGTATAGTCCTTAATCTAGTTTGTCTATAATTTTTAAATATCGGTCAATTTCATGACAATTCCAGTGTCAATATTTCTAAAGGCTCTGTAATGTTAAGTAAGTAATTAAGTAAATTACAACCCCCCCCCCCCCAAAATATAATAACAATAACAATAATAATAATAATAATAATAATAATAAGTTGTGTGCAAGAGTTTGAAAATGTATCTCTAATTTACAATTTATCTATAAGAACACAATTACAAAAAGTTTATAAAATAAGTAAATTGTTGGTATACCAAAAAAGTTTTGGTACAATTCTGTGTAAAATCTGTCTAAGTTATTAAAACAAATGCACACAAAATATTTTAAAAAATACAAACTTTTTAAATATAATTTTTTCCACTATGTAGTAATCTACACTGTTTGACCATATACAGTATTTTGCTATAAATTACATTTCTTGGTCTTTTCTTTCTGCATAAATACATTTGTACTCGACCAAATATCAAAATATTCAGCTGCATAAGCTGAGAAAATGCCTAAGCTTACAGATCATTCTTGTTAATGACATATCAGATTTGGCTTGGACACATCTCTGTCCACTAAATATGAAACCAGGTCCAGAGCTCAGCCCTTCCTTCATCTGGTTCCCATTTTTGCTTCGAGTTGTCTAATGAAACCTGACCATTTTTAAAAGATCTAGAGTTATGGGCCCATCAATAAATACCATATTCAGCCTTTGAAGTCAGCCAGGCTATGGAAAGTGCTAAGACGTCATGTGTAAAAGTTATGACCTGATTCATTAAAACTAATCTACTCAGCTTGACATGGCTCGCTTTTAGTGCATGTGTGTCGTTATTTATTCTGACAAGCGGCAGGACAGCCTCCTTTTTTGGTGAGGTGAGGGCTTTGCCTAAGTGTCAGCTCCTTTTTCTATCATGTTTTAAATCTTTTTCAGGCCCCAATGCCAAAATACCGACTGATTAGAAAGAAAAATTGTAAGAAATGTGTAGAATCTCAGCAGCATGTGGGTTATGTGTTGCTGAGTCTTTTAAAGGTGTCTATAAAAGAAAGAGCAAAGACTTTCCTACCAGTAAGTAATCATTAGCCTAATGCAACAGGACAGCTTATATTTCACTTACATCAGGAGGTAAAGGCAAGCACAAATTCAATATATTGCATTTTGTGTTTTGAATGTTTTTAGTTTTAGTTAAGTTCTTTTTCTAATGTAATTTTTTAAAGGAAAAGAGATAAATTATCCCCTTTTAACAAAGATCTGTTACAGAAAAGTCACGTGACCTTCACATGTGAAATTTACACATTGTTTTTAGATACTCCACATCTTATCTTTCACAATTTTATCACCAGTAAGTCTTTTACGTGTTATTATTTTCACATGTGATTTTTACACAAGAATTTTTCAGATGGAATTTTCTTCATCACATATTCTTCACATGATGTCATGTGTGTTGTTACACTATAACACGGTGAAATTTATACACATGTGAACACATTTTATTCACAAAACTTGTGATCACATGTAAAATGTATGCCAATGAGGCCATCATCACCATTATTGCCTTTTTGTTATTGCAGGCAGGAGGCAAGTGCATGAACATAGCCCGTTCTTTATTAGGGTGAATCCAATAATCAGGGTCAGAGCACAAGCAGACAACATTAAACTAGAGTAGCCCATAATACTAAAATGGGAAAACAAGTAAGGTTCAAAATAAGGAAGTACAATGAGAAACAAAGAACAGAAAATACAGGAAACGAAGTTTTGAACTTAGTGAGACATGAGGCGCAATAAGACTTCACAAGGAAGAGCAGAAACAACAGAAATAACCTAAGTAATAGAGTTGAGACATGTAACAGGTGAACACTACCCTAATGTGTTCACCTGTTACATGTCTCAACTCTATTACTTAGCAATGTCATGACATGGGTGGAGACAGGATCAAAACCACAACAAAAGCATATGACATAACATGAACAAAAGCACATGGTGTGAACTCACAACAAAACAAATGAGACTAGCGCACTTGAGACGGGGGATTTTGTGACACCTTTAGAGAGAGAGTGAGAAATCTTTTAGCCCACATTACTTGCCCAGCTGCAAGTAGGTACACATCTGCTGAAGGAGAGCCTGCACTGTATAGCCACAAGAATGATGCGTGGATAGACAGACAGAAAACCAGATATTTTAACACCGAGCCCATGTTTGACCTGTGTCTCACCTTAGCTAGGGCTACCTGATTAAGATCTACACTTAAACTGGCCCTGTGACAGCTTGCAGTGATAAAGTAGTGTCTCTGCTTGGTTAATAGCCTCCCAGCTGTTTTGGATAATGAAAGACAGTAGTCATGCAAAGCTGAGTGTGAGAAACGCCAGCACTTCCATTACATTACTGTGTGTCAGGAGAAGGAGGTTACTTTAGAGAAGGGAGGAGATGTAACATGCTACTCACGTCCATTAGGAAAGACTCTGCACTATGCTCTCCTGGCAGATCTACTTAATCAATGTGTTGCTGAGAAATGAAATTTACACAGATTGAAAATGCTGATAACGTGACATTTAACACCACATGTCTAAATAATGGGCAGGGTTACTTGCTTAGTTGGGTTATTATACTTGTGAAAAATAATATGAAACAACTATATTTTGGTAATTAGTAATAAAATACTTAGAAGTATGTATATGTTTGGACATTATAGTTGCAGTATTTTCCAAGACACATCTACTTAAACACATTTGCTTAAGGAAGAAAAGTGTGACATTAGGGTGGGAAAGAATTTTAAAAATCATCTACAAATTTCACAGTGACTTTTCACAAATTTGTGAATATTAGAAATCTTAGAAATCACAAAATGATTTCTAACAAATATATATTTAATTTTACCCTGTAAGTCTTGAGTTTTTAATATCCAGCAATATATTCATGACAGGATGAAATTATTTTTCCAATCCGAAGAATCACAACACAATCATGGGACTCTGCATGTGTTGGATATGCAGGAAAAGTTGAAGTTCAAGGCCGTCCGGTTAATGATTTGCAAACGTAAACAATATGATCAATATCCCAGTAAGGTGATTCCAGCAAGCTTTGGCAAAAACAAAAAAACAAACAATAAATTCTGTTGTTTGTAGTTGTTTTAAAATCTTTAAATCATTTTGCTAGCAGTGTTTTTACAGTGAAATCTCTAAATTTCTCAATTTTTAGCTGCATTACACAGTTCATCTTATTGACAAAAAAACATTCATTGGATATAAAAATTATCATTATAAATTAAAAATTATAGCTGATATAAAAAAAAATAAGCACTTTCTACTAAACTTTTGCATCATTTCATTATGAATTTGTAATGGTGAGACTTTGGTAGTATTTAAGAAAATAATTGCTTTTGAAAAGGAATATCTCCATCACCAATTCTCTTGGTAAGGTGTAAATCAAGACAAAGACTCTTTGCAAACACATTCTCTCTAACCTCACTGCTGAGAAAGGAAATGTGCAGAAAAGAGCGAAGGCATCCATTACAAACAAGAGGATTTTCCTGTCAAAGCACTGTATTGTTTGCTGGGATCACGCCTCATGTTAAAATGCCTAATATCGTATGTGCTGTGGTTTCCCCTTCCCAAACAGTCACATCACCTTCTCACCCTACATATAACAAAGTAACCCAACCTTAAGATGACGCCGTGGCTACAGACTCAAAAGCTGCCATGGGATTTACAGAACAATGTTCACTCAGTGGCTGGGACAGGAAGAGTCGTATGAAGTGAAGAAAAAAGACGAGGGATTTTAAGGGCCGGGTTGTTGTGCTGAACGTCTGCCACACTGCACTGTAATAGAAGAGGTTACAGTTCTGGGAAGCGGGTGTGTATCTGGCTGAAATGGAGTCTGTAATAGCGTCCAGCAGCAGGATGAATATGAAATTACGCACCACAGATCGGCATGGTATTGTGTTCAAGCCTGTGCCAGCTGGCTCACTGTAGATCAGACTATCTCCTAATGTTACATTTTAATAATGTTATCACAGCATTGCTGGCTTGTTTGCAGCGTAGTTACCTTAATAATTTGAAACAATGTGCCTTAGTGTTTTGCTGTACAGATGAACATAGTTCAATAAGTTGTGCATGTAAATTTAAACTAAGATTGAAACATGAGCTCATGCAAAATTTGTAGGAATTATGATGAGCAAGAGTGATTATGCTGGATTTCATGTGAATGCAGCTTTAAATGAAAGATATGCACTGCAAAACTAGCTTAGCACAACATTTTGCATAACTATCGAAAACTATTTCCAAATAAAATTATGAAGTGCAAAAATAATTTTACTGCACTAGCAAAGAGTTTACTGCATCTATTAAATAACTAAACAAACAAACAAACAAATAAGAAATTATCTGCAAGTGCAGTACAATCATTTCTCTTGATAAAACAATTTGTGAAAATGTCCAGAAATAACAAATTCAATTCAATAATTCCAATCAAAAGCAGGATTGTTTCTGAACATTTGGGGCAACAACTTACTCAGCGTCACCTTACACGCCATCAAATTATTTTACATGCAAGAATGAACAGAATTAATACTTCATTACTTTGAATTTGAACGATAAACAATAAACTACATACTAGCTACCTCTAGCTACTAGCTAGCTAGTTAGTTAGCCACTACCTTTTTTCCTTATCAATTAAGCAGAAGCAGGAAAGCAGACAAACTGACTAAATCCAATTAATTTAGAATTATTTCTTATCAGTGTTTTGGGTCCATTTTTCCTCTTCTGCTTGTTTCTTTTTGGGTTAGATAGATATGAATGTTTCATGATCACGCTAGTTATGATGATTAGATACCTAATTTAGTTATGTAAATTGCATTTTCCTTTTCACACCACATGAGGGGCTTCTGCACCTGCCTGTTACTTAAAGCTTTTTGCCAACTGATAGGGTGCTTTTTTGCATATTTATTTAAAAATATGATGTGATCTGGGGGCCTTAAGTAATCGCTTATAGCAAGAAACGACCCTGAAAAGAAATATTAGATAAATATGCTTATAATTTTTTCCCTTGCCCTTAACCTCTCATGACTTTTCATATGAGTTAGCTCAGTCAAATTCTTAGTAATTTGTGCGTGTAAAACTGTGTTGGAGAACGTCATAAATGTTTTATATCTTCTGCCTGTATCTATTTATGTAAAACACACAAGTACACGCAAGTACTACACAATAATTGCAACTTCTTGAAAATGTCCCTGAGCCTTTTATAGGCATTTTGATGAATAGAAACACTTCATAATCAAGCCTGTTTCCCTTTCATTAACCAGATGTCCTTATAGCTACCAGGCTATTGTGTGATCCCTAAATACCTGCCTCTATTGTGTTCTCCAGATTCCAGGTTGCCCTTTCATCATGGTAAATAGGAGAAGCAAGCCAGCAAGCGATGTGATTACAGGGTACAACCAGTCACCTCAAAGCTTTCACGACCAATCTCATGACTATATGACCATCCTGGGAATGAGTGCATGTGAAGAATAGTCTGTCTGTTGCAAGCTGTTGCCTCAGGGCTTGGCTCAGATTGAGGCCTTTGAAAGAGGCTGGATCGATGGCTTCATCTCTGAATGGCAGAAAGCCACATGTACAAGCCTGTGCGACACCGACACATTTTACCTTCACGCGAGCAAAGGTTAATGTGGGGCCATATGCCAAGGAGAGATGGGCTGCCATGTTCCTTAATGTCTGGAGGGTTCTAGTTTTACATACTGAGTGATACAGAAGAACTTTTTAAAGTGATGTTACATATTGATATAAATCAAATTGCAAATGCAGTTTTTTTTCTTTGTATTGCATCTCTTAAAGTTGTTGTTTGATGTTTTGAAATTTGAATACTAAGAAATTGTCTTTATATCCTGAACGCTATCACTAAAATGAATGCTTTGTAAAGAAAATGTTCTCTGTGTCTTAGGGGTCAGCATACTCACACATTCTCTTCCTGGCACATTTTCAACTGTTCCATTCTTTTTAAATGTTTTTTTATGGCTTTAGTTGTGTTTGGTGATTGATGGTGATTGATAACAAAGATATTTTATACGGTTATGTGATATGTGAAACTTAGAAAAACAGGAAAAGTTCTAAGGCAAGAATGGACTTCCTCAGAACTGAGATAACATTTTTTTGCATTTCATAACAATATTTAAATAGATCAATTGTGCACAGTTTGGCAAGTGTTTTTATTTTTATTATTTTATTTTTTTTATTTTTTAGCCAATTGCCTGAGCTATAACACTAAACAAACATTAGGAAAAATCAGGTTGTGTATTTTCTGGTAACCAGTCAGTTTAATTAACTATCCAGCAAACATAACATGACAGTTGTTTAAACAGTTCTGTCATCATATGTTCTGCTGTGTTAATCTGCCGGTATTACATGTGTTGCATCTAACTGATTTCCGTTAGGTTTTTCTCATTGCTTTGTGTAACTGTGAAATAAAGTTTCATACAAACTAATAATGTCCAATGTGTAAGGCCAGCCAGAGTGAGGAGAAATACCAACATGTAAATATCCTAGATAAGGTTAAGTAGTAAAAAAAAAAAAACATTTCCTACATCAATGTTCCAAAAACATTTATGGTTTTATGTTCATGTGTCATTGTTTGATTTTTTTTTTTTTTGCCAAAACACATTTTTTTGTCTTTTTTTTTGTCTGAAGCAACATTAACTAGGCTTTCACAGGCCGCCACCTAAATATGGAGCGAACTGAGAGACTCAACACTACAGAGTTACCTTGGGTTGCTAAGTCTGGTTGAGGTAAGAACTGCACACACTGCTTATGTGACCTATCAGTGGTAAGTGATCACTGGGAGCACTTACACTTATTTCTTGCAAATGGTCAAGTTTACCGTGAGTATTACATAATGAAATTATTATGGGTTGAATATTATGTGCTTGCAGTTTTTTTTAGCATGACATAATCATCATTGTTTATTCAGTACCTGCCATGTGTAATGAGTACTTGAGGACTCTCTTGGACTGAATAGTGTGGGCAAAATTGAAGTACTTTTCATTTATGTTCATTCTATGTTCATGCCAAACATCACCCTTTCTGCTTACTGTGCAATGTTCTACGAGGTTCTTGCTGAGCATTCTGTACAGTCGGGATGCAAGTTAAAGCTCTTTGATTTAAACTGAAAACAGATGTCAATAAACTTGTTTGTGCATTTTAGGAGAACTAAGTCTATGTAACTAAAACTCAGTATTAAAGTAATGAGCCTTTAAATGCATCAAAAAGGCTTCAGGAGAACATAACATAACTGTTGTAGTGTGGAACGAATGCCAGCTGCTATAACTCAGAGCCTTGTATATTACCGTGTGCTAATGCATCACTCCTGGAATGTTGCTGTTTCCAATAAGCGTTCCAATAAGCAAAGCCCAGACCAGTCGGGTGGACCAGTAGAGCTTTATTTATGTGCCTTGGTACAATGCTAAATTATGTGAAGTACATTCGTTAAGCAAACTCACAGTGACGCTAATCTGAAGAATGCAGACTCCCTCCTGAGGTCAGTAATTGGGTCTTTTCTCCCCTCCTCCAGCTCTCTTCTCCAGCAGCAGGTTTAGACCTGAAATGCATCCTCCCTTCAGGCCAGCCAAAAACGTGCTCTCTCTCTCTCTCTCTCTCTCTCTCTCTCTCTCTCTCTCTCAGTCGCTCTCTCACTTCATTCTCACCCAGGTATCCTTCAAATGCAGCTATGGAGACTTCCAAAAAAATGTCCTACTAATGTGTCAGTCTTATAATTCAAATAATAACATACTATCCTGTAGCTAATCATCATGATAAGAATGTCTGCTGAACTAAATGTAACCTCTTCTTTGGTTTCCCCCTATCTTTAAAGGCCTAAGGGCCTAAAGCAGCACAAAGGCTGCAATTTTCCATACTGATACCATTAGATAATACTAAAAATGCAGACAGATACATTCTGGCCCATGTCATGTCAGTATGTTTAGCGTCTTGCTTTTATGCTGCTAAAACAAATAATCCAGTGTTAGAGTATTGGTTATTACAGAAGTGGTTGCTTGTGGTTAAAATGATAAATTTGAAGTCCTTTTGCACCTCAAAATCCCACAACATCAAAATTTTGACATCTTAAAACCGCACATGAATAAAGTAAAAAAAAAAAAAATGAAAGAAAACCCATAAATGCCACAACATGATTTGACAAGAACCCAAAGAATGTACTTTTGCTACAGGGCAAAGGGAATAACTAAGAAAATTTAGTGTTTAGCCTGGTAAATATGATGATCAGTGATTTGTTCAGTTTTCCATTTGGCTTTGTTGAATCAAAACTGGTAGCTACTATATGTACGCTCATAATTCACTAGCATCATCTACGTTCCCAAAATTATTTTGACTTTGTTGTCAGACAGAAAATAACTACATGAAGTTTCTGAGCTGCATCACCATGTGTGCTTTTTTATCTGCCTCTGTGAACAATTTTGTCTGAGCTGTACTAATACTGCAAATTATAAACCCATTTAGTTCAGACCCTTGTGCTTGCTCTCACAGGAAACTCACGTTAATGGCCGGTTTTGGGACAGCTGCGCCTAAAAAGCCACTCAACAGGAACAATGGCCTCAGAGTTTTTGGCCAGTGTTGTCAGAGCCAAGGCCATGTTCCAAACATTTCCCAACAACCCCTGCACCTCCCTCCTCCTCAATGTCCAATTCCTAATCCCCTCAAAGTCCCATGCCGGCAAAAAAAGAAGGAAAAAAAAGAATTACAGAGCAAGGGAAGGGGAGGGACAGAAAGCGAAAGCTGCTGTGTTAACCAGCTTAACGCAATTAAAATTTATTTAGGGCTTACAAGGAGTCCTTTCACTGGTGAATAAATCAGAGTCGAAATGACACAGCTCAGGTGGAAGTGCTGCTTTTTTTTTTTTTTCGACACTGTTCTGGCAGAACCTTCGTCTCCCTGTAATTATCCAGTCACACCTCCAGCTTTTTGGGGCTCCAGGTTGGAGGAGGAACGCCCCTGTCTTGGTCCTTGGAAACTTCACCACCCCAACGCCGAAATATTTTATTTTTCTGTGCATGTAATCATGTCATTAAAATAGATGCCAAGGCACTGGCGGTTCCGTTCGAAACAGGGCTGATGCAATGTTCCACTGGTGCAGCATGTCTACGCCTCAGGCTCTCACTTGGCTGGTGCAGACACTGTACAAGAGAAGAACATACAATTAAACGCCATTAGTGTGTGGTTAATTGGATGCTAATTAGGATGTGGCGATCCAAAAAAAAGTCTCGACAAAGACTAAGTACTCCGTTCTGAGTGAATAAGTACACTGCTTCATAAAGTATCCTGACAAATGTAATTGGCTTTCATCCCTGCCAGACATATGTTTTGTCATCATTTCTGTCACTTGTAATTTAAACCCAACATTTTTAGGGGCCAAAACTAATTTCATGTTCTCCACAACAAGTTTGCAGGTCAACCCACGCCCAGGATGAGAATTTTTGTGCATCAGAGAAGAACAGTGCTTTGCTTGGGGATGTCAAAGAGGATTTTCTCCTCCAAATCCTCAATGGAAAATTTAATCCCAAGTTACTTCAGCGATGATAGGAATCACAAAATATGAGCACACTGAGAAATTTCTTTTAAATGAATCATTAAAAAGATCAGCACAACAAAAATTCTACTTCGTTTATTTACTTCAGTTTGTCAACACAGAGATAACAGGCCCTGGAAGAAATGACTCATCCCTTCCTAATTGCTGATGTAAGAAAACGATGGCTAGCTATGAGCAGAAAAACCTGAAAAATGTGAGGTGTTTTTGGAGCAAGAAGCAGAGTTCCACCCAGCAAAAAACAATAGCACCCTTTCTCTTTCGTGTGCACATCTGTCCAAACTCACTGCTGTAATTGCACGGGGTTAGTCTTGGTAATTGACAGCATAAATATTAGACTGTCAAAACTCAACCGTCAGTGACGAGCTCCAGTATGAGTCATTGCGCTTGCAGCTGGGGGAGAAAGGAAAACGTTCCTCGCCTCATTTCTGGCTAATGGAAAGAGGATGAAGTCATCAATATTGAGCGAGTTTGTCATCACATCATTGCAGAATTGTGATGTAGAAATACACTCCAGTTAAGCCCTTAAGCCACTATCAAGCCATTAATGTCCACTGTGTTTGTGAATTTGTCAGAAGTTGGTGGTTTTACTGTGACTGGAAACATGGACACTTTAATTATTTTACTGATGAATATTTACATTCCTTGCGATCTTTTAAACTTGTTTTGCGGAAGAATATTATTGGTGAATATTTTTATATAACCAACTTTCTCTTGGAACTGCAGTATGTCCAGCAAAACACAGTAAACTAAGAAACTGTGGTCACAAGGAAAACCTGACAATTGGAAAAAAAAATACTGTTGCGAGTAAGGCATGTAACAATGACAACATCAGTCCCATTGTGTTCAGAATGACCTTATCAGCAACTTTAAATGTTAGCACTTTGTGGCTGGGTTTAAGAGTTTTTGCGGGTGATGTAATTGGTCACATGAATTTACAGTTCACTTCAAGCATGCAGCTAGACAGAAGATGTTTACGCCAGAGGTCTATAAAAGGAAGCAAGTAAAACATGTTATAATACAGATACAACTACTACATTTGGTACATATAATCTACAAATAGTCTTCTGTTGCTATTTAAATAAGATTGTATGACACATTTATCTAATCCCAGAATAGAATTTTCTCTATATTTTCTTATATTGTTTTATTTTCAATAAATTCAATGATTTCGCTTTCCAACACATTTTCAAATGGCATAAAATTTGTGCCATGAGGCTGCCCAGGCAATAAAATACATTTGCCCATCTTCTGAGCTAATACAGTATAAACCCTCTATATACAGCAGATATAAAAAGTCTACACAACCTTATTGAAATTGAGGGTAAAGACAGAAATCATGATAAATCGTGTCAGAAACATCTTTAATGTGAGTTTGAACCCAATAAAATTCAAGAGAAAAACAAATAGTCAGAGATGCAGGAAGCTGTTTTACATTAGAGGTGATGGAAGTTTAAGCAGCATCACTGTGACATGTGTTATGATGTTATGTGTAATGTCTTCAGTAATTTCGGTTCGATGGGATCTTGAAAAAATCTGATTGTGATTGTTGGCTTCGAAATGAGTGCTCAATCAAATCTCAATCAAAAATGTAAACATCATTTATATAATATAATATAAAAAAAAAATTCTAAATAAAACTACTCAAAATATGCCATCTTCATTTTTTTTCATTATTTGTTGATATTATTATTATTATTATTATTATTATTATTATTATTATTATTTTAGCAGTTGCAGCTGCAGTTGCAAACAGATAATTATTAGGAAAAGTTTTGTTCCTAATAATTTTTTTTTCTTTCTGTGATTTTTTCTTATAATTTTCTATTTGTTTTTCTCTTTAATTTTGCTGGTGTCAAGGTCACATTAAACATGGAAAATGGTATGGCATGACTTCTGACTTTATATCACCAAAAATTAGCAATTTCAATAAGGGTGTGTAGACTTTTTCTGTTTACTCACTCCTGTTACACATAACCTTTCAGCATGAGCCTTGAAAAAGGAAGCGCACTTGTAGTTTACACACCCTAATACCAGCAAGTCAAAAAAAACGTCTCAACCATAATCATTTTTACAAAGCAATAGAATTGTAGCTTGTAGTTCTTGCAAATCTCTCAGCAGTCTCCTTTCACAGGGCTGCTGCAGTAAATGCAGGGAGAAGGGTCGGTTAAGACTGGCATGGGACCTAAACAAACTGTGCTGACAAGGCTGAGAGCTGCGCAAACATAGGATTAGATGGGGATGAAAGGAAGAGGAAACGAGTAGACTTGTTCATTTGTGAAACAAGAAGAAAGGTCAGGTGTGCTACTGTACTCCTTTGCAGTCTTCAGATGGATACAGGAGTGAGAAGGGCTTTTACATTTTTTCTAAATGTTAATGGTATATGTCTCCATGTATAGGTGTTATATGGACTGAATTCAGTAGAACACTATGCAAACTTGTGTATCAAAAAATACTGTAATCCTGCTTTATAAATCTCATTTTATATTCACGGCTTTAATTCCAGACCAATATCAGTGTAAAATTTATTTTAAAATACCCAAAAGCTTCAATATTAAGCATTATATAGCAATAATACTTTTTTATGGAAAGACAAGTCATTTTAGTGCATTGTGATCCTCCTGATGGCAGTAAATAAAACGTAGTGACATGGGATAAAGTAATTTTGCACACTTTTATTTCACGTTACAAATAACCTTAAAAGAAACGCATCTGAACAAATCTTGCTAGTTTGAATTATAACAAAACAACCCCTACAACATTTCTGGGAAATTTAAAGTTTATTTAATCATTATCCAACAGCAAGAATTGTCAGTGACTGTAATGTCGTGCAGGAATAAGCAAATTTATCTAGCTAACATCTATTTCCTGGTCCCAATGACCACAACAAACAAACATGTGAGCAAACATGGCCAAATGATCAAATGTTTTTACATAAAAGATGTTCATTATTAGCTATGATTAGCGAATGATATTGAATTCTTCACACTAGCGTACTTTATAAGATGTAGCTTGTGTTAACTATGACTTTTGTATCTTGCTAGCAAAAAAAAACAAGTGTTACTTAGATGCATGTCTTTTATGTCTGATGGGGATTCTTCTCAGATTATACACAGATAAAGGTAACCACATTATGTTGTTTTCTACCACCCCTTTGTAAAAGGTTGCTTATGCTCCTGTTCACAAACTGTCATGTCCATTAGAGAAACTGAACCAAGCATATAAGTGTTCATGCTGAAGAAAGTGTTAGTACTGCCTCACTTTTGATAGAACATTTTGACCCGAACAGAAGGGTTAAATGTGGGTATTTTTTGCTGTAAACAAATCTCGTGTCCCACTGCTTCATGTGCCCTCCCTCTTCCACTCCTTGCCTGCTGGGCGAGTGTCATCTTGAAGGCTGTACACTTCATCTTGAAGCATGGCCCCCTACAGCCCCGTTGCTACTCGACCATGCCTGGCATCCTAAGCTGAGGACCTGTAGCGCTCTCACACTGGCACCCCTGGCATTCTTCTGGCTGGCCATGGCCATGCCTGCTGAGAAGTGTGACAGTAAGACCTGACAGCTCAGGGGCCAGGCTGAGAGACGCGTTGTCACCAGCACACAAAGGAGCTCACCTGATGCACAACGGCCCTCAACAACACCCAAATCTCCCGCTGGCGGATTAAGGGGGCCAAGCAAACAAAGGGGAGTTTTGCAAGAAAAGCCTGTGTTAAATTGGGCATTAAATTTAACATTTGGTCACAGGGTCATAAGTATTCAACAGCAGTTGATGGAAACAAAAGAGTTAATATAGAAGCATGAGAGAAAAACAATTCAGGGCAATATTTTTGAGACCTTAGGGCAGGATAAAGCCCCCTATACAGAACAGTACTTGCAATGCTTCTCATTATTTATATGACTCAGTATGAAAGACTCACAAGAACTGCATGGTTTTGATCAAGCAAGAATTGAAGAGTGCAGCTAGACTGGATAGACCTTGTATAGAAGGCTGATCGCTAAATTAATTTGGCCTCTCGCCTAAAATTACTAGAGTCTAATTAATCCCAGATTCAAGACAGACACATAATTGGACTGGAAACACATTGTTCATGGGGTCTCTAGTCATCTATGAGCTTTGGAGCACAGAGATTTGGAAGCGGCTAAAAGGCGTTCCATAGTAAAGCTGTATACTGAAGCAGACGCTTATTAAAAAGAGACAGCAGGTGGATGAGCTCCATCCAAAAAAAAAAAAAACAGAAAAATAAAAATTAAAACATAAAACCTCTAAAATTCAGAGGTTAGCACTCCACCTAAAATTTTAGCTGTGGTCAGTCTGGTCAGGCCCACACTTGGGCTCTGTTTGGGTTCTTGCTTTTTCTGACCACTTGCAGCACAGCCGTGTTTTACTTTCTGTCAAAGCCTGCTCCACAACCACACTAGAATAACACCACAGAAACCCCGGCACAAACTCACTGCAAGCACACCATCCGTCTCATGCAATAGAATGAGGACAAGACTACATATATGCATTTACTTTTTTGTTTATATAATTAGTATATGTTGTAAATTTACTGAATATATAATTATAATATATACTATACAAGTAATGTACACAACTGTTAGCTAAGTCCAATGAGGATTTCAAAATCTCCCTTCCTACCATGATAAGTTAATGATCAGGTGAGAGCATGATAATTATATATATATATATATATATATATATATATATATATATATATATATATATATATAAACAACATATTGTACATTAGTAAATGTTGACCATTAAGATTTACAGTAGAGGAGTTACAGTATCTCTTTGTTTGTTCTACAGCTCACCCTTGAGGTTGTTTGGTTTATCGTGTATCGTATAAATGAGCTTTGGCCAGATTAGGATCTGAAAGTCAAAATTCTGATCCCAGTTTAGCACTTTTAAGATATAATTTCACAGGAAAAAGATTACCGTGTGCTCAAGAAATGAGAAATTTTATAAATTATAAACCTAAAGTTCCAATTCAACTTAAGTACTAAAGTACAAGTATTTATTTTCAATTATACTTGGAAGAGTTTGAATCCCTTAAAATGATACGTAAGTATAGTAGCAAAGTAAAATTCTATACCTGATTTTAGACTTATTCAGTATTTGAACAAGATCATAAAGATTAGTTGGTGCCTAATGGTTAACAAGTTAAGACTGTAGCCTGATTTCAGAAACCGTGGATAGACAAAGCAACCCTTATATCATTTCATGGTGGATCACAGTGAATTTATAAGGGTATTACCCTGCAAAGCATAAACCTCTCAGGAGATTATTGGCAACCCATTCAAGCACTGAGTGATGGAGGTTTTCACTCACTTCATATCCCGGTAAAAGTGGATGCGAGGCAGGAATACACCCCGGATGGAATGCCAGTCTATTGCAGGGCACCGTGCACACACACTCATTCACATCCAGGGGCAATTTAGAGTCGCCAATCCATCTACTAGCAGGTTGTTGGTGGGAGGAATGCGGAGAAGCCAGAGGAAATCCACATGGTCATGGGGAGAACCTGCAAAATTCTACACAGACAGCAACACAAGCTCAGGATTGAACCAGTGACCCTGGAGCTGTGATGTGACAATGCTCACAACAACAACAATGACAACAATAATAAAATTAATAATATACTTTATTCATATTCCATATATAACAATTACTTTATTCAGTTTCAAATGTAAGCATGTACTAACGTGAATTAAAACTGAACTTTTGGTGGTCTTTGTCTTGGATGAAGGTGAAACAGCTGCCATAAACACTCATCTGTATAAGGAAGCATTAAATGACAGATGGTGATTTCATCACAAACTGAAATTAATGGCATATGACCTCAGGAGCTTTATAAACTCTGAATCACACACACAGGCTATGTTTTTAGTATTCCGTGAGACCTAGGTTGCTACAGCAAAGGCACAGGGGCCTGGTCATTACCTCCAATTTGGTAGTCATTTTTTCCCCTGAAATGTGCACACAAGCGCTGCATTGATGAAGTCCAGGGGTGAAAACATGTCACCGTAATTGAGGCTGAAGCAGTGAGTCGTCTCGAAGAAACTCTGCACGCAAGCAGGTTCTCGTCTGAAAAGAGCACAACCTCTGAGATGCAACAGGCTTTGACATGCGTTTGCATTCCAGCCAGCAGAAACACTACGTAACTAGCATCATTCTGGATGTGAAATCAAAAGCACAAAGAAATAAATAAAGTCTCTCGTGAGGTGTAACATACCAATTAGTCACGCCATTTGCCAAGTCTATGGTCTATGAGGAGTGCATTTCTTTCAGCCCCGGTGCCTAACGTTTCATTTACGGTTTTGCTCTGGATCCCATCCATGAGTTATCCAGAACAAGTTCCGCTGTGTCGGAGGGCTTCGTAATTTAAGGTTTTGTTAATCATTTGTACTCCATCCAGATCCCACATGCTGTAAAAAGTCTAAATGAAAGCCGTTTTACAATGATGTTGCATCCTGTGAAAAAGAAAACATAGACCAAATTGCCTGCAAGGCAGATATCAGTGTGTGGTTGAGTTTATGTGGGGCTGTGTGTGTGTGTGTGTGTGTGTGTTTGCACGCAGCCAGGATTAGGTAGTCAGCTCCCGGGATGTGAATAAAACTAGACAGATGATGGAACATGGATAAAACTAGACAGATGATGGGACGTGAATAAAACTAGATAGGAAAAAAAGCTTTTAGTACATAAATTTTTCCCCATGACACATAGGTATCCTCAGGGTTCTCCAGTTTTCTCCTGATTAGCCAGATTGGCTACTCTTAATTGCCCCTAGGTGAGAATGAAGGTGTATGTATGTTTGCATGATGCCCTGCAATGCACTGGCATCCCATCAAGGGTTTATTCACGGTAGAAACTTCACAATTAACAATCAAGCAAAATGAATGCAAGCTCAGGTTCTTCTGAATAAGCAGTGCGTGTATATGGACTTGGGGTGTAATTTTTATTTATTTATTTATTTTTTGGTTAGCTCTTGTTAACTTTTGCCAGAGCTACACAATAAATCATCAATATAATCTGGACCAATGTTATGAGCCCTTCACTTTTGAAGTAAACAGAACATGAAAAGAGTAAAGTAATTCATTTTAACAATTAACTTAGTTAGGGAGCACTCTTAACGTGACAGGAGAGTCTTCACTCTTTAGCCACTTCTTACTGAAATGAAATGACATTGATGACATACACACAGCAAAACACCCCAGGATGTGCTGCATTTCCTCATAATAAACACTCTCAACAGCACATTTTTCCCATGATGCATAGTGTTTAACAGTACCAAAACATAACAGTGTTTTATGACCATGAAATTTTTTCGGCAAATAAATTATTTTAAAAAAAAAACGACTCTCCATGATACACCTCCCTCCTTGTGCTACAAGTGAACACTCATGTGATGTAGTTGATATGCACTTTCACGTCTAGAGGGAAGTCAATAATGACATTATAAAAACAGTATTGTAATGAAAAGATTAGCTTGTTTTTGCGAGGCTTGGTGCAAGATGTGAGCAGCACCATCAGTCTCATTTTTCCCTAAAATGAAGAGGAAGTGATTGAAGCATGGCTAATAAAAGTAGTCTCATGGGGCTAACTTAACATGGCTTATTTTGGCAAAATGTGAAGAACTCTTTAAATATTTAACCTTCATACCACAAGACAGACTTCACTTTACCCTGGCTTAAAAGGGCTTTCAGTCCCAAGGTGAGCAAGCAACTTAGCTAGCTATTAGCCTTGAAATGTTTATAGTATTTTTTTCCAAAGCGGCACAGAAAAGGAGCGAGAAGTTAATCTTCACAATGAACCCCAAAAAAAAAACGAAGCAGGGTCCCAAAAAACCTTTATGGAAATGCCAAATATGAATCACTTTAGTGTGGATGCCAAATGGGCCTTTCCTGTGTTGCTAAGAGAGCCTCCTAACTGAGCAGCTACAAACGAGATAGGGAGAAAGGAGGGGTGTAGGTGCCTCTCACGGCTGTACAGTTTTAGCAATGTTACTGGATGGCTAGATGCTCCTATTCCTGTAAAGCGCTGCCTGGGTGGTCCGGCTGGGGTTGCGTAGGATTGTTGGATTTTAATACCGCCATCTATTAGCACCATTGGGCCATGATTTATGCAGCTGTCAGCTTGGACTTCATCAGCTCCTTCGGTCCTGGTGAGTTGTGGGCATATAGGCAGGGGCCCGAACCTCCAAGCCTATTACTTCAGGAGCTAAAGTAAACCAGTGACTGAGGGAGGGAGAGAAAGCAGAAAAAGGGTGACACTGGAAGAGAGAAAGAAAAAAAACAAAACACAAAAAGAGAAAAGAACACCCCATGCATGCCTCTTGTCTCCTCTCCTGGTGAAATATGTCCTCCTCGAAAAGTCTAAGTCAACTGCGCACAAAGGTGAAAGTAGGAGGGGGGGAAATGTTCAGCTGTGAAAAATGTGGAGAGCTTTGCTCAACAGCTCCATTAATAAAAACAAAACGCAACCGATCTTCTCTTTAAAACTGAACAATACTTCCAGTGCTACATTTACGGCCTTTCAATGAAAGATAAATATTGATATGCTGTTTTTGGTTGGTTCAGTCTGTTAAGTTTCTCTTATCAATTTCCTGTGTTTGTGGAAGTGAACAATGATGGAGAGAAAGTGCAAAGGCACTGTGGAGAATGTGTGAAAAAAAGAAGAAAAAATTTCTGGCAGATGCAGCAAAGTAAATAATAAATGAACTTTTTAATTCCCATTCTGCTGCTGGTGATATTGATGATGGTGAGAGCAGTGTTGAGAAAGCAGGTACATAATTGGCTAAATGGCATAGCCTATGTTAGCTTACAAAGTTAAGTTTATATGAGACTGGTTGTGCTAGCATGCCACAGTTTTCATTGTTTTGTCTCTCAAAAAAAGAAAGACAAAATTAACTGGCTGGAGAGAGATGACTAGCTAGCAAAATTAATCCTGGAACGATGGTCCCTTGACACAAAAGTAAACAACTAAGCGTGATATTAGCTAGCTAGGTACATGTTCCAAGCGTTTCATACCAGACCATTAGTCATATGAAGTCTGATATGATGTTATATCTGGGAAAAAAAAAATTAAATATAGTTTTGAAGATATTCTGGTTTTAATTTCACGGTTCATCATTTCTGGGAAAACAATCAATTTTTTTTTATGGTTCATATTTCTTTGTGAAATCTTTGTGTTCGACCTTTGTGTTTGTGTTGCTCTCTAGAACAATATACAATATGTTCATTGGCAGTAAACATGGTTTGTCGGTGTGCGTTCTCTCACACACTCTTCCATTTTTCAAGCGTCTTCAGGGTTGAGATAAAAAAAATATATGGGATTTTTTCATTTGGAACAATGTGAAATTTGTTACGAGGCTGCAGTTTTGTGACAGGCACATTTCAGGGGTGTGTTTCACCAATTTACGTCTCAATCCTGTAATATGTCGTGTCCTCAAACTGAAGAATAAAATTCTGTCTTTCAGGAATTCTCCATCAGTAAGAGTAAGTAAAAGGCCCTCGTTAATCTCTTTGCTGTTCTCCATATTTACGTATACATATAGTGGTGTATATCGAACGCTATTGGTTGTTAGGTAAGTCAGTCAAGCACTTCAACATGATATCACACTGACTTCCTGTTTCAGAAGGAAATACACCAACATACAGAATCAAATCACAGCTAGGAAGCCATTTCATGAAGATTTGCACCAAAATGAATCATCAGAAAAAAAAATAGCATTTTTCCGGACATGAAGAACTACAAAATTAAACAAGAATATGCAACTTTTTTTTTTCAGATATAGTATCAGTGTCCATAAGACTAAGGGACATGCCAATTTGGATTTCAAGGGACACTTTAAAACTGACAAATAGTGGAGAAGTACTTTGCCAGGTCTAACTCTGTCATAATGTTTATTATGTGTTAGCACTAGCATGTTTATACCCTTTAATTTTAGACAGATAGGTAGATACAACTTTATGGTCATTGTACACTACAGGTACTCAGCAACGAAATGCATGCAATTATGTACAATATTTCATAGCAAACTGTAGAAGCATAAACACAAAACCTTTCAAAGTAAAGCCCAAACCTGTAATACGTGCTCCTCAGTGTTACATAAATCACACAATACACACTAATTATCCATCAGCCCAGTGTAAAGCATTAGCAACACTATGAGTACCATACGGCTCTTTTTCTCAACTCATTATAGAGAAGGTGTTAGCATTGGAATGGTAATTGGTCACCAGATGGTCATTATGTGGCATTTTTTTGTAGAGGGATCAGAGGTCTTTGGCAAGATCCTGGGGTGCTTTCTGATTAGACAGGTCCTGACAGATGATTTATTTGTGTCATGTCTTTAGCAGGGCACTTACTCTTATAAGGCGCAAATTGGGGACAAAGCTTCCGCAATGCCAAGGCCTCAGGCACAGAAACACTGGACTCATTTCCCCAGTTTTAACAAAATGGAGCTTCAGACTATTCAGCTAGTAAATTATGTGAATTATTCACAGTACAAATCACTCACATCAGTGTAACTGGAGCAAACACATGGGAAAATGAGAGTGGTTCATAACCTAATCTAGGACCTGTTTGTCTTTTTTACGATAGTGTCTCAAGATGACTTATTCATTCAGTTTAAGGTTTAGCCTGGTGAGAGTTAGTCTGCTCTTTAAAACCATAAATACCCTCTATTCTGTAACTTTTAACCACAGTCAACTGAAAAAGGCCCACATATGGTTGATGTGAACTTCAGTCAGGATCGTTTAGATGCATAATTGTTTTGCAATGAAATAAGCTTGGCTTATGATGCGGTCTGAGCGAGGGCAAATATTGTTTTTTTTCTGTTTTTCTTCTTGGGTTAGACCCACAGCATGGACAGCTTTGGCGACTGAACAGCGCTGGCACAAGTGCCGTGCCATTTAGCTGGACTGTTACGGTTTTGCTTAATCCACATCAGGTCACCAGCAGAAAAGTCCCACTTTCTTGTCAGTTTCACAGAGAAGGGGCCTCATCTGAGGTCACCGTCAAACTTTCCAGATGCGTCTGAGTGTGATCAAACAGTTCATAATTAGAACCATATAATTTGTAGACATTATTATATTAAAGATGGCAGTTGGGTTTGCCGAGCAAAAACTAACTTTGTGAGTGGCTGACCATAATTTAAGGTTCTGTTCACAGTCGTGCCAGGGGAGGGGGAGCCTCGGCGAGTAGAACATGGGCCTGCTTATGTCAGACATTGCACTGCAGGGATGTGTAAAATATACAATCCATATTTACCAACTCAGCAAAAACACTAGAACCAGTGGATATTTAGTGAAACCAAAAATGTAGATGAGTCTAGGGTGATGTTTTGATGGATAAACATTATAGATCTTGTATATGAAGTAGTGTGAATGCCAGTACAGACGTACAGTGGGTATAAAAAGTCAAAACACTGTTTTGATTTTTTATTTACTATGTTATGCTGAAATCTGGATTTTTCAAAATTAGTTTTTACCCACAGCAACCCCTATTCTCTAAGTAAAAAGTAAAATCTAAAATATTGCAAAGACAGATTACAAGAACAAATATTACAGGAAGGAAGACTATCATCATAATGATATTTGTAAACTGGTTCAAGTATCCAGGTCAAATTGAGATTAAAAATTGAGAAAAGAAGTCTGTATGACAAGTGATGCTTGTAGGAATAAGTCATTATGCCATTAGGAACTGCATGGAGCACAGTTAAGACAATATGTCAAGAAGACATGGACGGTGTGTATGACAGCAACCAGGTCTTGGCTAGATCAACAGCTGGATGGTAAGTTTAAAAGAGCCACAGAAATATATGGCAAAGACTGTGTGCAAGTAATACCATAATAACACTTTTTAAATCTGGTTTATATGGCATGATTGCAAGGAATAAGGACATAAGGAATAAGGACTTAAATGAGTATATGAAGTCTTGTTTTTTTTTTCCCTAAGAAATGCCTTAAAGGTTCTGTTGTGAATGCCATAACCAAAACTTCTTAATTTACAAAAAAAAGAAAAGAAAAAAAAAATTACCATTAAAACAAATAAAACAAAATCACAATTTTTCCAGGACACAATGAAAGTGTTTCTCTTCAGTTAGAACTATTTGTCAGGATAGAAGAGATATTCAAGAACACTTAGCTCAGCTCTTAGTCAAAATGATGAAAATAGAAGATGATTCACCTTTCAGCAAGAAAAATGACCAAATGTACTACCAATACAACTGTACAGCAAGGGGACGTAAATGTCCATGAGTGGCACGTCCTGACATAAATCTCATTTACAATCTTTGTTATGACTTGACGAGTATCATCGAGCAAGAGACACCATACAGTCTGACTGCGCTTCAGCAATTCTGTAGCAATCTTGGGGGGAGGCACTGGGAGGCAAGGCAAGGTAAGGTATTTGTATGTTTAGAGATTTGTTTCCTTCAAGCAATGAAGGCCAGAATACCAGATATCATGCACATAGAAAATTTCTGAGCTAAGTATTCAGGGTGAACTACACAAAACCTTTCAGTTTCCAGAAAGGAAAGGGAAGAAGGGAGTGTATGACATCTGGCAGAGTTTTAACAGATACATCACGACAAAGGTGCAAATGCATCAGTCTAAAAGCTGCTCGGAGGCTATGAAAGCTTTTGGAGACAAATATAAATGATAGAGGTTGGTAGAGAATATTTAAATTGCCTTAAGAAAGAAAAACCTTTGGACTAATTACTTGGGTTTTTCCACTATTAATATTCTTACCATAAAATATTTGACTGTTTATATTACTTGTGATAATGAAGAAACGTCTGTGAAACCTGACACACACTAAATTTCCACTTTTGAACTCAGCTGTAAATTAAACATTTAGTCTTTTACATCTTTAGAGCTTTTAACATTAGTTAAGCTACATAGGTTTTCTATCATAAAGGAAATAGCCCAAAGAATTCTGAAGCATTATGACATTGGTGAGTTAGTAGCTCTTTCTCCCAAGCACCAAAGCAATGTTTCAGCCATCTGGGCAACACTTTCATTCTTCAACATTGCTTTCGTCCTATTATCCCAGAGCCATGTATATGAGGCGTGTCACTCCTCTTAAACTTCTAATCCAGGGCTTGTAACCCATCCAGGCTGCGCACAGCTCCTTGTCCTAAAAAAGCTCAGTTTGTGCAGCTCAGTGGACCGTTCTGACCCTTCATGGCCAGGTGCCAAGTGGAACATTTGCGGAGGATCTGCCTCTACACACACACACACACACACACTCACACACAAACACACACACACATTC